>NC_092502.1:124205358-124809358 GCF_047511675.1 Marmota flaviventris | reverse complement strand
AATTGTGCTGCTATAAACATTAATATGGCTGTGTCCCTATAGTATGCTGTTTTTAAGTCCTTTGGGTATAGTCCGAGGAGAGGGATAGCTGGGTCAAATGGTGGTTCCATTCCCAGATTTCCAAGGAATCTCCATACTGCTTTCCATATTGGCTGCACCAATTTGCAGTCCCACCAGCAATGTATGAGTGTACCTTTTTCCCCACATCTTCTCCAACACTTATTGTTTGTCTTCATAATAGCTGCCATTCTGACTGGAGTGAGATGATATCTTAGAGTAGTTTTGATTTGCATTTCTCTAATTGCTAGAGATGATGACCATTTTTTCATATACTTGTTGATTGATTGTATATTCTCTTCTGAGAAGTGTCTGTTCAGGTCCTTGACCCATTTGTTGATTGGGTTATTTGTTTTTTTGGTGCTTAGTTTTTTTAGTTCTTTATATATCCTAGAGATTAGTGCTCTATCTGAAGTGTGAGGGGTAAAAATTTGCTCCCAGTATGTAGGCTCTCTGTTCACCTCACAGATTGTTTCTTTTGCTGAGAAAAAACTTTTTAGTTTGATTCCATCCCATTTATTGATTCTTGCACTATAGGAGTCTTATTAAGGAAGTTGGGGCCTAATCCCACATGATGCAGATCTAATCAAGGCTTTAATATGATACACAAACCTTTGGTACAATGAAAAATTGATAGACCTTTAGAAATGTGTTTGGACAAAGTGAATGTGACATAATGGAAATAAAATTATCTTTGAGATTCTGCAAGAGGGCGGGGCAGCAAGGCCTATCTGTTCAGATTCTTCTTTGCTTGTTTGTGTGCATTCTTTCTAGGTAAAGGACAGGACCCACTTTTAAAAGACGGGTCTTAATGTCTATCAGATAAGGAAATTCTCTGAAGTACCTTATGACTAGCTCTTATATGGAAAGTCAGGGGAGGTTAGAGTAATATTTTAAGATTTTATGGCTAGTTTTGAGGAAAAGGAGTTCTAGTGCCAATGACCCACCTTTGGGGAAGAGGAATTCTGGTTCTCTGGCCTGCAGGACCAGGTCAGAAAGATCTTCCTTCTGAGCTCCTTTCCTTTAGTTTAGAAACTCACCATGCCAAAGCACTATGCTTTGTGGTGTTATTTTTCTGAGTCCCAACAGTAGGCTTTATAGAGGAAAAAAACTTGAGCGATGAATATGTCAAGCTTATAGTATTATACAAAAATTCTGAAGAAACATAGAAATTATGAAAAGACTTAGTAAGTCTGGGGTAGGTCCTAAATATCTGTATATTAATATAAGTCAGACAAGAGATGTGGATTCCAACTTGATATTTTCTAGCCTAGAAGATACAGATTTAAACAAAAGATATGACCAAAACAGTTATCTATTTATCAAGCAACATAGTACAAGGTCTCTTATGAATAGAACATATTGTGGACATTGAAGGCATTGACAAATCCCTATATCACACAATTTGAGAACACTTACTTTAATAACATTTTACCCATCAAACTTAATATCAGGGTTGCTCTGCATCTCCTCTCTTCCATAGAACCTCTTTAGTAGTAATATATCAAATAAACCTAATTATTTCAAGCAGTTCTCTTTTTACAGAAAGAAAGTGTATATCTTTGTGATTTTCCAGAGGCCCTCTTGCAAAATCTCAAAGATAATTTTAGGTGCAAAGATATCCTGAAAGTTTTATTTTACATTTAGTATTTAATTTGGGGAAGGCAAAAATCAAAAGTTGTGGTTCTAATCATGTAACTCAGTGGTAGAGCACTTGCCTAGCATGTGCAATAAGCCCTAAGTTCAGTCTCCACCACTGCAAAAACAAAAAACAAACAAAAGTCATCAGGAGATGTGAACACTTAGGATAGGTACAGGATCATGGGTGCCTAAGAAATGATATTTGACTGCTTATTTCAAAGTCACAATAAAACTTATTGCTTTATACAGAATCTTAATTCTTAAGTGAAAAAGCATAAAAACAGTACAGTAATGAAACAAGCCCAGCAAAATTGAGCAAACTTTGCTAAGATTTTAATATATTTCATAGCTTTTTAGATTTTTTTTTTTTTTTTTTTTTTGCACAAACTCTAACCTAAGGCAAATAAAATTTTCTTTCTTGCAAATCTTATATAACTTTATGTGACCAGGTTTTGTCTTTTACCATTTTCTTTCTGGCACACTTTACTTTAGGACATGCCTGTTTTTCCTCTAGTATACAATTTATATCTTGTCACTTTGCATACAAAGTTATTTCATTACCTTAATATAAAGTCATAACCTCTCTGCCCCTATTAACTTCTAGTAGAGTTTCATTCATTTACATTGTATCTTTTAACCAAAGCTATTTTGATTTCATAGAGAAACTGGAATAATTTAAAAACTTACCAGTATTTTAGTCAACTGGCAGAACTCATGCTACAGCTTCTCCAAGTGGCAAAAATGAACATGTTCAGTAAAGATAGAGCCTGTCAGTAGCATATAAAAAGGAGAAGAATGTATGTATGAACTCAAAATTTAGCTTAGTGCTTATACAGGAGAGAAGATTTCTTTCTCATTCATTACTAGGTTCATGGCTAAGACTTTATAACAAAGGACAGATTAAATAGAGAAAGTACACAAATTCATTTAATATAATTTTATGTGACATGGGCTTCAGAAATGAATACTCAGAAAGGGAAATCCGTATGTTTCAATGAAGTAGTGCATAGTTGTACAGAAATTTGATTGAACAACCAATGGTAATAAACTAGGAGAACTTAGGCCTGGTCGGATTATCCTGTGTCCCTCTGTGGCATTCCTTTCTTCTGGGTATAGGGTAAATGACAGGAAAGCCAAGGAATTCTTTTATGTACTGCTTGAAAGGATAAGGGCTTAGAAAGAGTTGCCCTTTGCTTCTGCTATTTCCTTAAATGCCAAGGTGGCACATTTGGAGGTAATGTATTCTGAGCCCCATTATAATCAATGGCTCAGTATTCTGTCTTATTTAGAAATGACCTAAGTATCTAATAAATGTCCATTAATACCATCCAAGTTTTTAAGTTACTGAATAATCTTAGAAATTATTTTTAAGGTAACATAACTGTAGAATATAATTGCTTTTGAAACAAAGATTCCTGAAAAATTGATCAAGTTGGTTAAAATACAGATTTAAATTTTTCATGACTATACACATTAAACAAAAATGCTAATTTATTCCATCAGTAAACTCTTACAGCTTTAGAAAGAACATATTGAAGTAAAATAATTCATGTTTGTATTTTGTCTAACAATGACAGTCAGAAAACATAGTTGTTTTTATTAAGCCAAAATTATTAGTCTTGTTTGCCAAATATTTACCTACATTATGCAAACTTGAATTCTTAAAATGTTTGTTAATCTCTTTAATAATACTTTGTAAATCTAGAAGGTTGAAGATATTAGAAATTCAGGGTGTTTGTTTTGTTTTGTTTTTTAGAATTTTAGGGTTATTCAATTCGTATAACTTCTGTATAAACTAATCAGAACAGAACTTAAAGAGATTTTATAATTTAATTCATTAATGTCATGTGGAGGTAGAAAGACATTACCTACATACACTTGAGCAGAAAAGGTTTTTCTGTATTATAGTATGTAATAACTGTATGTTGGTAGCTCTGTCAGTCACACAGAGAATTTATTACTTCAATTCTAAAGTATCAGCCAAGGGTTAATAAACACAGAATTGTGAAATATACTGGTTCATGCCAAAGAGCTGTTCTCTTCTCACTGAGTATAAATTCTTAATTGATTTGAGCTCAAAATACAAAGAACTAATAAACCAGATTCTCTCTCTTACCTTACCCAACAAAGAATAGACCTCTATAAACTATTAATCTGCTTACAGGGATCATCTAATGGTCAAACTGTTGTAAAACCAATTCCCAAAATTAATTCAAAATCAAAGATAGCAAAACAGTCAGCAAAGGTCTCTTGCTGCTTTGGATTCACTTCATGGAGACAAGAAAAGATATATGTGGGCCTAAGAATGGATGTGCCATTTCTTTGGTGGAGAAGTTTGCCTGCTTTTAGTTTTTGAATCTGTTGGATGTCTCAATGGGATTTCCAAAATTGTAGAGAGAAAATTTTCAGGAAAATAGTCATAACATAAACATAAATATAAAAATGAACATGTATTAAATAATTTATGTTATTTATGTGATTCTGGCAGATGTTATAAACCAGTTCAAACAAGTCAAGACAACACAAGTTTATGTGGGGTAAAGGAATATTGAGATAAATTGCAAATGGAAACAAAACTGTTTTTTTCCAGGACTAGGGTAAGTGGGAGGGTGAATTAAATCACAATGAGACAGGACAGAATTTCTGTATCTGTCAGTTACAGTTGATTCACCTTATTCATGATAATCATGTTTTGTAAAGTCACCAGGAACACCAAATTAGCAATTATTGAACAATTGTTCCTAAGGAAATAACACACATGGGTTTCCACAAGCCTCTGGTTATGTCCTTTCATTAACAGATCAATACTAAGTACTTCTGTTTAAGACACCTCATTTAATATGTATTGTTTATTCATCAACATTGAACTTGAAGCCAACAACACTGTTATTCATACCCGAACAAGCCTATCTAACACCCATATTGATATATCACAATCTTTTTGTGCTTAGGGAAACTAGACAGACTTCAGCACTATGCTTTGCGGACCATTTTAAAAAATGAAATCACCAAAAAGAAGTGTGCGCGTGGGTGCACGTGGGGGGGGGTGGCACACACACACACACACACCAAAAAAAAACAAATGTGACTCTAAATAGACCTTGAAAAGTACACTTGTTTACAGTGTGAGTGCTGAAACAAGAAGGGCAGAACATTACCTTGTTTGACCTTAACTGGGAACATGTGTATTGGGCAACTCAAATTTTTTGCCATTCTGTGCATGTCATAAATGACCATAGGACCACTAAGAGTGTTAATATAGGAGTTACAAATTTTAGTAAATGAATTCACAAATAATGAGGTTTATTTGTATCTACAAAGGTTTGGGGTTTTATGTGTTTATTTTTTAACCTAGCTCTTTTCCTTCCAGTCTCTAATCCCAGGGGCTCAGGAGGAAGGCAGGAAGGAAGCAGCAAAAGGGGTGGAGGAAGAAGAGAAGTTTGAAATAAATTTTCTCATATTGGTAGAGTTACACATAGTGGCTTAGTGTGTTATAGGTTAAATACAATTCTGGAAATTCCTATGCATAGCCCATACCCAAATCAATTACATCAAAATTTCTGGGAGTGATTTTGGGCTATTCATGTATAGTTTCTTTCTTCAGAAAACATGTTATGAATTTCTGACAATTGTTTCAAATGTACTTTTGGAACACAAAGCTACAATAATTAAAATCTTTTGATTTGTGGCAAATTCTGAATACCATTGATTCCAGTTACTGCTTTGAAAATAAGAATAAACTATATAGCAAGTTATTATTTGAAAAGATAAAATTTAAGGGGATCATTAAACTGATATCAAAGAGTTTTTGTTTAGAGAGGTATTGTAACTGTAGGATATTAATTAATAATATGTATTTCAAATGTGCCTCATGTTTGCACATTATTTGCTTGTGAAATCATAGATAATTTCATGGAAATAACTGCTTTGCCCGTGTACAAAACTTTATTATATCTCCTCCATAATATTTCCTAAAAGAATATCTAAGATACTTTTAAATTATTCTAAACCTTCTCTCTCGGAATCGCTATATTAGATACTTGGTTAATTTCAAAGTAGTCAAGGGACATTTTATAAAGTGAAATTCCTGAAAAACTATCCCCCCACTTTAAAATATATATTAGGTTTATGCTTTGCTTTCAGTCAGGTATAATGTCAGGGTACAGCCTAATGAGGAATCTTGAAACATTGCAAGTTCCAATGTCTATCTCTTTAGCTTCCCAAAGCTTTGCTATTCTGATCCCATAGTTAGCAGTAACTTCCAGTTATGTCAGCTTGTGCCAAATTATGTGATGGTTCTTGTTCTGGCATAAATTAAACTTCACTTCCAAACTAAAGTCAGGGTTGAGATTATATTATTAAAGGAGCAAGATCTTTCACAGGACATGAATTAATATTATTAGAGGTTAAGACAATAAAAGAATCAATGAAATTTTGTCTTTATTTTTGCATTACTGAACCGTAAACAAAATGGTTCCATAAACAAAGATGAATGGAATTAATTTTCTTTTTGTCTCATACGTGGAAGTTGTTAAGTTCATTGCTGTTATCTGATTTTGTTCAGGGGCTTTTTCTTTCTTTGGTGTATGAAAAGGTCACACCAAACAGTCATATCATAGGAAATAGAACATTCCAACCACAATATGGTTATCTACAAAATAAATTGACATGTTTCTTGAAAAAAAAAAAAAAAATTGGACATTGGCTGTTAAAGATCACATTTTAATTTTACTAGAACATTTTCCAGAGGTACTGCTCCCATAGTAGGGTTTAAAGCATTCCAGTGTGAAACAGCAAAAGGAATCAGCTACTTATCATTTAGGTGCTGGTGGTTGGATTTGTGGCAAATCCATGCCATATGGCTACTCTGCTCAGAGGGAAATGATGGCAGCCCTAAGAGATTTACCCCATCCTTTTGGGCTGTTGCCTCAGACTCAGTTGCTTTGATCTTCTGTTGCGCAGCTGGGAAGAGTAAAGGCTAGTTTTTAAGTGTCCTAAAAAGAGAACATATGGGACCATTGTTTTAGACTGTACCTTCATTTCATGTAAGCATTCTTTTGAGGGTACAAGTGTTTTCATTTGAACTCATCAGAAAAATGTTTGGGTTATTTAAAAAAATAAAAAAGCTAAAAAATATTATTTCTTTCCTAAATTCCAGTACTTTATTTCTTGCAAGATACATTGCTTTATTCCCTTTTACAAACAAATTTCAAGTGTATATAGGAAAGACAAGTGTCATTCATGTAACTTTCCCATTGGTAAGTATATGTTTAATGTCTTTTCAAGTGCTGTTATTCTTACTTTGTCTTTTTTTGGCCAAAGTTTACCACTTACTCCAGTAATTTTTACGTTCAAGTATAGTGAGACCAGTAAATGTGTTCTTCTAGTCACTGGAAGGTAAAATACTTTGGAGGGGTGATGCTTGAAAATATGATCAGACTCTTTACAGTATAACAAAAAGGAGCAAAATTTACTGTAATAACAGTCGTATATAGTAGAAAAGTTTTCTGAATGATGGATAGAAAAACCAAAAGTTTTCTAGTCTTGTTTTATTTTCCATTTCTACTATGAATTGCCATAAAACTGCCTCATGTCATTCTTTGCTTTGACTTAATGAGAGAAGCATGGTTGTTTATTCATCTTTAGTAACAAAGTTGTTGTCCACAGAAAAATGTGAGGGAGATAAACCTAACAATCATAGATGGTTGTAGCATAGTAATAAAGAGATTATGTTGGCAAATGCAGGCTTCCTCCACATGTATTTTTGTTAGTTTTTCCTAGGGTGTTTTTTGCATCCATATTCTAAACACTATCATGATACTTCTATTTATTGTTATCACCATCAACAGCAACTAGAATCTGGCTCACAATTCCCAGGAGAAAACCCAAACCAGTTGTTCCTTTATGGAACAACTCCAGTCTTCTCACATTGCAGTGACCCTGGCAACATTTTGAAACTTTCTGACCACAACAGATATCAGACCTATGTCCGAGTTCTGATGTAGTAAAATGAATGAATTCTTTTTCCTCTCAATTGTGTGTTTGTGTGTAGTTCCGATTCCTAAATATTTCCGAATGCTCTCTCGTTTCTTCTGCATTTCCTCTCATAATGTTCTTATTGATCTGGCAGGTGTATTCGGAAACCTTTGAGGGTGAAAAGAACACAAGTTCTCACTCTCATCACTTAGCAAAAAGATCATAGAGGTTTTGAGTAATTTGCTAATAGCCATTATAACCAAATATAAAACTATACTTGAACCTATGTATGTTCTCCATAATTGGGTATGGAGCAGCAGGGACTGGGGAAACAGACTTATTTTCCAGGGATTCTTAAGTCTTTTCAAAATATTTTTTTAATTGGAAAATATTTATACAGTCATATGAGTTGAAAGGAAACGGGCAAAATAAAAATTGCAATTTTGGAATTTTAAAATAATTTAGTTATTTGTATGAGGTGATTAGGTGCATAGCTTTAAAGTCAACCTGGATTAAAATTCTGGCTTTGGGACTCACTAGCCATGTGAACTTAGGATTTATTTTCTCTATGCTTTATTTTTCCTCATCACTAAATATAAAATTAAGGTATACTTCATAATTCAAGGAACTTACAAACTTAAAAATATATATATAAAGTACATTTTTTGCACTTAACACAGGGTCTCGAGCATAGAACAGTATACCATGTATGTTCTTATATCAAAACCTTTGTAGTTGTTGCTGTTCTCTTGTCTGAAAGCTCTTTTCAGAGATGTCGACATGGTTCATTCCTGACCTCCTGAAAGTCTGAAATGTTACCTTCTCAGAGAAAGGAGCCTTCTTTGTCTTTCTGGTCTGAAATGTTGTTTCCTTAGTGCTCATTAGCCTATAATAAGTATTTTAATTTAGGCATTACTGTGTTAGAACTTAGTATATTATTCACTTACTTGTTAATTTCTCTTTTCTACCTAAAGAAGTTTGGGAAATTTTTGTTTTGTTTATTGTCTTGCATTCTGTGTCTGAAAATTGTCCTTGACACAAATTAGGCAATCAGTAATTAAGTGAATAGCAAATGTTCAGTAAGTATTATTGGTTATACCTGCTGTATTGAATTGAGTATTTTTTGTAATTATTAACATTTGCTGATTATTGTGGGATGTACTTAAGAAATTTATGAAGTTATGCTGAGTTTATTTGAAAACCGAAGCCCCGGTCTGTAGTAAATAACTAGTTTAAATTATAGCAAACTTCTCACAACATTGCAAATTAAAATTTAATGAACTCCAATGTGATGGAAATGTGTTCACATCCACCCTTTATACAAAAGTTATTAATTAGGATAATAGCTTAACCTTTATTGAGTGCTTATGATAAATCACAAGTGATAACACAGCAATATAGTTGAGGCATGGGCTCTAGAATCAAATGTTCAAATCCTAATTGTACCCCTTCCTGGCTGAATGACCTTGTATTAGTTAACCTGTCTGACCCTTGTTTTACTCAGCTATACAAAAGGAATAGTATTAATTTATTTATAGGTTTTAGAAAAAGTACCTTTCTCATAGAACTCAATAAATGAATAAGTGCCAATGCTTTCTAAGCACTTTACATACATTTGCTTAATCCTCATGACGGCCTTATGAAGTAGGAACTATTTCATGTTCTTTAGTAAATTGTTTGAAAGGGAAATAACTACTTATAAATATACTTACTTTATAGGAGTGAGTTTGAGTAGGAGAGTACTCAAAACAATTTTTTCTACTCTGAAAGTAAGGTTATATGGAGCAAATTATTGAATCAGTATTTTCTCTCTCAAATTTTGATGTTTAATTTGCCTTCATGTTTCCCATTTCTATATAGCTAATGAACTTTTCTTTGAAGATGGAGTTCTAGCATTAGGAATAGGGTAGTTTAAAGGATCAATTTGAAGTATTGTGTTAAATGTTATTATTTTCCTTTTTTGGACACAAAGTAGTATATTTCAATGACTTAAGTTTCAAAGATTTTACTTTGTGACAAAATTAAACTTCGGCTAAGGCATTATTGAGACTTAAGCTTTGTGGCAGCAAGTACTGTACTCACGAAGAGGCACTAGAGTTCCTTGGAACATAATAAGATCAAGAAACACTTATTTGAACTATATGATATTCAGTTTGGACATTTTATACATGACTTACGTGAATCAGATGTTTCAAGGTGAGTTGTGTGAAGAAAGTCCTCAGATAGAAGAATGATAAATTACAGGAATAGAAGATGGATCTTATGATGAAAAGTAAAAGTTAAAGGGGTTGCTCAGTCTTCTCCCCTTTTCTTAGACTGAAGGACAGGACATGAAGAATATGTAGACATAAATAAAACCGGTTTTCAAAATTATAAACCTTGAAAAGAATGTATAGAGAAACTGTAAACTGTAGGAAATTAGGAGATAGTTTTGACCAGTGGTTCTCAATTTTCCATGCATAAAAGCTTCTGGAATTGAGAGTTAAAGGACAGCTCTCTGGTTCCCAACCAGAGACTCTAATCCAATGGGCCTGTAGTCAGGCCAAACCATTTGTAGTTTTCAAGTACTTCCACACTATTCTGATACAGATAGCCCCTGAAACACATGTTGGAAAAAACTGGTGATGGAACTGAATGTATGCCCTGTGCACACAGCGCACACACACAAAGTTTTTCCATCATCTCAGATGAGTTCTAAATTCACATACAGACACCAGAGTTTAGAAGAACAGTGAGATGAATTTTATTGTTCGGTGTTCTTCGTTGCAGTTATTAACGAAGTCACATGTTAAGCTTCATAGAGAAAACTAAATTTTAAATAACACATAACCATCAGTACTTGAGTAAGGAGAAATTAAATCATAAATTATACCTTTGAGATCTGATAAGTCATATTCAGATAATGTTTGGACCATCTTGGCACAGAGGATTATAAAGGAACAAATTACTAAGTATTTATATTTCTGTTGTGTTGACATTTACACTTGGTAAATGAACATTAAATTATAATAGCCACTGCTTGCTGTGTTCTTCAGTTATCCTCTTAAATTCTGTTTCTGTTGAGTTTATGTTTTTGTTTATTCCCCCTCTAGGATGGAGCTATGACATTGAAGAGAGGAAAGTTCCGAAACCCAAGTCCAAGTCTTATGGTGCAAACTTTTCTTGGAACAAAAGAACAAGAGTATCCACAAAATAGATTGGCACTGACTGTATCTCTACTTGACTGTGAATAAAGTCAGCTGTGCAGTATTTATCGCCCATGTATACATCTCTTAATCACCTAATAAATTTGACCTTAAAATTATAGATATATTTTGCAGTTTGTTTTGTTTTTTAATGTCTCAAACACGTTACAATTTCCTATGTAGAGAGGAGATTTTAGGTGATCATACTTCTAGGAAATTGTGGTACTTAGAATCTATAAAAGGGAATGCTTGAAATCAGTTGCAACCTTGAAGTTTTGTGCTTGGCTTTTTATATAGCTATTTTCAAGTTAATGGTGTTTAAGATATCAGCCATCATTATTAAAATGTTTAGAAATTCTTCTGTTCTATCATAAGTAGAGAAGTATATAACACTACAGTCTGATAAACATTAGCCCAAATCTCCTTATTAAAATTCTCTTTTTTTAATTAGAACTTTTTTTATTTTCTAAGCTTTTATAAAACTGAATGAATTGTGTTCCATACTAATTTCTGCCCATCAACACATGTCATGAAGTGACTGTGAAGTGTCCAGTGAATATTTTATAATTAGGAAATGAAAGATTCAAAGAAAAAAAAAAAAACAGTTCATTGTTGGGAACTTTAGTGTTCTCTGTAGTTTTTTGAAAATATAAGTAAATACATGTTTTTATTGATTTACTATCAGGTTATATGTTCTTAAGCTCTTTAATAAACCTTTGTAGACTAACCCTCATAATAACCATTAGATAGGTACTATTATTTTCACAATTTACTCAAGAAAAACATAAATCAAGGCTTACAAGGATTATATAACATGCTCATGATCACACAGATCTTATATGCCAAAGCTAGGACTGGCACCTGTATCTTGTCTTTAAAGCAAATATCCTTAACTACTATGGTTACAAAGAAATAGATTTGATTAATGGCAGCTTATTTCTTTGGATTGTTAATATGTTCTTTAATGTTTTTAAAGTTATATTTTTTCTCAGAATTGCATTTCATAAAAACAAATAGCACATTGATCTAGATCAATAAGAAAATACATCAGTTATTAATCTATACAACTTTGTTTTGGAGAACATGTTGAAAATCTTTGTTTAAAATGTTAATTCTAAAAAATTTAATTCTAGGCAGACAATCTGAGGGTACACAGAGAGATAAATATGCAAAGATATTTATTACAGAATTGTTTTTAAAAGCTAATAATTTGAAACAGTGTCTATTTAATGAAGTTAAAAACAACAAGAAATATCTATGAACTTTTAAGAATTATGTTCAAGTATATTGCTACGTGAAAAAAAAAAAAAAACAAGAATAATAAGTGACATGTGGGAGTGACAGGGTAGCAAATGTTTCCATACACACACACACACACACACACACACACACACACACCTGTATATATACACAGTTATATACATGAAGTTTCACTATAATTCATGTTGGCTATCTTAAGCTTTTCTTGAAAATATGTGTTGTTTAATAAATAATACATTAGAATTTTATTTCAGGTGAAAGGTAAACTTTGAGCAATGAAAAAATACAGCTGTTAAGATGTTAACAGTTTTATGAAATTCATAGAAATTAACATTCTCTTGAACAACAAATGAGTGAAAGAAGAAATTAAAAGGGAAATTTTTAAAATGTCTTGAGGCAGACAAATGGAATTCCAACATACAGAATTTATGGGATGCAGCAACAAAAACTAACAAAACTAAGAAGAAAAAAACTACAAACATTTAGTTAGGAAAAAAAGGGCACACTCAAAATCACAAAAGAAGAGACTGTTAACCACAGAAATAGAAAGGATCATATAATGATGAACAAATATATGCCAACAAATTAGCCTAGAAGAAATGGGTGAATACATAGACATGTACAACCTACCACAACTGAAGCATGAAGAAACAGAATCTGAGCAGACCAATAACTGGTAAAGAGACTCAGTCAGTCTTAGAAATGTCATCAAAGAAAAGCCCAGAACCTATGGCATCACTGCTGAGTTCTACCAGACATTCAAAGAACTAATAAAAATTTCAAAAAATTGAAAAGCAAGAAATAGTTTCAAGCTTATTTTACAAAGTCAGCATTGCCCCTGTCACAAAGCCAAACCAAATGCATTACAAGGTATGGGTGTGGGGAGAAACCAATATCCTTGGCTCCAGAGCAGATGTGACACCCTGCCTCCTGGGGACTCAGGCTACTTACACACTGGAAGTAACCCCTCCCCTTCCTGTGAAGCAGTGCCCAGGGGTTCCAGGCCTCTGGAATCAGCAGAGCAGAGCACTAGTACCTACCAGTATCACAGCTGATGTGGCACCCCCATCCCTAATTATGCAGACAGTCCAGTGACCCATGTAGCTGTGCTTCTTGGTGCTCAACATGCCACGGAATAAATTGCACTGGCTGAGTGGAGCTATTAGTTTTCTCACCTATCTAGAGGTAGAATATTCCCCTGCATTCTGAGCTTCCTAAGGCACCCCACCTCCCTCAGGAGTGGCTACATTACAGCTCTGTAACCCCAGGCCCAAATTAACACAGCATCTTGCCAATTCTGGGTCCTTGCTACTGTTCTACCTTGGCTTACAGAGCCTGTCCTACTGCTATGTCCCACCATCTGAGGGCTCAGAGTCATAACTACATGGTATCTTATCCCTCAAAGCACAAGATGCCATGTGCTCTGTTGGTTTCTGGTTCTAAACTACAGCTATTCCCTAAGCCCCTAGATCATCCTTTCTTCCTTGGAGCTATACCAGTGCTGTGCCCCTCCCACGTAGGTAAGAATCAAGGCTACCTTGCAGCCCCTTGTGCCTGAGCTACTGGAGGATACCTCAGAGAAACAGCTTCAGGCTTATTGAGGGACCCAAGACTCAAAGTCACTGATGTTACAGTATTTTCATAATGTGCTGAACCTAGAAACATGACTCCACTGCTGCTCTAAGCACCTGTATGGTTGTCTGTGAGATGGTCACACCCAGCACCCAAAGAAATTCCCTCAGTTAAGATTCCCCATTGTGGGGAAGATAGGGAAAAGAACATCCATCCCTAAAGCCCTTACCCTGATAACCTGCACAGCCACTGTCACTGTCTAGACCACTGACGCATTTATAGTCATTGCTAGCATTGATCACAATTGAAGAAGCTGCTTGGAAACCACACCACCACAACCACACAAAACCAGAGTTACCACACCTTGCCCAACTGGCACCCTTAGACCTATCTATGGGTGAATTCTCTCTAGCCACTCCAAAGTTGGAATACATGACTGCACCACTAGATACACAGACATTAACAAGGGAACATAAGAAATATGAAAAAGTCAAATGCCAAAGGAACAAAATACTTCAGTAACATTTCAAAGAAATGGAAATTTACAAATTAAGAAGGGATTCAATTCAAATAATAACTTTAAGAAAACAATATAAGAGAATACAAATAGACAATGCAATGAATTCAGGAAAATTTATGATCTGAATGAGAAATTCAACAGAGATTAACTATTAAAAAAGAAAATGAAGATTTCAATCAGTGAAGTAACAAGTACAATTGGGAGCTTCAGGCAAAACCAAGCAGGTCTTCTGAAATTATTCCATCAGAAGAAAAAAGGAAGGAAAAATAAATAAAGACAGCATATGAGACACCAGTAAACAAACAGGTGTCTACAGTATAGCAGTTTAAGAGGGAGACAATTGGGGGAATTTTTGTTTTCCGAAAAAATAGATAAGAACATTCAGATTGAAACTCAAAAGTCTCTGAGTATACTCAGCCCCATGAGGTCCTCTATAAGGTACATTATAACCTATCAAAAGTTGAAGAAAGAGACTTTTTAAAGCAACAAGAGAAAAGCATCAAGTCACATATAAGAGAACTACCATTAGACTGTAGTGGATTTCTCAGCAGAAACCTTACATGTCATGAGAATACATGATGATGCAATCAAAGTGCCTAAAGAAAAATCTGTCCGCCAAGAACACTATACCATGCAAAAGTTATTCTTCAGGAATAAAAGAGTAGTCTTTCTCAGGTAAGCAAAGCTGAGGGAATTTATTACCACTATACCTGCCTTACTGGAAATGCTTGAGGAAATTGTTCAAGTGGAAACAAAAGGACAATAATTACTATCCTAAATACATATGAAAGTATAAACCCACTGGTAGAGGCAAATAAATACATTGTCAAATCCAGAATACTCCACTACTATTATGACATTGTGTAAACCACACAAATCTCTACTATGAGGATAAAAGACAAAATAGTGAAAATAGTTAAAGCTACAATGAACTGATAAGAATACACAATATAAAAAGATGTAAATTGTGACATCAAAAAAGCCTATGGTTTTTGAATGCAACAGAAATGATCAACTTAAAATAGTAGATTATAACTGTTAGAGCTTTTATATAAGCCTTATGGTAACCACAAAACTAAGTACAGAAAATTACCATATCACAGAGGTAGACACCAAGAGGAAGAAAGGAACAAAGGGAGTATAAAACTACCACAGAATAAATGTTAAAATGACAGTATTAAGTTCTTACCTATCTCTACTAGTGTTGAATGTGAATAGAGTAAATACTACAATCAACAGATTGTTTAAATGAATAAAAAACAAAATCCTTATAAAAGACCCACTTAGGCTTTAAAGATACACAGGCTGAAAATGAAGGGATAGAAGATAGAAGATATTCCATGCAAATGGCAACCAAAAGAAATCCAGGGTGGCTATATTTGTTTTTGATAAAATAATCATAAAGTCAAAAGCTGTCCCAATATTGGAGGACTTACAAAAAGCCATTTTTCTGCTGTTGTTGTTACCGAGGTTTTGTTGTTGTTGTAGTTGTTGTTTTTGTTGTTGTAGTTTTGGTACCAGGGATTAAGCCCAGGATGCTTAACCACTGAGCCACATCCCTAGCCTGTTTTATCTATTTATTTATTTTTTAATTTAGAGACAAAGTCTCACTAAGTTGTTTAGGGTCTTGCTAAGTTGCTGAGGCTGGCTCTGAACTCACAATCCTCCTGCCTCAGCCTCCCAAGTCATTGGAATTACAGGCATGCGCCACTATACCCAGCAGAAAGCAAATGTTAATGAACATGAAGGGAGAAATATGTAGTAAAACAGTAATAGTAGAGAACTTTTAACACCCCTCTTTTGACAATATGTAATTAAATCAGACAAAATAAATTACTAGAATTGTAGTTTTAATCAAATGGATAGAGCAGACATATATAGAACTTTATATTCAGCAGAATATAAAATTTCCTCCAGTGCACATAGAATATTCTCCTGGATAGACCATATGTTAGGCTACAAAACAAATCTTAATAAAATTAAAACTAAAGTCTAGTATCTTTCAGACCACAATGATATAAACAAGATTTCACAGATGAAATCTAATTTTACAATATGTTCCTGAACAATGAATGAGTCAGAGAAGAAATCAAAAGACAAACTAAAAAAAATGCCTTAGGACAAACAGAAATTGAAATACAACATACCAAAGTTTATAGGGATACAGCACAAGTTATTCTTAGAGGGAAATTTACACCTACATTACAAAATAAGAAAAATCCCAAGTAAACAATCTAACATCAAGCCTGAAGGAACTAAAAATGGAACTATTATTATTTCTTTCCTTCCTAGTAGAAGAAGAAATTATTAGAAAATGAAAAACATAGAAAGTTAATAAAATTGTCATTTGATTTCTTTTTTTAATTTATTCTAATTTATTATACATGACAGCAGAATGCATTTCAATTTATAGTACATATATAGAGCACAATTTCTCATGTTGTACAAAAAGTAAGAGTCACACCATTTGTGTCTTCATACGTGTACTTGGGGTAATGATGTCCATCTCATTTCACCATCTTCTACACCCTCCTTCAGCCTCGTTTCCCCTCCCTCCTCTTTCTTCCAATGCTCCCTCCCCCCATCTCGATTATGGATCAGCATTTTCATATAAGAGAAAATATTTGGCATTTGTTTTTTTGGGATTGTCTTACTTCACTTAGCATAATGTTCTCTAACTTCATCCATTTACCTGAAAATCCCATGATTTTATTCTCTTTTAATGCTCAGTAATATTCTATTGTGTATATATATATACCACAGTTTATCCATTCATCTGCTGAAGGGCATCTAGGTTGGTTCCACAATTTAGCTATTGTGAATTGTGCTGCTATAACATTGATGTGGCTGCAATATTATATTATGCTGTTTATAAGTCCTTTGGGTATAGACCAAGGAGTGGGATAGCTGGATCAATTGGTGGTTCCATTCCAAGTTTTCCAAGGAATCTCCATACTGCTTTCCATATTGGTTTCACCAATTTGCAGCCCCACCAGCAATGTATGAGTGTGCCTTTCTCTCCACATCCTCATGAACACTAACTTTTGTTTGTATTCTTAATAGCTGCCATTCTGACTGGAGTGAGATGAAATCTTAGTTTTGATTTGCATTTCTCTAATTGCTAGAGATATTGAACAATTTTCTCATATATTTGTTGATTGATGATATATCATCTGAGGGACTGTTCAGTTCATTGGCCCATTTATTGTTTGGGTTATATGTTTGTTTTTTGGTGTTAAGATTTTTGAGTTCTTTATATATCCCAGAGATTAGCGCTCTATCTGATGTATATTGGGTAAAAATTTGCTCCTATTCCATAGCTCTCTATTCACCTCACTGATTATTTCTTTTGCAGAGAAGAAGCTTTTTAGTTTGAATCCATCCCATCTATTTATTCTTGATTTTATTTCTTGTGATATGGGAGTCTTATTAAGGAAGTCAGGGCCTAATCTGAAATGATGAAGATTTGGGCCTACTTTTGCTTTCATTAGATGCAGGGTCTCTGGTTTCATTCCTAGGTCCTTCATCCACTTTGAGTTTTGTGCATGGTGAGAGACCAGGGCTTAATTTCATTTTGTTACCTATGAATTTCCAGTTTTCCTATCACAATTTCTTGAAAAGGCTATCCTTTTTCCAATATGTTTTTGGTGCCTTTGTCTAGAATGAGATAATTGTATCATGTGGATTTGTCTCTGGGTCTTCTATTCTATACCATTGGTCTACAAGTCTATTTTGGCACCAATACCATGCTGTTTTGTTACTATTGCTTTGTAGGATAGTTTAAGGTCTTGTATTGTGATGCCTCCTGCTTAATTCTTCTTTCTAAGGATCGCTTTAGCTATCCTGGGTCTCTTATTTTTCCAGATGAATTTCATGACTGCATTTTTCTATTTCTATGAGGAATGTCATTTGGATTTTGATTGGAATTGGATTAAATCTGTATAGTGCTTTTGGTAGTATGGTCATTTTGACAATATTAATTCTGCCTATCAAGAACAAGGGAGATCTTTCCATCTTCTAAGGTCTTCTTTAATTTATTTCTTTAGTGTTCTATAATTTTATTTGTAGAGGTCTATCACCTTTTTTGTTGATTCCCAAGGTTTTTTGTTTTGTTTTGTTTTGTTTTTTGAGGCTATTGTAAATGTGGTACTTCCTAGTTTCTCTTTCAGAGGATTTGTCACTGATATACAGAAATGCCTTTGATTTATGGGTGTTGATTTTATATCCTGCTGCTTAGCCAAATTTATTAGTTGTAGAAGTTTTCTGGTGGAATTTTTTGGATCTTCTAGGTATAGAATCATTTCATCAGCAAATAGTGCTAATTTGAGTTCTTCTTTTCCTATCTGTATCCCTTTAATTTCTTTTCTCTAATTGCTCTGGCTAGAGTTTCAAGAACTATGTGAAATAGAAGTGGTGAAAGAGGGCATCCCTGTCTTGTTTCAGTTTTTAGAAGGAATGTTTTCAATTTTTCTCTGTTTAGAATGAAGTTGGCCTGGGGTTTAGCATAGAAAGCTTTTGCAATGTTGAGATACGTTCCTGTTATCCCTATTTTTTCTAGTGTTTTGAACCTGAAGGTACTGTATTTTGTCAAATGCTTTTTCTGTATCTATTGAGATGATCATATAATTCTTAATTCTATTGATGTGATGAATTACATTTATTGATTTCCTTATGTTGAAACAACCTTGTATCCCTGGGTTGAACCCCACTTGATTGTGGTACACTACTTTTTTATGTGTTTTTGAATTCGATTTGCTGGAATTTTATTGAGAAGTTTTTTGCATCTATGTTTGTTAGAGATATTGGTCTGAAGTTTTCTTTCTTTGATGTGTCTTTGTCTGGTTTTGGAATCAGGGTGATATTAGCCTTACGGAATGAATTTGGAAGTATTCCCTCTTTTTCTATTTCATGAAATAATTTGAGGAGTATTGGTATTAGTTCTTCTTTAAAGATTTTGTAGAACTCAGCTATGTATCCATCTGGTCCTGGGCTTTTCTTTGTTGGTAGGCTTCTGATGGCATCTTCTATTTCATAGCTTGCAACTGATCTGTTTAACTTGTGTATATCATCCGCTGCCTCCCGGGGAGAGGGGGAGAATTGGGGACTTTTGGTACCTTGATATTGCTTCTAAGCCACAGCCAGTGTTCTAATCTGGGAGTTGCCCCAACTGAAGATGGCGACAAAGGTGTCCCAAGATGGAGGTGGCTGCTTTCAGTGATGTGGTGCTGGTTCGGGTGGGGTCGGGCAGTGTCATTGAGCTGCTTGTTCAGAGATGCAGCTCTGGTGTGAAGTATTGTGACTGGCAGCTGTCACCGGTCCCAGTGTAGTTTCCCAAGTGCAGGCTACCACATGTAGAAGACTGTGGAAGCGGTTGCAGTGCCCCAAGATGGAGGCAACTGGAGGAGCCCCACATTGGTAGATGGGGGTCCACACAGGAGTGATGGCCGGAGTTCCTACATGTGGCCTGCAGCAGGGTTTTCTGCACGGGAACCAGCCATCAAGATTCCTGCATGGGTGGGCAGCCAGGTGTCCTGTGCAAGTGCTAATGCTGGTGGTCCTACTTGGGCACCCAGAGGACTTGCATGGACTTTGAAGCCTGGAGAACTGCGCTGAAGCTATGAATCCTGCACAGAACAGCTGTTAGGTGTCCTCTAATCACTCACAGAGAAACAATATTCCCACTACTTGAATCCCAGGTCCCAGAGTGACCTAGCTTGTCATCTTGGATCTCTATTTGATTTCTTAAAAACTAAAAATTGACAAATCCTTAGCTACTTTAAAAAATAAAAAAGGACTCAAAATAAAAATACAAATGAAGAAATTACAACAGACACAAAATATAAATAGGATCACAGGGGATCATTATTGAACAATTATATGTCAACAAACTAACCTAAAGGAAATGGATAACTTCCTAGGAAAAAACCTACCAAGATTGAATCAGGAAGAAACAGAAAAGCTGAATAGACCAATAGCAAATGAAGAGATCGAAAAAGGAAAACATCCCAACAACAAAGCCCAGAAACAGAAAGACTTTTTAGCTGAATTTGTCTAGATGTTCAAAGATATATTCTTTGAAATATATTTAATATATTTTGAAATATTTTTTAAACTTTTACCAAGAAATAAAACTAAAGGGAGAACTTTCAAACACATTACAAGGTCAACATCACCTTGACACCTAAGCCAGACAAAGACATCACAATAAAAGGAAACTAAAAGCCAATTTCTCTGATAAGCATTAATGCAAAAATCCTCAATAAAATATTTCCATACTGAATCCAGCAATGCATCCAAAAGATTATTCATCATGACTAAGTGGGCTATTCCCTGACATAAAAGGATGGTGTACAAATCAATCAGTGTGTTACCTCACATTAGAATGACAGATTAAAAACCATAGGTTCATCAGGCGCTTTGGCATATGCTAACTCACAACTCAGGAGGTTAAGGCAGGAGATTGTAAGCTTAAGGAGAGCCTCAACACCCTAGAGACCCTGTCTCAAAAATAAAAAGGGCAGGGGTAGTAGCTCAGTGATAGTGTCCCTGGATTGAATCCCCAGAATTGCCCATATATATTCACACAAAAATGGTCATCTCTGTTGATACAGGAGAAGCAGTCAACAAAGTCTAATATTTTTTTGTAATCAAAACTCAGGAGCTTAGGTATAGAAAGTTTTTCAAAATAAAAAGACTCTTCATGAAAACCCACAGCTAGCATTATAATCAATAGGGAAAACACTTTCCCACTAAGATTCAGTATGAGGCAAGGATGCCTATTCTCACCTCTTCTATTCAGCACAGTACTATAAGTACCAGCAACAACAATTAGGAAAAAAAAAAAGAAAAAAGGAAAGATCATCCCGATCTGAGAGTAAGATGCAAAATTATCTCAACTTCAAATGACACTACCATATTTAAAAACTGCCAAATATTTTACAAAAACCATATTATAACTAATAAATTCAGTAAAGATACAAAATACAAAATTAACATACAAACACCAGTAACATTTTATAAACAAATAATGATAACAAAATGAAGCCACAAGAAAGAAATTCTATTTAATATAATATAATAATTTAAATACCTAGGACTGAATTAATTAAGGAGGTGAAAGATCTCTACATCTAAAACTATAAACATGGATAAAAGAAATTGAAGAAGACATAAGTGGAGAGATACCTATGCTCATGAATCAGAAGAATTAATATTGTTAAACTATCCATGCTACCCAAAACAATATATAGTTTCAACATAATATATATCAAAATACCACTGGCATTTTTTACAGAAATAGAAAAACAATCCTAAAGTTTGCTGGAACCATAAAAGACCCAGAATAAGCAAAACAATTCTGAGAAAGAAAAACTAAGTTGAAGACATTACATTTTCTGATTTAAAATTATATTACAAAGTTACAGTAATCAAGATGATATGATACTTTCATAAAAACAAACGCGTAGACCAGTGGGACAGAATAGAAAACTCTGTAATTGATTTAAAAAATATGTAGTCAACTAATTTCTGATAAAGGCAAAGGACAGCGAGACAGTTTTTTCAATAACTGGTGTGGGGAAACTAGATTTCCACACGCCAAAGAACAAAGCAGGAATCTTGTTTGACCCCATACATAAAAAACAACTCAAAATGGATAAAAACTTAAATATAAGACCAAAAATATTAAATTCCTAGAAAAGAACATGGGGGGAGCTCCTAGACATGGTCTTTGTCCATATTTTTTATATATCACACCAACAAAAGCAAATAAAGGCAAAAATAAGTGAGCCTATATCAAACTAAAAAGCTTTTTCCCAGAAAGAATACAATCAACAAAATGAAACAGCAGCCTATGGCTTGGGGGAAAATATCTGCCAACTGTATATCTGATAAGGGGTTAATACCCAAAATTTATAAAGAACTCATATAACTCAATAGTCAAAAAACCACCTAACAAAAAATGGGTGTGGGTAAAAGACTTGAATAGGCATTTTTCTAAAGACATAAAACTACAGGTATATGACAAGGTGCTCAACATTATAGACATCATGAAGTGTAAATCAAAACCAGACTGAGATACCACCTCATTTGGATGCGTGTTATAAAAAGTCAAAAGATAAAATATTGGCCAGGTTGTGGGAAAAGGATAACACTTTCATACTGTTGGTGAGATTGTTGATTGTTACAGCCATTATGGAAAGTAGTATTATGTTTTCCAAAGAAATTTTAAGCAAACCTGCTCTATGACCTAGCAACTCCTCTTCTGGGCAGATAGCCAAAGGAAATTTTAAGCCATCACCTCATAAAGATATTCACAATAATATAATTATTCACAATAATACACACACACACACACACACACACGCCCCAATGTGTCCGTTGGTGGATGAATGGATAAAAAACCTGTGCTGTAGGAGCACACACACACTCTCTTGGCATTTGTTACAATATGAATAAGATGAGAGGACCTTATGCTAAGTGAAATAGGCCAAAAAGAAAAATATTACATGATCTCACTTATATTTTAAATCTAAAAATAATATTTGATATACTGAGACAAAGGACAGTGGTTTGGTTTCCTTGGGAGGGTAAGGGGAGATGTAAGTCAGAGGATACAAAGTAGCAAGTACATTGGATGATGAGTCTGGAGAGTTGAAATGTACAACTTGAGAACTGCAAGTAATAAAACTAATATAGTTGTGATTCATGCTAGATGAGTATATTTTTGCTGCTATTGTCACACAAGTGTGGGACTAATTGAAATGGTAGATGTTAATTTGCTTCATCATAGTGAACTTTTTGCCATCTATATGTATACTATAACATCTTGTGTACCATAAATATACACAATAAAATTCTTTTTAAAAAAATATTTATTTAGTTGTAGATGAACACACAGTATCTTTATTTATTTTTATGTTGTGCTGAGGATTGAACCCAGTGCCTCACACATTCAAGGCAAGCACTTTACCACTGAGCCCCAGCCCCAGCCCCAGCCCCAATAAAATTCTTTAAAAAATGAAATAAAACTTTTGACTTATAGAAGCAAAGCATAGAATGCTATCACCATGTTGGTGAAAGGATACATATTTTAAGCTGGATAGGAAGAGTGAGTTCAAGACATTACTGTACAATGTAGTGGCCAGACTCAATAACAAGGTTATTCTTTCTTTTAATATTCATTTTTTAGTTGTAATTGGACACAATACCTTTGTTTGTTTATTTATTTATTTATTTATTTATTTATGTGGTGCTGAGGATTGAACCCAGGACATCACACAGGCTAGGCAAGTGCTCTACCGCTGAGCCACAACCCCAGCCCCAACAAGGTTATTAAAAATTGCCGAGGAAGGTTTCTTAGCAACTACACTCTTGAGTAGGTCTTCCCCAACCACTACCATATAGAGAATGGAACTGCATCCCCAGCCCCCTATCTTTTTTTTTTTTTTGAGAGAGGGTCTCTCAAAGTTGCCCATGCTGACCTTGAATTTGCAATCCTCCTGCATCAGCTTCCTGAATAGCTAGGATAATAGGCATTGTGAAAGTAGATTTTGTGAAAACCCTGGTGAAGTGGTACATGCCTATAATCCCTGTGGCTCTGGAGGCTGAGGCAGGAGGATCACAAGTTCAAAGCCAGCCTCAGCAATTTAGGAATGCCCTAAGCAACTGAGCAAGACCCTGTCTCTAAATAAAAAATAAATGGGCTGGGGATGTGGCTCAGTAGTTAAGTGCTCCTAGGTTCAATCCCTGGTATGTATGTATGCACATACATACGTAAAATAAAAAACAACAAAAGAAGATTAGTGTCTTTTGAAATTATGTTAAATGGCTCTAACTGACCATACCCAAATGTATATTCCATGTATAGTCCAAAACATATTGTACCTCAGAAATATGTACAATTTTTATTAACCAATTAAAAGTAAAAAAATTTTAAGGCTAAAAAAATTATTAAATAAGATCATAAATATGAGGTTCTAATCTGATAGGACTGTGGCCTGATAAGAAGAGGGAGAGAGGTAACTGTCTATCCATCATGGGAAGACATAACTATCCCTGTGCCAGCAGATCCCTCACTCGAAACTGCATCAAGCACCTGAATCTTGAAATTCCCAGCCTCTAGAACTTGAAAAATACATTTGTATTAGTTTAGCCAAAAGAAAAGAAATTCCACAGATATTTCAGTGAGAAGTTTAAATGTCAGTATAAAAATATTTTAATCACCTTTAATATCATCTGCCTTACTCTTTCACACTATTTTAATTTCAAATTTTTAGTGTTAACAATTCAATTGATCATGTCCATAGGAATCAAGCTATTATTTTTACTGACTGAATCCTGAATCTGATCCCCACATTTATGTAATCTGATTTTTGGTTGTAAACCAAAAAAACAGAAAAAGAAAAATCCATTCACTAATGGAATTAAGGGATTTTTGTGTGTGTGTGTGTGTGTTTTTACTATATACTATGTAATACACTGGGGTCACAGTCCCTGCTCTTATGTAACTTGTGAACAGAGAGTTTATATTCCACCAATAGTGGCTTATGATTTAGTATAGGCTAAGTTCAGCCACTTTGGTTTGAATTGTGGTTCAACCATTTAGCAGCTTGGTGATCCTTATAAAATTAATTACATTCCTTACAGTCTCAGTTTCCTCATCTCCACAATGGGGTAAGTAAAGATTTAATAAAGTAGTCAGAGTGACTGTTCGGCACTAATAGCCTAATTGTTGAAGTGTTTATTCAGAACATTTCCTGTGCTACGCAAGGCCTTGTGCATCGTGCTGTGTGGGAATTGCCTTCTAGAATTGGAAGTCACTCGTGAGTGTTTCAGCCCAATGAAGTCAGTCTTACAGAACTAACAATTCCTCTGGTGCTTAGTGTGTATTGCTTTTACTGTTAACTATCTAAAATATTTGTGTTCTGATGATGAAAATGTTGCAAAAGTAGTATTTGATACAGAAATTCATAAAGAAGAATATGATCATAAATAATACCTTCCTGAAATAATAATTGTTTTACAATTGATAGATATACTTCCAGTAATTTTTCTATGTATGTGCATTTTTTTTTTGCTTTTATAAAATAAAGTTCCAGTTGCATTGTACTTTAAAAAGAAAGAAAACTACACTAATTAAAACACTTTTTTCACTCAGTTCTTTGTTTTCTTATGACATGGTTCTACAACATGGTATTTAATTAATATCTAGACTTTATAATCTTCCATTTTTTAAACACTGAGATGACTTCATTTACATTAAAGGTTTTTACTTTTATATCTTAATATGTAAACTGTTACCTCTCCCGTCAGACTGTGAATGACTAGAAGGGTAAGAAATGTAATTTCTTTCTCAATATTTTCCACAAAGCCATACACTCAGGAAAACTCGATAAACCATGGTTGGTGGATTGTTTGGACAATTCTGAATGCAAACCAAAGCTGGTATGTCCCGTTCTCTTCTGGTTTTCATCTGGTATCTCTTTGAAACTATAAGTAGATATTTACTGGGACTCTATTCAACAACTATTTAAAGTTAAAGTTGTTTACACTCATCTAAAAATCACACTGAACATTCAAAGTATTTTACAAATGAATTTTGTCATTTTAGGACTCAATTTCTTAAAAAAAAATTGATGTGCTCTATCTTTAATAATTTAAAAATAATTTCCCATAAATTCTCAAAAATTGAAAATGTTCCATGTAAAATTATTACGAGTAGATTTCTTTGACAGTAAGTCTAAATCCTAAATTAAAACACAAAATTGAAAGGAAAAATTAGATTCTGATTTGTGATTTAATTAATCACCCATGAATAGAGAAGCAATCCAATTGCTTTTTTTTTTAATATTTATTTTTTAGTTTTTTTGGCGGACACAACATCTTTGTTTGTATGTGGTGCTGAGGATTGAACCCGGGCCGCATGCATGCCAGGCGAGCGCGCTTCCGCTTGAGCCACATCCCCAGTCCCCAACTGCTTTTTGACTCTGTTTGAAGGCAGATCTAGTCTGAAGAAACTGAAAACTGGGATCTATGGCAACTGTAGGAAACTGAGGAGAAGCTTCAGGATTCCCAATTGTTTAAGGCATTTAACAGGAATGCATCCAGGAGATTTCATTATTGGAGGAAGCATGTGATGTAGATTCCGCAAATAAAGTGTGACACTATGGCACTTGGTAACAATGTGTTAATTTTAATAACATATTTTCTCCCAAAGATCACTAATTATATTTTGCTTTTTTCCACCTGAATTCTGGGCAAAATTCTGTTTATTATTGTCATGTTTAGTGGCTCAGAGTTGGCCATTGGGAGCTCCTTCAAACTGACTCCTATGTTATTTATGTTTCTTCATCTATTTGGGACCATTTGTTGATATCTGGAAGAATACCTTCAAGATTTTTCTTGTACATTTCCCTCTCTACCTAGAATCAGTCATTTCTCAAAGGAGCTATGTTTCATTTTAATGGAAATTAATATGTAGAAATCAAGACGAAGAGGTTCTCATTGGTACATTGACAGGCCCACGTTGTGGACAGAGTTTGTACATACACACACACAATGTCATGATAACCAATTCCAGCCTAGTAGCTTAGAGTTCTTCCTTCCACTCCACCCATTTCTAACACCAGTGAATTTAATCATTTGCTCTACCCCATAATACATACACAATAGTTTTTAATTTGCTGCTCTAACTCCACTAGCAACAAACTATACAGATGAAGTTCAAGATTTTGTTACTTCTTTTTGTATCCAGAAATACATTTATAGGGAAGATAAGTCAGAATACTGCAACCTAAGTTACTTGAATTAATTTCTTACTCGGTAGAGAATATCATATTGTCAGAATTCACATACAGAATAATCCAAAAGTCAGATTTTTCCATCCCTGCAATCATTTGTACCATGACTAGGATGGCCCATATGGAGCCAGGCAAAATGAAGAAATATTGGAAGAAGTATTACTCAAAACTGGCCTCTGCAAAAACCAAGGAATAAGATACTTCTTTAGTTTCCGTTATTATGAAAAACAAAACAAAGAAAAATTCTTAACATACCTTATTTGATGAAGCATTTGCTTTTTGTTGTAATTTGGCCTTCTGTTTATAAACCTATGCATGGGAATATGAATTTATTTCTAGTTATATCAACTGCAAAATGCCAAAGAGCTATCCAGCCAAAGGTGCATAATAAACAATAGGAAATGTGGGTCTGGAGCTTAGCCAACTGGACAGAATTACTGGCTATTCAGTAATAATTAAAGCTATGGGAGTAAATAGTGTAATAAGGGTAAGATTGTGAGAAAGAGAAAGAAGGGGTCAAGAATAGCCTCTTGGGAAAAGTATTTCCAGCAAATGAAGAAGAGGAGGTGGTAAATAAGAAATGGAGGAGGCCAATAATTTTTTTAAAGGAACAGTTTTTATAGGCTCAACAGCTACACATCTGTATAGATTGCTAAGTGTTTTCATGGTTCAGAGGATGATACCCCAAAGTACGATACTGTGGCATGTTGAATACTTCCAACTGAAGGGCAGTGGAAGTGTCCTTTCTTCCCCAATGGGTGTCACTGATACCAGAGTTCCTCCCCTCCAAGGCAGGTCATAGAAATTAGAACTTCTTTCTCCCAATCAAGCCGTAAGACCTAGAAAGGTCATTCTTTGAAGGACCTCCACTGAAAGTCAGTCATAATGTTTGGGGAGGGACAAATGAGGATGGTGGGAATAAGAGGTTCACAGAACAATTCGATAAAATGGGCCCACTATGCTGATCCCCTGTGCTTTCTTTGCCAAAAAGCAATTTACCTGCAGTCCTTCCTAGCCTACGTGGATAAGATATGTCACCTTCCTCAGCAAACTACTTGTTATCTACAAGGAAATGCAGGAAGGAAATAAGTTGATAAGAGGAAACCAAGTTACTTTGAAGGGAAAGATTTTAATGATCCTTTTCACAGACCAGATTCTGGAAGATAAGATAATTCCTCCTAACCATAAAACCTGTAAAAATGATTAATAATCCAGTTAGAACTGCTCAGCATAGGCCAAAGTGATCTAGAATTGTCATGGCAATTGATACTTGAAAGTCTGATGTCACCCTGCTATCAGCCAAAAATCAAGAGGTGGACCTGGGTGGGACTCTCTGGAAACATCTCTGGGATCCCGGATAAAACTGGAGTGCAGGAAGGACACATTGCCCCTCTCCTGAGAGGACCCACTTTCTCCCTTGAGAGTGTCCCTTTCCATTTTCCTATCCTTGCAATCAACTCATATGTCTGAAATCTGAGTTGATTGCAAGAATCGAGGTTTGAAGGGTAGGTCTTTGCACTGCCTCAGTTTCTCAGAAGGCCCCAACTCTGTAACCATAAGATGGATGTCCTGCTTTATACCCAAAAGAAAGGAACGCCACACAGAGAGGCCAAGAAGAATCTGAACAAACAGGCCTTGAAAGATTCCCCAATTTATTACCATCAGATTATACCCTCTTTGTTCAATCATGTTTCTTCTCAACTATCTGCTTCTTTCATCAGACTTAGCATAAGTTATGCTTATAATTGAGAATAAAGAGGACTTTGCTGTATTAGAACGACACATAGAAGATTCACATGGCTCCTGTGCAAGGATGACATGCAAATTCGTGAAGTGTTCCATATTTTTGTTTTCTCTGATATGTGGATGCCAACAATAAGCGGGTGGCTAGGGAAGAAGAGAGTTACTTTGGATTAGGTAGAGGGAAGTGAAGTGAGGAGAGCGGGGTATGAGGGTAGAAGGGATAGTAGAATGAATCAGATATCACCCTATGTACATATATAACTAACTATATGACCAGTGGGATTCCACATTGTGCACAACTGGAAGAATAAGAAATTATACTCCATCTATGTATTATGTACCAAATGCAATTAAAACAAATAAAAATTAATTTAAAAATAGAGAATGTCACTGACCAATTGTAAATTCTTGAAGTAATTATTTTATGAATGAGCAATGACTTGGAAACAATGTGTGAATATAGAGTAATGTGGTATAGTTGATTTTGTTACTAGCATCTCATTCAAATTTACATATAAATAAAATCTTTCAAGAAAATTGCCAATAAGATTACAACATAATATCTACAGGCATTTTTCAATTTGAGCACCTGTTATGGTTTAGATATGTGTCCCCCAAAATCTCATATATAAGACAATGAAAGATGATTTAGAGGTGAAATGATTAGATTCTGGGAGTCTTAACCTAATCAGCGAATTAATCCTCTGATACAGATTAACCGAGTGGTATCTGTGAGGAAGTATGGTGTGGCTGGAGAAGGTGGGTCCCTGGGGATGTGCATTTGGGGTGTATAGTTTGTTGTGTAGACCTCTCTCTCTCCCTCCCTCCCCCTCCCCCCCCCCCTCTCTCTCTCTCTCTCTCTCCTGCCTGGTATGGTGTTTTAAGCTACTTTTGTCCACCACAGTCTTCTGCTATAATGTCTTGCATCATGTTGAGCTCCAAGAAATGGAGTTGGCCATCTATGGGTGGAGACCTGAAACCATGAGCCCCCAAATAAACTTTTTCTCCTCTAACTAATTATTCTTGTCAGTTTTTTGGTCCCATTGGTGAAAAAGCTGACTAAGACAATACATAACTATCAGCTCCTAAAAGAGTTTGAATCTCAAGATTTTGTCTTGATAAAGTATGTATGAATGAAGAAATAATATTTATAACAGAAAAAGATGCTCACAAAACAGATCTTTATATTTTGACCGATCACCTCTTCAGGATGAACATCATTTTCTGTTTTTTATAACAATGATATAATTCATAAATAGTTTATTTTAGCCTCTGATTACTTGGTAATCAGAGGTTTGTATTATACCTTTCTAAATAAGTAATGTACATGTAATTATGAGAGTAATTGACAAAAACATGAGCCAGTCAATTTAAACTGTTAATATTAAGTAAAGGCAACAAATATGAAAACCAAACAAAATTATTTTGACACCAGTTTACCTATTTAGTAAATAGGGAAAATTACTGTAAATATGTAAAGCTATTAAATGGTTCCTTAGAGCTTTCCACGTGTGTTTAAAGTAGTACGTGCTGCAGTTAGTGGCAAGGTCTAGACTTGCTTACAATGGCAGCTCCCCCAAAGGCACACAGGGGAGTGCTCTGGGGAACATAAATTACACAAATGCAAGACAGGAATAATTGAACTCTCCACAAAAAAGAAGAAGATTGCTAGAAATGAGGTGGCAAAGGGTAATTAACAGAGAACCATAAGATGAGTTGAGTAAATACATAACTGAGGACACTGAGGAGCACATAATGCCATGTTACTCTACTGACAAAGGACACATGTGGAGTAAGTAAAGAGTTGCTTCAGTTAAGCTTCTGAAGGATCAAGTCCATAGAGCATTTTGTTTTAGGTTACAGCTCTTAAAGAGATGTGGAGAGAATAATAAAATTCCAGAGAAGAAAAGAGCAATAGTCAAATGCTAAAAGGTTGGTTTTAAAAATTCTTTTTTTTCAATCTTAAAAAAGAAGAAAATGGTAGCATAAAGCGATGGTTCTCAAATGTTCTGGTGTCAGAATATCTTTGCACCAACTTTTAGAAGTATGAAGTACTCTGTCTTGGCTCCAATATATCAAAACGTAAGAAGTTTTCATTTACATCCTTGTAAGATAGAAGTAGACAAGCTGAAAATTAGGAATTTTCCCTGGACCCCTGAGACAACTGGAGAGAAAGCCATGGCCAAAACCAGTTTAACTTGAAAAGTTAATGCAGCCATAAACTAGCAGGAATACTTAGATAGCAATTTTGACAAGCACTGGAGGTTGAGTGTGGACCAGCCTGAGAGTGAGAACTTCCTGAATGTCAGAGTTTGGGGAGTCTATCACATTCTCTTGAATATACTTCTAGGAACCATGTAAGGTAAAGACCAGGGATGATTTTTATAAGGTTAAAAAAAAGTCCTGGAAATACATTTCACAACAATATGAATATCCTTAACATTACTGGATAATACACTCAAAAATTGACAGGATGGTGAATTTTATGCTATGTGTTTGCCCAATAAAAGAATCAGACAGCATTCATATACACAAATGACAACCAGTTAGAAGAGAAAATAAATGAGAGAACCCCATTTGTAATAGTAACAAAGGATATAAAGGATAAAATATACAGAAGTAAATTTAATAAGAAATGTCCAAAACTTCTATGAAGAAAATTACCTAAACATTCCCAAAAGACACAAAAATAGACTAGAATAGTGTTTTTTAAAAGAACAGAAATGACATTTTATTAGGATTTTAAAAAAAGATATATATATATATATTTTTTTTTCATTTTGTGAGAACTCTCCTCTAAATTTTGTGTTTACATGTAAAATATATGATCATACTCCACTTAAGTTGCTGTTACCAAAAAGCAACTTAATCAAATATGGAGAGAAAATTAATCATGACATTTTTAAAAATGTTTGATGTATTATAATTACATATAACAGTGGGATTTGTTACATTCTCATACATGCACACAAGACAACAATTTAATTTGCTCAGTTTCATTACCCACTACCTCCTCTTTCGCTCTGCTCCTTCCCTCCCCCTGGTCCCTTCTTCCACTCTATTGGTCTCCCTTCATAAGATACCCTCCTCTTTCCCACCTTTTCCTCTCTAGCTTCCACAAATTAAAGAAAATATATGACCCTGGACTTTCTAAATTTAGCTTATACTTAACAAAATGCTTTCAAGTTTAATCTGTTTTCCTGCAAATGACATAATTTCATTCTTCTTTATAACTGCATAAAACTCCATTGTGTATATATACTACATTTTCTTTACTCATACATCCATTGATGGATACCTAAGCTGGTTTCATACTTTGGCTATTGTGAATGGTGCTGCTGTAATCATAAATGTGTATGTATTACTATTATCCTTTTGATAGGACATATCAACATCATGAAGACGTTGGTTTTCCCTAAGTTAATTTATAAATATAATCTGATCCCAGTAAAAGATTCAATGTTTCTTTAATGACTCTCAATAATTTGATCCTAAAGTTTGCATATAAAAATCCATTTAAAATACTAAATTTAAAAAACTGAGGAGATCATATCTCTATCAGATACTTAAATGTACCACAAATCTATAATTAAACAGTTTTCCACTGGTGCATGAGTGGATAAGCCAATGGGATAAAAGAAGACAAACTACAGATAGAAATTAGTATATAATAAAGGTATTATTTCACAATACTTGGGGCAAAGATGACCTTTTTAATAAATGGTGCTGGAAAAGAAAAAAATTGGTTACACCTTACAAAAAATTAATTCCAAATGGGTCAGAGATTATAATAAGAGAGGGAGGGAGGCAGATGGACTAGGTAAGTTCTAGAAGAAAACATGGGTGAATTTTTCTACAGCCTTGATAGAAATAGGCTTCTTAGTTATAATTCAAGGCTTTTAAACCTATGACTCAAAATCCAGATGCAATAAAGGAAATAATAAATTTAATTTCATAAAAATTTGAATCTTTTATATAAAAATCATAAGCAAGATTAAAACACAATAATCTTAGCTCGGGAGGCTGAGACAGAAGTATTATAAGTTCAATACCAGCCTCAGCAATTTAGCAAGGCCTCAGGCGATGCAGTGAGACCCCATCTCTAAATAAAATATAAAAAAAAAAAAATGGCTGGGGATGTGGCTCAATGGTTAAGCAACCCTGGGTTCAATCCCCAGTAACAAAAAAGAAAAACAAAAAAAGCCATATACACATTTTTTTAAAAAATTAAAACACATAACTGGGAGAAAATATTTCCAAGGTAAATCACAATTAAAGGGCCAATTCCAAATGAACTAAGGATTTTTAAGAGTTAAGGGCAGAAAGAACAAAAATTTCTATAGAAAAATAGGCAAAAGTCATGAATAGACAAGTTCACAGGAAGAGACAAAAGTGGTTGATAAAAACATAATTTCAATTATAATAAGGGAAAATGCTATTTAAAACCACTCTAGGAGCCAGGCATGGTGGCATACACCTATAATCCCAGCAACTCAGGAGGGTGAGGCAGGATAATCACAAGTTGGAGGCCAGTCCCAGCAACTTATCAAGACTCTTTCTCAAAAATAAAAGGCCTGGGAATATAGCTCAGTGGTAGAGCACCCCTGAGTTCAATCTCCAGTGCCACACACACTCAAAAGTACCCTGAGATGCTATATTTTTACCCATTTAATTGGTAAAAAGTACACAATATACTTTTTTGTTGAGGTAATGGAGAAATAAGCACTCTTGTATATTGCTATTGGGAATGCCAAATGATACAGGCTTATTTTGTTAATCAGCTTTTCATGGCTATAAGAAAATACCTAAGGTAGCTACTTACAAAAGGTTTATTTTGACTCCTGATTTTAGAGGTTCGAATCCATGACTGAGTAGGCCCATTGTTCTTGGCCTCTGGTGGGGATGCAAGGTGGCAATGGTGATGCACAGTGGAGCAAACCTCTCACCTCAGGGCCAGGAAACAAAAGAATTAGAGGAAGGACCCAGGGCCTCCACTATCTCCTTCAAAGGCACACCCCTAACACCTAAGGATTTCATATTAGGCTCCACCTCCTAATAGCATCAGCCTAGGGACAGTCAAGATCCAAACTCTAGCACCTATGAAAAGAAATATATAACAAAATGCAGGTAAATTTACTATTTGACTCAGGAATCATACTTATTGGAATTTATCTTAAAGACACAACTTCATCTCACAAAAATACATACATATACATAAAGTGATTAATCACAGAATTAAACATAATTTTACAATATTGGAAACTATCAAAATGTCAGATTGATCAAAAGTTAAATTTTGGAAAAATAAGTTCTGGTGTCCTATTGCACAATAAGATGACTATCTATGGTAACTATATTGCATTGATTATTTCAAAATAACTAGAGGAGAGGATTTTGAGAATCAGGAGATTTAACTTAGCACAAAGAAATGTAAGTATGTGAGGTGATGAATATGTTAATTAACCCAATTTAATTATTTCACTATGTGTACATCTATTCATATGTCATACTCTACTTCATAAATATGTACAATCACTATGTGTCAATTAAAAACAAAATTTAAAAAAAGAAATTGGCTGAGTGAACTACAGAACATCCACACAACCAGGTATTATTTACATGTTTAAAGAAAAAGAGCAAAAAACTTTTGTAAGAATTGATATGGAGTGATTTTTTAGGAGTTATTATCTACTGGAAAAACAGGTATTACAAAGTATGTGTGTATATACATGTATACATAATATACATTATACACACTTATATATACAGATATAGAGATCTGTACACATATGCATACATTATACCCGTACACACACCATATAGTTCTACTTTTTGTGTAACAAAGAAAATAATGAAATTTTTGACCTCCAAGGCATAGGCATGAAAAGGGGCAGCATGCGACATTTTACATGTTTTTAAAACATAAGTCAATAAAGATGAGAAGAAAAAAAGAAATCCTAAAATGTAAAGCAAACTGAAACAAATGATCCCACATGTACTTATAATTAAAACCATAACCAGGGTGAAAAGAAAAGAAAGAACTTATTCAAGTTACTTTGAACACAGCATTTGACTTTATATTTACAGTATTGGATGGGGCTGGATAGTGGGGGAGAATTTCAAATGAATCATTAAACTCTTTTTTTGTTGTTATGTTTGTTTTATGTAGTGGTATAGACAACAAGATTCCAAAACAAATTTGGATGATTTATAAGACTGACCAAATGAATAAATGTGTTGATATTCTTGGGAGCTAAAGTTTTCACTAAGGAAGAAGGGACATACAAATGTGAAATGAGAAAAGGAAGAAAAGAATTTTTGTGGGACCAGTTAGAATTGAGTGTATCAATGTAAACTCATGATTTCTAAAATATGTTATGTGTATGTATATATCTTTGTGTGTATACAGATTTGAATATGCACATATACAAAATTTCCTAATTTTGTCCAGAAAAAAAGAAAAAGAAAAACATTCCAGCATCACACCAATGTATCTTAGAAGATGATTTTGGTCAGTACTATAGTTTTATGTTAGAGACTTGGTCCCTAATTTGGGGTTATGGAGAGGTAATGGAAACTTTAAGACCTTGGAAATACTGATATGTCTTCTGGTCATTAGGGACATGACTTTGAAGGAAATATCAGAACCCTGGACCTCCTTTTTTTCTCCCTTTGAATCTCAGTCATGAGATGAGTGGCTTTTTGCTTTGTCACACATTCCCCCATTGTCTATTTCAAAATAACTAGAAGAGAGGATTTTGAATTGCTCTTGGCACAAAGAAATGTAAGTATATGAGGTGATGAATATTCCACCATAGGCCTCCAAATCAAAAGGGCCAACTGACTATGGACTGAAACCTTCAAAACTGTAAGCCAGTTTATAAGTTATTCCTCTTTATAAATTATCTCAAGTATTTAACTAAAGTAATTGAAAACTGACTAGCACAGAAAATTGGTACTGAGAAGTGAGGTTGTTGGTATAACTATATCTGAGATAGTGTAAAGAAGCTTTGAAGCTGTTTTATGGGAGAAATTTAGAAAAGCTTGGAGAAGCAGGCCTAAAAAAGCCTAGAAGCCTGTAAATGGATCTTACTGGATGATTCCAGGAGGAGTTCAACAGACCAAAATGCTAATGGAAATGTGTACAGTAAAGATTACACAGAGGATGCTTCATATAAAAATGAGGACTCTTGGGAATTTGACTAGAGGCTGTCTGTGCTAAACCATGGCAAAGTGATTGTCTGCATTCTGGATATGCAGTTGTTGGGAGGTTGAGCTTAAAGGTGATGGACTTGTTTATCTGGTAGAAAAGCAGGAAAGCATACAGGTAGTACCATGGGTATTACTGGCTGCTTTTAGCCCAATTTATAGTGAGAATCAGGAGCAAAAAGAAACAGAGCTGAAAGACTTGAAAAACTTGTAGTTTGGCTAGAAAAGGATCACATTTAAACCTGCAGCTAGGCAGGTGCACTTGCTAAGGACTTTAACACCATTAAAAAGAAGTCAAGTGCTTTCATTGGGAAAATAGAAAAAAGCCTGAAGAGAACCCAGAAAATGGCCAACTCATTAGTTATCATAGGCTCAGATATGTAGAAATGCAAATATATTTCAAAGACTTTTGTTATGATTTGGATATGAGGTGTTTCCTCAAAGCTCACATGTGAAACAGAAAAATAAAGTTTGGAAGAGAAATGATTGGATTATAGCCTTGACATAATCAGTGAATTAATCCTTGATGAGGTAAACTGAGTGATAACTGGAGGCAGGTGGGGTGTGGTTGGAGGAAGGGGATTACTGGGGGTGTGGCTATGGGGTATATATTTTGTATGTGGAGAGTGGAGTCTCTCTCTCTCTGCTTTCTGATTATCATGTAAGCTGTTTCCCTTTGCCACACTGTTCTGCCTCACCTCAAGCCCTGAGGAATGGATTGAGACTTCTGAAACCAGAAATACCCAAATAAACTTTTCCTCCTCTCCAGTTGTTCTGGTCGTATTTTTTTAGTCACAGCAGTGAAAAAGCTGACTAAAACAACTTTCATGATCAAAGTCTTTTGAAAAGAGAATCCCAGGGTAATTTGTTTGTCCAGAAACAACTAGAGTGTTATTTTGGGGGAGTATCTTGTTATAGTTTAGATATAAAATGTCCCCCAAAAGCTCACATGTGAGACAATGCAAGAATGTCAAAAGAGAAGTGATTAGATTATGAGAGGTATAACCTAATAAGTGGATTAATCCAATGATATGATTAACTAGCTGGTAAGTGTAGGTGGGTAGGGTATGGCTGGGGGAAGTAGGTCTTTGGAGAAATATCTTTGGGGTTTATATTTTGTTCCATGTGAGAGGAGATCTCTATCTTCTTCCTGGTTTCAATGTTCTAATATGCTTTACTGTGCCACATCCTTCTACCATGATGTTCTGACCTCACCTTGGGCCCAGAGCTATGGGGTTGGCCAACCATGGAGTGAAACTCTCAAACCATGAGCCAAAATAAACTTTCCCTCCTCTATGTTGTTCTTGTCAGGTCTTTCAGTCACAGCAATGAAAAAGGTGACTAAAATAGAAATTGGTACCAAGAACTGAGGTTGTTGCTGGTTAACCTGACCATGGGTTTAGTAGCCTTTGATGCTAGTTTGCAGGGAGAGGAATTTTCAAAAATTTAGAAAAGCAAACTATACAAGCTGTAAATGTTGTAAGAGGAGCTTAATGAGCAATTCTGCCGAAATCTCAAAAGACCGGAATGCTAAGAGGATGTGGACAGTAAAGATTGGCTCATGAGGTTTCAGGGGAGACAGACTCTACTGGAAATTGGACTAGAGGTCGTTCATATTTTGTTCTGACTAAGTTGTCTACATTTTTCCCATATCCTGAGACTTTCTACAAGGTTGAATTTAAAGGTGATGGACTAATTAATCAGGCAGAGGACATTTCAAGGCAGCAGTTTTTAGCCACATTTGCTATGATAATCAGGAGCAGAAATCAAAGGAGAAATATTTGAAAACTTTCAATTTTGCCAGAAAAGTGTGAGTGAAATTGGGGATAAGGAAGTTCTTGTTGTTAAAGACACTATGGTTACTAAAGAGATGCTAACTACTTTGCACAGAGGAAAAAAAAGAAAAAGAAAAAGAAAAGAAAGAAAGAAAAAAGAAAAGATGGCTTGAGGACATCTCAGGAACTGGCAATACCACACTCATCTCAGGTTCAGGGATATAAAAGCAATAATTCATTTAAGAAGATACAATAGGGGCACACTTCTTGCACAAGGGTGGCCTAGCAAATTTTTTCACCATTCTTAGCCACTCAAGCACTCAGAGGCAGTTTCATCATGGTCCCAGGGGGTTTGGCTGCTGCTCAAGATGGTGACAGACCTTGGCATCAACCACAGTGCTGGTTCTGCAGGAATTCAGGATGCTGAAGTTAGAGGGTCATGAAAGATTCTACCAAGATTTCAAAGGAAGACATGGAAGACCAGACAAAGTGTAGCAGGGTTGGAGTCCCTGTGAGAGTGATGCATGAAGGTGGGAAAAGGAAGCTGAGGCTTCAGTGGAGATCCTCAAGATTAAGAGATGCCACTCGTGTGGGATGACTGCCAAGGAAAACTGCAGTAATCAAGCAGAAATTAGCCAATAAAGAGGACATGTGAGCTGCAATCAGCAAGGCCATAGGGGCAGGGCTACATATGTGCTTTGGGGAGAACATCACAGTGCCATGGGCCCCAGAGTCTGTAAGTGAAGCTTCAGGCCTTCTTTTCTGGTCTTGCTTTGGTACTGTCCCTTATTGCTAGGCCCCTATTTCTCCCTTGTGGAATGGAAATGTTTACATATAGGACATATATAACTTGCTTTTGATCTTTATAGGGGAAAACATCCAAGTCTCAGATAAGAGATTTTGGACTTGGACTGGACTTTTAGGAAATGCTAGAACTGTTAAGACTATGGGGACTCTTGAAATGAACTAAATGTATTTTGTATCATGACATGAGCATGAGCTTTTGGAGGCCAGGAGCAGAACTTCATGGTTTAGACATCAGGTGTCTCCCCCAAAGCTCATGTGTGAAACAGTGCAAGAATGCTCAGAGGCGAAACGATTAAATTATAAGCAGTATAACCTAATCGGTGAGTTAATCCTCTGATATGGATTAACTGGGTGATAACTGTAAGCAGGCAGGATGTGACAGAGGAAGTAGATAACTAGGGGCTGTCATTGGGATTTATATTTTGTCCCTGCTGTGTGGAAATACCTCCTCTTTCTCTGCTTCCTAGTTAACATGTCCTGCTTTCCTAGGCCATGCCCTTCTACCACGATTCTGCCTCACCTCAGGCCCAGAGCTATGGAGTTGACTGGCTACAGACTTAACCTCTGAAATCATGAGCCCAAATAAACTTTTCTTCCTATACATGGTTTGTCAGGTCCTTTGGACTCAGCAAGGAAAAAGCTGACTACAACAGATCTCTATCTATCAGGTGGTAGGGTACTCAGAATTCACTATATTCATAGTTCAACTGGTTCAGGTATGGCTCATGCTTGTGGTAAAATAGAAACCTGAGAATAAAGGGAGAGAGATACTGAGTTTCAAAGGAAACACCCATGATCCACTGAAATGCAGAAAGCACCCATGAACAATTACAACTCCTGAGCATCCTGCCCTTGGTCTCTTCCTTCAATCTATACCTTTTTGACATGAGAGCAATGTGTAAGCCCAGGGAAAGCTGACAAGAAATCTTGTAGCTCTACTCAGCCTCCACCTTTAGTTCAGCCACTATCAACCATCCCTCTACATCAATGGGTCATTATCTCTTCCTCTGGAGATAGCCAGTATTCTCCATGAAAGGATATTCATTGGTATACTCCAAAGATTTCTTTCTTGAGATTTGCCCTATCTCCCTTGAATATGTATCTACTTTCTGAAATAATTATCTTGAACTGGTGCATGCTGAAATTCTTTTCTATCACGTATGCTAGAAACACTGCTGGTCCCAATTCAAGTCCCTCCTTCTCTCTGGGAACTCCTTGGACCCTTCTTTGGAAAGACATTGGTGTCATCCATGTCATGCTGATTTTACAGGCATGCAGAATGCAAGAGTTATAAGGCCATTAAAGATTCTAAAATTTCAAAGGACAACCTTTGGGGTCGGTTTGTGATAGAATCAGTCCCTGCATGTAGCTACTGATAGGGCAATTCATGGAGTTGTGAGACTGAAGCCAAAGTTGTAATGAAGACCTCAAGAAGATAGAAATACTAGGAATGTGGAATACCTGTTGAAGAAAGTTTAAGCAGTATGCAAAAGCCAACCCAAGAGAGTGGCCATGTGGACTGCTCAAATCCTTCAGATCCCACATCTCTCCACAGTGTGCCCCAAGTGCTAGACATGGAGATTTAGGACTTACAAGTTTTCCCAGCTGGGTTTGGTCTTGCCTTAGTCTAAGCTTTCCTTGCTATCTTACCATTCCTTCCTTTTGGAATAGGAATGTTTACCCTGTGCCATTGCATCTTGTAAATATGTAACTTTTGTTTTTAGAAGGGCTCATAACTCAGTTTGTCTTGAGTTTCACAGGATACTTTGGACTTTTGAGCAATGCAGGAACAGTGAAGATTCTAGAGACTCTTAAAGAAGCAATAAATGCATTTTTGCATTGTGAGATGGACCTGAGTCTTTGGGACCCAGGAAGAAATGTTGTAATTTGGATTTGAGATGTGCTCCCAAAGCCCAGTTTTTTTCTATCATGACACTATTGGACTTGTTTAGCGGCATGGTAATACTGGGAGGTGATGGAACATGAGTTAGGGCCTACTCAGAGGTTTTGGGTCATTGGGGCATATTGTCAAAGTAGGTTCTGGGACCCCAATCTCTTTTTTATTCTCCATGTCCCACAACGGTGGAGCTGCTTTGCTTCTCCATGTGTCCCCCACTGTAATGTGTAACTATGCCACAGACCCAAAAGCAATAGGGTCAACCAACTATAGACTGAAACTTCTAAAACTGTGATTCAAAATAAACCTTTTCTCTTTAGAATCTTATTATCGCAAGTATTTTCTGCAGTAATGGAAAGCTAACAGTTTATAATACAATTTCTCCCTGAAATGAACTGGTTGAGGTAGGATAGGTATAATGAGTTTATAACATCTCAATAAACAAAGTAAACAAACAAACAAACAAACACCCTCCAAAACCACAATGTAATAGATTGCAAGATCCAACTTAAAGGGACCACCACTGGCCTAATCTGGACAAATTGAGCAGAAAATTCCTGAACAGTAATAAAATATAAACCCCTGGGGGAGGGAAAAAGGAACTAATTCATATTGGTAATAAATAAAGATAAAGAATGAAGAAGAAAGGATACCTTTTGTTTATAGGAGAATGGCAAATGCTGAGTGGTGAATTTGGAAAGATTGTTGGAATTGAAAATTAGCAGTTTGTAACCATTACAGGAAAAAAATTAATTAGGCAAAATTTCGTGATCCTTCTGCAATGTCTCCATAAAAAAAAATTGGCAGACTCTGTCTTTATGGGGGAAAAAAAACAGTTACTGGAAGTTGACATAAAGGACATACAATAAATTGATAAGAGTTTACACAAGAAAATAAATTCCATCTCAGTGAGAAAAGTGGAGACTGCATCATTTACAACAGGGACTGTTCCCATCCTTCTCATATCCACATTGCAGCAATTCCTCACTGGATTGGTAGAGCAGTCCACAAGGACTGGCAGTTACCGTCTTCTCTTGCTAGTTCCAGATCTGTAACATAGGTTCTATTCTAGGAGAGGATGGAGCAGGTTGGAAGGAGCAATGTTTTCCATCCCCACCCCCATGATGCTGATGTGATGATAGCACTGTTCAGCGTGGGCATTGTGCACTGTAAGAAGGGTAGCTTATTGGCCTTGCCTAACATAGTAAAAGCTATATTCAAGGACATAGATAAAAAATGGAATGACATTTAGAAATTGGTAGAATAGGAAGTTCCATCCCTTAATCTTCCTTAGAACTACCAATTTTAACAATCACTCATAAAGAGAACTACTTTTATGGAATTTCAGGAAGTCAGCTTAGAAGTTCCAGCACCCAGTGGAGGAAAACAAAAACAAACAAAAAACAAAACAAAAACTAAGAATATATAAATTCAAGAGGGTTTGAATAATTTTATTTTACCTGCATCATCCTTCCCTTAAGGTAGCATGACTCATTACCAAGAGACAGTCCTTTGGCCCAAGATTTCTGCCTTTGGGGAAACAAGAGTGAAGCAATTGTCTAGCATATCTATTTTTTCAGGACACTGCCCAAGAGGCCCACTTTTTTCTCACTTCTATCCAGAACAATGAAGAGACTGACAAAGGTAAATAATCTGAAGATGTTAAGAGCAGGGAAAAGGGGTAGGGGCTCACAGCAAATAGTATGCAGACCTCAACAACCAATGTAGATCCCACTCAAAGTCTAAGAATTCTTCCTATAAACCCTTAGATATCTTACCTGTAGAATTCCTTCAACTAATCAACAAGTTTTCTGACCACTGTCGCCACTTTCCTCCCTATAAGTAGCCAGTGTAGTATTCACTTCATACCAGCAGTCAAATAGACTCTTCTGAGTTGGAAGATGGTATAAAACCTTAAACATTCTGAGGCACTATCCTTTGGAAAATGAACAGAGATTTTCAGCACCCAGTCTCAGTTTGTGGGATCAAGAGAAGGCACACAATCCTAAGTTTTCAATGTGAGGAATGAGGTGAGCATATTCATATAAGAGATCTGAGAGACTCCTAGAATCTCTATCTGGGTTGACTAGTGAAGGTGTTTCTCTCCTAAAGCCAGTCAGTAAAGCCTGCAGGAGATAACTTCTGCTCTAGATGCTGAGCCAGCAAAGTAACTTTCAAGTAACACACACACAAACACACACACATACACTCACACTCACAAAATCTAGGAAACATGACATTGCTGAAAGAAAAAAATAGAGAAAAGCTCTAATTGTTGATCACAAAGAATCAGATATTTATGAATTATCTGGCAAAGAATTTTAAATAATAATCTTAAAGTAGTTCAGTGAGCTATAAGAAAAAACAGACTACTAAAACAATACATGAACAAAACAATTCATTCAACAAAGAGAAAGAAACTATCAAAAAGAACCAAACAAATTCTGGAGCTGAAGAACACAATGACTGAAGTAAAAAATACAAAAGAGAGCATCAATAGCAGAGTCAATCAGCAGAAGAAAGAATCAGTGAACTCAAATAAAATCATTTGAAATACTTCAGTTAGAGGAACAAAAGAGGGGGAAAAACAGTGAGGAAAGCCTGTGGCACATTCAGGACACCATCAATTGAGCCAATATAAATATGAAATTCTTACAATGAATAGGGAAATAATAAAGAGTAGAAAACCTATTTTAAGAAAGAGTGATTAAAAATCTTCAAATTTGTAGAAGGAAACAAATATTCAGATCGAGTCTGAACAACTCCAAAAAGACTACATATGTTTTCATAAAGATATACTAGAACTAGACTGTCATAAGGCAATAAGAAAAACAGATTCTGAAAGTATTGAGGAAAACACACACACACACACACACACAGGAAAATTCACAAATATGTGAACAACCCATTTGTCAAAAGGAAAACCAAAATATACCTTGAGACAAATAAGGATAAAAATACAACATGCCAAAGCTTATGGAATGCAGCAAAAGCAGTTTTAAGAGGAAAAGTTATAGTGGTCAGTACCTACATTAAGAAAATAGAAAGTTCCCAAACAAACTAAATTTACAATTTGATGAACTAAGCAAAGAACAAACTAAGCCCAAATTTAGTCAATGAAAGGAAATAATAAACATCAGAATAGAAATAAATTTAATCAAGACTAGAAAATCAATAGATAAATCAATAGTGTTGGTTTTGGGAATATATAAACAAAAATGACAAATTCTTAGCTGAACTAAAAAAGAAAAAACAAACTCATATAAAATTATAAATGAAAGGGGAAACATTACAACTGATTCCATAGAAATATAAATGATCATAAGAGACCACTTTGAACAACATGCCAACAAATTGGATAACCTAGATGAAAAAAAAAATTCCTAACACATTTCAATTCACCAAGACTGAATCATGAAAAAGTAATAAATCTGAACAGATCAATGATGAATAAGGAGATTGAATTAGTAATCAAAAAACCTCACAATAAAGGTAAGTCAAAGACCTGAGGAATTCATTGGTGAATTTTCTAATATTTAAAGAAGAATAAATGGCAATCTTTCTCAAACTCTGAAAAAAAAAATTGAAGAGGAGAAAAGACTTCCTAAATGATTGCTATCAAGATCATTCTGACTTATGAAAAGTCAAAGATACTATAAGAAATTTAACATAGATGTAAAATTCCTCAACAAATTATTAGCAAACTCATTCAACAGCACGTTAAAATCATCATAAATCATGATTAAGTGAAATACATTCCAGAAATGCAATGATGATTCAATATTTGTGAACATATAAATGGGATATACTACATTATCAGAATGATGGATAAAAATTATATGATCATTCTTAGATTCAGAAAAGACATCTAACAAAATTCAAAATTTGTTTAAGATTAAAAAACTCTCAATAAATTAGGTGTAGAAGGAATGCACATCAACATAATAAGGGTCACATATGACAAGCCCACAGCTAACATCATATTCAAAGATTAAATGCTGAAAGTTTTTCTTCTAAGATCAGGAACAAGACAATAAAGCTCATCTTAGCCACCTTTATTCAAAATAATACTGGAAGTTCTAGCCAAAGAAATTAGGCAAAATAAAGCCATCTAAATAAAAAGGGAAGAAATATAATTTCCTTGCTCTATAGATGATGTAATCTTAGAAAAAGAAAACCCTAAAGGTTCCACCAAAACAAAACAGAACAACAACAATGAAAAAACTGTTAGAACTATTCAACAAATTCAGTAAAGTTGTAGGACATGAAGACCATATACAAAAATCAGTTGCAATTTTGTTCACTAAAAGTGAACAATGAAAAAAAAGTAACCCAAATAACAATATCATATGTAGCACCATGAAAAAGGAAAATATCAAGGAATAAACTTAATGAGGGTAAAAAGTCTGTGCACTAAAAATTATAGAATATCAACAAATAAATTCAAGACACAAAAGATGAAAAAAATAGCCTGAGTTCATTTGTTAAAAGAACATTGTTCAAATATTGTTAAAATATCTATACTATCCAAGATCTATGATTCAATGCAGTCTTTATCAAAATTTCAATAACATTTTTTTCACTGAAATAGAAAATACATACTAAAATTCATATGGTACCACAAAGATCTATAGCAAAGGCAAGCTTGAGCAACAAAAATAATTCCAGTTGCATCACAGTTCCTGATTTCAAATTTTATTATACAGTTATAGTAATCAAAGCAGCGTTGTGCTGGCATAAAAATATGTAGACAAATGGAACAGAATAAAGAACACAGAAATAAATCTACACATACAGTTAGTTAACTAATCTATGAGATGCCAAGAATACAAATGGAGGAAAGATAGTCTCTTTTTAAAAGATACCGTAAAAGCTGAATATCAATATCCAGGAGAATAAAATTGGAATCTTTACATTACATAAAAATGAGCTAAAAATGTAATACAGACTTGTTGTAAAAATTAAAACTGTAAAATTCCTAGAACAGAGGAAAAACTCTTTGACATTGGTCTTGGCAATGTTTTAGTTGATGTTTTGATTTTTTGATATGACACCAAAAGCATATGCAACAAAAGCAAAAATAATCAAGTAGAATTAAATAAAAATACAAGAAGTCTGAACAATAAATGAAGTAGTCAAAAATTAAAATGAAAAGCATTCCATAGAATGGTAGAAACCATTTGCAAACCACATAACTGATAAGGGGTTCATGTCTAAAATACATAAGGAACTCCTACAACTCAGTAGCAAAAGAACAAACAACCTGATTTGAAAATAGACAAATGACCTGAATAGTCATTTTTTTTCCAAAGAGGACATAGAAATGACCACCAGGTATATGAAAAGGTGCTCACCATCACTAATCATTGGGAAAATACAAATCAAAACTACAATGAGATATCACCTCCCATCTGTTAAGATGGCTATTTAAAAAACAAAAGACAAGTGTTGGTGAGGATATAGAGAAAAGGGGAATTCTGGTGCATTTGGGGTGAGAATATAAATTAGTACTTTTTTTTTTTTTTTTTTTTTTGGTGGTGCTGGGGATTGAATCCAGGGCCTTGAGGCACACACTCTACCAACTGAGCTATATCCTCAGCCCCAGGTACATCTTTTATGGAAAATATTGAGGCTCCTCCAAAATTAAATCAAATTATGATATGGTCCAGAAATCCAACTTCTAGGTATTTATTCAAATAAACTGACATCAAGATCTTGAACAGATGCCTGTATTTTTATCTTCATTGCAATTTTATTTTCAAGAGTCAAGATACATTGATAGGGGGGCTGGAGTTGTGGCTCAGTGGCAGAGCACATGCCTAGCATGTGTGAGGCGCTGGGTTCAATCCTTAGCACCACATATAAGTAAGTAAAAAAATGAAGGTACATCAACAACTAAAAATATTTTTAAAAAGATACTTTGATTGATGGATGGACAAAGAAAATGTGAAGTACATAGACAATGTAATATTTTTGAGTATTTAAAAGGAAGGAAATACTACCATATGCCACAACATGAATGGACCTGGAGGACATCATATTAAATAAAATAATCCAGGTACACAAAGATACATACCATATGATCTCCCTTATATGTGGGAATTGAAATAGTCAAACTCACAGAGAGTTGAATGGTGGTTGCAAAGGGCTGAGTAGAGAGGGAAATGAAAGAAGACAGCCCAATCAAAGGCTATACAGTTTCAGTTATACAAGATAAGTTCTGACATCATAGTGTATATAGCTAGCAACACTATATAAAAATACACCATATAAGTACATTGTATGGGCTGGGGAGGTGGCTCAAGCGGTAGCGCGCTCGCCTGGCATGCGTTCGGCCCGGGTTCAATCCTCTGTACCACATACAAACAAAGATGTTGTGTCTGCCAAAAACTAAAAAATAAATATTGAAATTTCTCTCTCTTTAAAAAAAAATAAGTACATCGTATGCTTAAAATATGCTAAGGGATTAGATTTTCTACAAAGTGCTCTTAAACTCTCCCACATGCAAAATAATAACAAAAACTGGATAAAAAGAAACTTTGGAAGGTGATGAATATGTATGTGGCCTTGATTGTGGGTGATTTCACTTGTGTATACTCATCTCTATACTCATGAAGTCATAGGCATTAAATATGCACAGCTTTTTACATGTCAATCATATTTCAACAAAGTAGTGTAAGAAAAAACAAACAGCAGATATTATAATAGCAAACAAGGAAGGCAAATGCCTCTATGTTACTAATAAGAGCAAACAAAACAGCACAATTAGAAATTTACCTCATTAAGTGTCAAGTTTTCAATTCTGCAAATATTTCTATGAAATTGACACAGGTGCATTAAAGTAGATTGGAAATCATAATCTAGAACTTATTATGTAATTAACCATTAATAATGTTAGTGACATCATTAATAATATTATCACTAGTCATTTACTTATTACTTTTTTCCAAAGACTAGAACTATAAAAACAAAAATATTTATTTCAAAGTTACTGTAAGTGGTATATTTGTTGGTCAATGTAAGCTTTTTAGGTGTTCCATGGAAAGAGAAAACCAAATAGAGCCTTACTAAGACCACATTCACCTTTGGACATTTGGAAAACTATGCACATGAGCAAGTCTGTACCTACATAATAAGAGGAGTTACCAGTCCTTGGGGTTGAACATGGGTTGGGTTGAACATGGACGGATCTTTCTTTCAACACTGGAAACTTCTAATAAACTGAAACAAAGACCAGACACTGAAGGACTTCCCCTTCAGAACTGTGATGTCATAGCCAAAGCCAAATGTTGATTTGCAATGTTGAAAGAAAAGGTGGAACTGATTAAAATGTTGAATTTACAGCCAGCAGTGGGTGTTTTCAATGATTCAATAATTATTATTCATTACATAATGTAAAAAATGATCAGTAAGTCTGCTTATACATGTGTATAATAGGCTTAAGAATCTAGGTTTGTGTAAGTACACTCCATAAGGTTTGCACAGGAAAAAAATGCCTACAGACCTATTTATCAGAATGTAACCCCATCATTAAGTGAAGTATAAGTAACTAAGTATGGTCAAAGAATAAATGAATCTATACAAGTGAATAACCCAGTTAGACTGGCAAATTGGATACAAAAACATATCAAAAGGATCATGCACCATGATCAAGTAGGATTCATCTCTGGGATGCAAGGCTGGTTCAATATACGGAAATCAATAAATGTAATTCACCACATCAATAGACTTAAAGATAAGAACCATATGATCATCTCGATAGATGCAGAAAAAGCATTCGACAAAATACAGCATACCTTTATGTTCAAAACACTAGAAAAACTAGGGATAACAGGAACTTACCTCAACATTGTAAAAGCTATTTATGCTAAGCCTCAGGCTAGCATCATTCTAAATGGAGAAAAAATGAAGGCATTCCCTCTAAAATCTGGAACAAGACAGGGATGCCCTCTCTCACCACTTTTATTCAACATAGTTCTTGAAACACTGGCCAGAGCAAGAAGACAGATGAAAGAAATTAAAGGCATAAAGAAAGGAGAAGAAGAACTTAAATTATCACTATTTGCGGATGACATGATTCTATACCTAGCAAACCCAAAAGGTTCTACCAAGAAACTTCTAGATCTAGGAAATGAATTCAGCAAAGTGGCAGGATATAAAATTAACACGCATAAATCAAAGGCATTCTCTCAGTTTCTTTAAAAGGTATTATATGAAGCAATATTCACAATGCTGTGCTGTGTGTACAATAATGTTGATCTGATATCTATGACGATAGCACTAGATGTGGGGAATAAACGGAGCTATACTGGAGCACAGTTTCTTTATTTTACTGAGATAAATCAGCTTAAAAAGAGAAAAGGCTTACTTTAGTTCACCGTCTGGAGGTTTTAGCCTGTGACCATCTTGCCCTGTGACTTCGGGCCTAATAGGCAAGGGGAGAATGTGTAGTCCAATAACCTGCTCACTTCATGGCAGCTAGGAAGCAAAGAGAGGGAGAGGAGAGGCCAGGGTCCCAATGTCTCCTTTGCAGGCAAGACCCCATAAGACCAGAAGATTTCCAACTATGTCCCACCTCTTCAAGGTTTCACCACCTTTAATGCCACAGTTGAAGACCAAGCCTTTAACACACAGGCCTTTGGAGAATATTTAACTCAAACCACAGCAGGTAGAACAACTAGACAGAAGCTCAGCAAGTTTATTAAAGACAATACTATCAACCAACTAGACCTAAATGACGTCTGTAGAACAATCCACCCAAAACAGCAGAATATAAATCCTTCTCAAGTTTTCATGGATGTTTTCCAGGATAGAACATATGTTAGGCCATAAAAACAAGGCTCAATTTAAAAGGACTGAAACCATACAAAGAATGTTGCCTGGCCATAATGGAATTAAAATACGAATTAACAACACAAGAAAATTTGGGAGATTCACAAATATGTGGAAATTAAACAACACATGTCTAAATAACCCACGGATCAAAAAGAAATAACAAGATAAATTAGGGAATGACCTGAATAGAAACATACACAACACATCAGATATATGGGAGACAGCTAACATAGTGTTCAGAGGGAAATTTATAGCTTTATAAATCTAAGTACAAAGAAGAAAGATTTCAAATGAATAACCCAACTGTCTACTTTAAGAAACCTGAAAAACATGAAAATGGAAGTGTACAAGTGGGCTCCAGATTTCTTTTTGGGATGATAAAAGTGTTGTGAAATATAAATATAAAGCAACACCGCTTTATTGTCATGGTAATTGCACAGCTTTCTAAAAGTACTAAAATTAATTGAACTGGGCATGTATAAAAGATGAAATGTATGCTATGTAGCTTACACTTCAAGAAAGTCATTTGTAAAGCTTGCATAAGGCAAGATTCATCAATGGATATCAAATCTGGGGAAAATTTTGATGAATGTGAAAATATTTGCATGGTCTTTGTCTCCCCACAGGTTCCTCAACGATTGCATGGGAAAACATAGTAACTATGGCAGTGAAGAATAAGACATTACCTTGATCAGTTGATCAAAATTTACATCAATAGTGAAAATTGAATGAACAATGCATCACACAAGATGTGACACACTGAGCATTCAGTTTCAAAATCAGACAAACTGAAATTGAGGAGAGTTCTACTAAAGAGGAGAGGGTATGCACTTCAAAGTGCATCATAAAATAAAGTAACTTGTGGAAATTTCCAGATTAAAGAAGGCTAAAGAGACATGACAATTAAATGTGATACCTGACCTCAGAACAGAGGAAAATGTTACAAAAAAACCCCATTATTATACATTTGATTAAATTATCTACAGAGATTAATAGAGATATTGTAATCAAAGTTTAATTTCTTCATGTTGATAAATGTACTATACCTGTGAAAGAGAATAATCATGGGAATGTACTTAGGAGTAAAGGACATTGATACGTAACTTATTCTTAAGATTCAGACACTCTCTCTCTCTTTATTCACACATATTTGTGAGAGTGGTACAGAAGGAGAGAGGGAATGGGAAGGAAAAAAAGCACATAATAAATTGGAGAGTTGGAGAAGATAATGCTAAGTGAAGTCAGCCAATCCCAAAAAAACAAATGCTGAATGTTTTCTCTGATATAAGGAGGCTGACTCATAGTGGGGTAGGGAGAGAGAGCATGGGAGGATTAGATGAATTCTAGATAGGGAAGAGGGGTGGGAGGGAAAGGGAGGGGGCAAGGGATTAGCAAGGATGGTGGAATGTGATGGACATCATTATCCAAAGTACATGTATGAAGAATCGAATTGGGTGTCAACATACTTTATATATAAGCAGAGATATGAAAAATTCTGGTATATTTGTATAATAAGAATTATAATGCAAAAAAACAAAGTACATGTGTAAAGGCATGAATTGGTGTGAACATACTCTATATACAAAGATATGAAAAATTGTACTCTATATGTGTGATAAGAATTGTTGTAATGCATTCCGCTGTTGTGTATTTAAAAAAAAATTAAATAAATAAAACTAAAAATAAATAAATTGGGTAAAATGTTAGTAACAGTTGAATTAACATAATAAATATATGGGTGTTCTTTTTTAATTTTTTTAATTAAACAAAATAAAGATATTGTGTCCATGTATAACGATATCTTTATTTTGTTTATTTATTTTTATGTGGTACTGAGAATGGAACCCTGTGTGCCTCACCTGTGTGAGGCAAGCGCTCTGCCACTGAGCCACAATCCCAGCCCTGGGTGTTCTTTATATAATTATGATCTTTCAATTTTTCTGTAAATTTTAAATCATATCCAAATGTGTTCTGATACTAGCAGCTTTCCTTCCATTTAAAAAATATTTTATTTACTAATTGTGCAAAAAGTATTTAATCTTTTTTTAAAAATTGTTAATTGTGCCAACAAGTTTCACTATGCTTCCCTATTTAGGAAGCCTATTTTAAATAGAAAAAATTGAAGATGGTAAAAAACTTTTGATATATCTATCAATGTCCACATTATAAATTAAACTAAGACATATTTATTTATTCATTTAAAAATAATAAATAATAGTTATATTTTCAAAACCAAAAAAATATTTAGTGAGACAAGTGGTATTGCTTTATGTTTTTGCAAAATTCTTTGTCTCACTTATTAGAAAACAATAGGATTCACAAATCTGCTTCGGCATTCAATCTGTCCTAATATTTTGTTTTGGTTGAAGTATATGAAGAAACTCTAGCTTTGCATTGGAAAAGGAAGAGGTATCCTTAATGGCCTTTTCAGATAATATTAGGTGTTTTTTAGACAGCAGTATTTTAAAGATATTTGCAACGTAGAATTAGAAACTACAACACTGATCTCCTCTGCTGCATTAAAATCCATTGGTTTATCTGGCATTTTGAGTAAATCTTTTACTTACGCAGGATTTTGAAACATCATGCACTAGACATCTGTAAAGTATGCGTTTACTGTATTTTTGAGTTTTGATATGTTATACAGTATAAAAATGACATTCATTAATATCAGCACCAATCTCATCAGAATATCTTAAAATATTGAGAAACTGTCACACTTACAGTTTCCAAAATTTAAAATTTCATTTTTAAGGTATAAGACTGTCTAAAATTGGCTAACCTATTATCAGTTGCTTCCTTAAAGAGATAAAATCACCTCATTCATTTTTGAGACAATGCCTACCAAATATCCAAGTCAAAGTAACCATAGTTTGTCAGATATTAAAGTAAAAATGGTTCCCATGAAAAAGCAGTTTAGCAAATAACCACAACAATCACACAAGTGCTTTTCCTTGAGATAAACATCATACTTCAGTTTGCAACAAATGTGCTTTACATTTCATCACACAAAATATCAAGAAAACAAAAAAAATCAAGAAAATATGTATCCAAGGTTACATATTTAAATAAGTTGCTGCTTCATCAAAAATATTTTTGAGTAAAATTATTGGCTGTTTTTTTCCTAAACTATAATGGCTAATAGTATACATAATGCCATTGCTTCAATTCATGTTCTGATACCAGCAGCTTTCCTTCCATTTAAAAAATAATATTTTATTTACCAATTGTGCAAAAAGTATTTAATCTTTTTTAAAAAATTGTTAATTTTGCCAACAAGTTTCACTGTGCTTCACTATTTAGGAAGCCTATTTTAAAACATTGTCAAATAGCAAATTTCTACCATTAATTTTGTACTATCAGTGTAAATGCCAAGACAATGAAAAGGGCAAATAACATTTTACTCTTATTATGAAAAAAGTTTTGGTCTTAGATTTCCTGAAAAGGTCTCAGGGGAAATTTAGGGATCCATAGTTCATATGTTTCAAGAACACAAGTTATAATCCTATTTGTTGTGTATCTTTCAGGGAAACAAACAAAAGGGAATGAATATGAAATTTAGTTTATCAACAACCATAGACTGAATATAATTACTATGAAGAAATTAAAGCATGCTCTGAAGAATGATGTAACATTTTCCTTCATGTGAAGATTTATTTATTTGTTTGTTTGTTTATTTATTTACTTAATTTTGGTACTAATGATGTACCAGGGCTCTTCAACTAAGCTATATCCCCAGCCGTTTTCATTTTTTATTTTGAGAAAAGTTCTCACCAAATTGTCCAGGCTGGTCTTAAACTTGTGATCTTCCTGCTTCAGCCTCTTGAGTAACTGGAATTACAGGTCTGCACAACCTTGCTAATTTATTTTACAGAGCTGGGATAGAATCCAGGGATTACAATGGCTAGGCAAGGTGATCTATCACTAAGCTACATCCACAGCTCCTATTTTTGTAATTACGAAATTTTTCAATTATAAAGGGAGAGAGAATAATATTGTGAATCTCCATGTGCTCTATTTAAACTGGTGTTAATATTTTGCCAGATTTGCTTTTAGACCTAGCAAAGTACAGACCTAGCATTTACCTAATACTCTACTATCCAGTCCATATTCAAATTCCCCCAGTAGGTTTTTTTTTTTTGACCGAATAAAAAAATTTATCCATTGATTGGGCTACTATGAATTATTCAAGACATCAGATCATTACTCAAATAGATTGTCGTACATTCTGGATTTGTCTAATTGCTCCAAATGGTGTTACCTCCTTCCTCAATTCCCCATTATTTTAATAGAGTTCTGTTTTAGGGTTTGGTAAGATTCTGGTCCATCATTTTGGGCAATACACTATGGTGCCACTGTAGCTACAAAGACTTCTATAAGATAGGGCAAAGGCTCATCTTTCTGAAGAGTTTCCTGGAAGATCTAACTACAAATAGGTTTACATAATTTTGCTTTTTTCTTCTTTAGGATCTATACAATCCAATTCTAGAGTTAAAAAGACAGAAAAGAATGCCACAGTCCCATGGTCACCTGTTAGAACTGGAAGCTACTCTCCTTACAGAGATCTAAACTAATTGACCTACCCAGAAGTACGCAATTGTTTAGAGGAATTTTGTCAGCAGGTTTACTTAGCTGTGTGATTAACAGTAAAAAAGCAAGTATTGTTTTTCAAAGCCAGAGTCACTATTTTCTTTCATCATTAGCCTGCACAAGCATCCTAAAAAATAACAATTTGGTGACTTTCTTCTTTATCATAAAATACCTTTCAGTGATGAACAAATTAAGGAAATTCTGTAGGTAAGAGTGTGGAATTTATTTATAAAGTATTTTAGAGTCATTGAACAAGTTCTTCTTTACCTATGTTGGAACTATAATTTCTTGTGTGTGGGTTTCTGAATTAATGAACTTATTGATGTAAATCAAAACCAAAAAGTGTGCTTGGGTACAGTTCAGTGGCAGAACACTTGCTTAGCATGCATGAGACCCTGGGTTCAATCCCAACACCAATCAATCAATTAACCAATCAATAAAGCAAGCCAAAGAAGTGACAAACAGAAGAAGGTACCAAAGGCTACTTACTACTGTTCTACAACAGTTCCTGGTAGCATCAGTATAGTTGAGACCATTCATTCTCTCAGAGGTTAAGAGTTGTTATAGTTTGGCTGTGTGGTGTCCCCCCCAAAACTTGTGTGTTAAGCAATGCAGGAATGTTCAGAGGTGAAATGATTTCATTATGGGCTGGGGATGTGGCTCAAGCGGTAGCGCGCTCGCCTGGCATGCGTGCGGCCCGGGTTCGATCCTCAGCACCACATACAAACAAAGAGGTTGTGTCCGCCAAAAAGAAAATAAATATTAAAAAATTCTCTCTCCTCTCTCTCTCCTCTCTCTCTCTCTCTCTCTTTAAAAAAGAAAAACAAAGCCAGGAATAAAAAAAGAAATGATTTCATTATGCCAGCTATAAACTCATCAGGGTATTAATCCATTTTACGGGTTAATAATATGAATGAATTACTGAATAGTAACTGTAGGCAAGTAGGAATTGGCTGGAAGCTTGTCACTAGGACTGTGGCCTTGGACTATACCTTGTCCCTGCCTGCTCTCTCTCTCTGCTTCCCAGTTGCCATGAGCTGAGCTGGTTTCCTCTGCCATGACCTTCCACCATGCCTCATCTCAGGCTCAGAGCAATAGAGTTTATAGCATGGACTGAAACCATGAGCTCAAAATAGATGTTTCCCCCTCTAAAGTTGTTCTTGTCAGGAATTTAGGTAACAGCAACAAAAAACCGAAACGCAAGAGTTTCACAGTGAAAATATGCTCAAGGTCATTGACACTGGCATGCAAATATTTACCCTAGAGCAATTTTTTATAAGGAAAATCCAATTAAGTTAGAGAATGAAGAGGGGTTCAAAGCCTAATCTGAAACCACAGATAATTTTTTTTTTCCATTTCAAAAGTATTGTCATGCCTGGCAATGCTGAGAAAGTAAATGAATTTTTTGAAATTTACTAATCAAAGGAAAACCCTCATTTCGATTTCTTCCTATCCAGGTTGATCATCTCTAATCGGAAAACCAAAAACCATCCAGGTTGATCATCTCCAATCTGAAATTTTTGAGCATTGACATGATGCCAGAAGTGGAAAATTCCACACTGTTTCATGCACAAAATTATTTAAAATACTGTATAAAATTACCTCAGAGTATGGGTATAAGATATACATAAAACAAATGCCACTTCATTTAGCTTGCACCTTTCACCCAGACCTCTGGTCTAGAGTTGAATTATTCTGCTTCTGAGAGTTTGCCTTTGGGACAAAGGGAAATTCTAGAACCAGCCTCCAAGAGTCACAGATCAGATAAAACTCTAGGATGAATAGGAGGGGCAAATCTCTGGCCTGTAATCTTTCAAAATCCCATGCAGAATTTCCTGAGCTGTAGAGAAGATGAATGAGTCAGTTTATGGAAATTTTCCATTCCACTGTGGTATGGATTAATCTGGATTCACTTGGAATGGATACATAGTTTAAGTATAAAGCAAGTCCTCTGGGCCCCTGCTTACCTTTTCCTCGTAACTAATACAGGCTGAAAACAGTGACAGAAATACAGCTTACCTTTCTGGAAAATAAGAATAATCCCCTTTCTGGAAAATTCAACTTGCTTTTGTTTACATCATCTTATCAGTAAGTAGAATGACATGTCTAGTTCTATTGATGGAACAGTTCAAGTATGAGAGACAGGTGGAAAGGGGATTTGCCAAACACTATACCTGGAGTAGGACTAGAGGACAAGACGGTTTGACCAGTGACCTCTGTTAGATGTCATTCTCTATACTTCATCTCACCAGCCTTCCCCCCAGAGCAAATAAAACGTGAAAGTTAATTCCCAGGATAATGAAAACCAACACCCATTGAGTACTATGTGTTAAGTAATGTTTTAGGTGCTTAAGATGGAATAAAAGTCCTCACAGCTCCGTGGGAGAAGTAAGGCAGAGAGAGCTGGAAGTGCTCAGGGTCTCACTCTTTAGTGCAGGGCGTGGCTTGTGAACTGCTGGTCTCTTAACCACTTAGTACCTACATTCTTCTACAATGGTTGCTCCTTTGACATCACAAATGTGTACTGCACCAAAAGTGTGAGCTCAGCTAAGATAAAGAGCTGGCGACTTTCCTTTATCCTAAATTGTTGCCAAAATCCAGACGATTCTGAAATCTGTAAGGTTGAAGTTTTAGAGACATTTCATTTAGCATGAAAACTGAGACTATCTAACTTAAGTCTATCTATAGTCTCATTAATCACAAATGAGTGCAAATATTCACACATTTTGTCACAGAAATAATTAACATACTTGATTACAGAGTATGCTTATAGACCCTAATCAGAACCTGCTGAAGGTCCTATATATGATATATGCATCATGTTACCTATCAAAAACAAACAAATTCTGAATTTCAAAGCACATCTGATCCCAGGAGTTTCTGGATTCTGGACACATAGGAAGTATTTTTTTCAACTTCATAACTTTTAGGAAAATTCTGGAAGATACATCATATTATTCACTAATCATGTATGTAAGAAAAAATATTCAGAGAATTTTTATGAATTTAACTAATACCATACAACTGGAACTGGGTCCAGATCCTGACACCCTGTCCTCCAGTGCTTCTAACATACCTCTTTGGCATGGGCTCTGCTTCCCTGGCTTAGGTCAGAACTTGGAATGGCCACAGTGAGCAGACCAGAGGCTGGCGTAGGCCAGGCCAGTACCAGGCCCCAGAAGCCAGAGGCCTCTGCAACTGAGAGTTTGCCTTTGGGGCAAAGGGAAAACAGCAGGCAGTAACTTCACCTAAAGGTAGTACATTGCCAGTGGGCTTGGGAATTCTATTTTAAAATAGAAATTCCAGCTCTCCTATTCCCTAGCCCAGTTTCATGCTGTAGGAATCTGCATTTTAACAAGTACTCTCGTGATTCCAGGGCAGAGTCCTCATATTACACTTTATCTAGCAATCATTCTCAGTCAGAACCTGCAGCCTTGGGCCTCCAAGCCTTTAGACTACACGGAGAGTCTATTCAGATCAGCCTCTCTGTGGATAAGGGCCCCCTGGAGTTGTGCACTGAACAACATATAGAGGTCTGTGCTGTGCCCTGTATATCAGCAAGCACACATATCCTGATAAATGTCCACTAAGCTGACCCAGTTTGGGGTTAGGGTATCAGTGGGAAGGAGAGGGAGCTGCAAAAATGAGGAAGTCATTCGGAGCTGATGAATAGATCCAGAATGTTGCAATCCAGGATATGTACAAAACAGCTACTTTAATTTCATGTTAATTATATATATTTTATGTTTTATAGTAAATTGTTTACACTGCTCCTTCCAATGCTTAAGCATTTGAAAGATCTTAATTTAGCCCTTCAACATCTTTTCATCTTCATCTGTTAGTCCTTCCTTACTCTTTACCACTTACCTACCAGCCACATTCCTCCCCAGATTAACCCATCTCCAACACCCCTCTTGCAAAAAAAAGAGGAGGTGGCACAAAGAGCCACCTGCCCAGCACTGTTGAAATCAGTCCCAACTACCCAAAACACACCAGTTGGCCTGGCTTCTGATCATCCAGTCTATGTTTTCTAATCTTGTGGAATTTCAGGCACCGCAGCAAAGTGGGAAGGCATGTTTAGGGGTCTGTATTGTTTGGGTAAATTTAAAAAAAAAAAAAACACTTTTAAATTCTACCATATCTCTGCTTCATCAATCATGAGTATTGATGAAAAGTCTAGTTCCACTTATTATATAGGACTCATAGGAAAAGTACCTCAAAGCCAAATAAAGGGCTGTTCTGAGAAAAATTGCTGCCTCCTCTCTAGACTTGGTTCTAGATTTGTGTATTTATAGACTTCTACAACCCAGAACCAGGGAGCAAAAAAAAAAAAAAAAAAAAAAAAACCTATTTCCAGTTAAGACAAAATCTTCCCATTCTTTTACAAAAAGAATAATGTTTCCTCCTTCATGAAAATAATATGTTCTTACCTCGAAGAGTGGGCACAAGACAATTTATTAATATGAGCTATTAGCATGTATTCCATCCTAGTTACACAGACCAGCATGCAAATCCCATTCAAATTTCATTCTGGTCTCAGAACTAAGAAGTTGTAGTCAGACACAATACTTTGTTTTATTAGTTTATTCTCATGTGGTGCTGAGGATTGAACCAAGGGCCCCGTGTGTGCTAGGCGAGCGCTCTACTGCTGAGCCACAATCCCAGCCCCTAGGATATACTTTTTAATTTTTTTATTTTTTGGTAGTACTGGGGGATTGAACCCAGAAGTCCTCTACCACTGACTCATACTCAGTACTTCTTATTTTTTATTTTTCATTTTGAGACAGATCTTGCCAAGTTGCCCAAGCTGGTCTCAAACTTGTGATCCTCCTGCCTCAGCCTTCCAAGTTGCAGGGATTACAGGCATATAACACTGTGTCTGGCTTCTTGATATATCTAATGAAGAGCAAATCACACTGAGAAGGTGGGAAGGAACGCAAATGTTGATCTCTGCTGAAAAAATCTCTACAGCAGCAAATTGAATCAACAGAATCTAAATGATCCTGACTAAGGGGTTTACAAAAGTCTATACCTATGTTAAACCTGATGACCATGACCAAGGACAGGTTAGAAGTCAGATACTTGATCACATAGTCACTATTTAAAATACAAATACTTAAACGTTACCATCTTCATTGGCACCCTGGGCCAGCCTAGAAAGCAAAGATCGAAACACCCACTGGTTTTATAAGATCTTAAATTTGTTCAGTAATTCTCAATGACTTGTTAAATAATAATTATTTCTATGTCTACATATGCTGAAAATTCTTCACGTTTCTAGTTCTCAACCCTTCAGAGCACTTGAATGAGTAAACATATCTGGCTACACTGTTGATATATTCTATATAACATTCAGGTCAATTTCCTTGCAGTACATATAGTTCAAGCTGATTAGTGGAAAGGTTTGTTTTCAGTGTTTACTTGGGTGAATTGTATATTGCTTGTTTGGATAAAATATCACACATTAACTAATCAAATATTTTGTGATAGAGTTTGTGTTACTCAGCTAGGGCTACCATAACAAAATGGCACTGACCAATACACATACACTCTCTGCCCTCACGTGGCCTTTTCTCTGTACATGTAGAGCTAGTGTTGTTCTCTCTCTCTTCCTATAAAGACACTAATCACATTGGATTAGGATCCCCTCCTTATGACTTTGGTTAACCTTGATTACCTCCATAAGGGCCCCCGTTTCCAAATACAGTCACATCATCTTAGGAATTAGGTCTTCAGTATGAATTTGAAGGAAGAAGAGACACAATTCTGTCCAAAACAGAACTATAATAATTAGAGAATATTTGGGTTTTAGAACATACATAGAATTTACTCTTGCTTAATGTTATGCCTGTTATGTTTTCATAAAACTAAATCTTGATCTTAATTAAAACCATCTTGGAAATAGATCAAAGCAAAGATGAGAGGATTATGTCCAGTATCCAGGGAAAAGAAAAGTTCTTTATGGTAGAGGAGGACAATACCCATGGTGTCGAAAACAATAAGTAGTGTTAATTCTCTCTATGCTCTTACAATATTTTGCAGTCTGCTTCATGTTCTCATCACTATAGACTGATGCACACAGAAAGCTTCCTCATTTTCTGTAGTCTATGCACAGTGATAATTTAAGACCAGATCTCACAAAGTGGAGAATTATACATACTTCATTTAATTCCCCAAAACATCCCATATGAATGACCAAAATTAGAATGTAATTGAATGAAAGCTGTGTTTAGTGTCTGGTTGACGGGTAGCATGATCATTAATACGTAAAAACAAATTTCCAAATTATTTTTCCCATAAACCTATTGAATCTCAAGACTTTCTAAGTCGCTTTCTCTGTTGTGGCTAAACACTGGGAATAATAGAATAGAAAAGGGCATTCATTAGCCCTTTGAGATTTCTTCTACTGACATCTCCAACTCCACCCATAAGAGTATCCAAACTTGCTTAGGAGCTGAAGTAGATTAAATGAATGGAACTGAAGGCGAGGTCCATATCTACCTCACCACTGTCCTAGGGATGTTGCTCAGTCCTAGTTATCCTGACATTAAGGGTGTGAGATGCTATCCCAGTGGCACTTCCCTATCATGATCCCAGCACTTTAGAAGTTGAGAATCTAGCCAGGCACAGTGGCAAACCCCTGTAATCCCAGCAATTCAGGAGGCCGAGGCAGGAGGATCCTAAGTTTGAGACCAGCCTGGGCAACTTAGAGAGACCTCATCTCAAAATAAAACAGAAAGGACCAGGGATGAAACTGAGTAATAGAGAACCCCTGGGGCATCAATCCTCAGTACAAAAAAAAAGGTTTAGGATCTCAAATATTGATTATAGTAGGGCATTATGGGTGATATTTTTAGTGAGCAATTAGATACATAATAAATTACAATACAGAGTGTCAATATTGAAAAAAAATCTTAATGGTGGTCTTCAAGTTTTCAGTGAGAGAAAGAAAGAGAGAGAAAAAGAGAGAGAGAGAGAAGCACAACAGCAGTGATCCTTGAGATCAAGAATCTCCAACCAATAAAATCAACATCCATAAATCAAATGCATTTCTATACATCAGTAATGAATCCTCTGAAAGAGAAATTAGGAAAACTAACCCATTATCAATAGCCTCAGAAGAAAAATAAAACACTTGGGAATCAAGCTGACAAAAGAGGTAAAAGACGTCTACAATTAAAATTACTGAGCGTTAAAGAAAGAAATTGAAGAAGACCTTAGAAGATGGAAATCTCTCCCATGTTCTAGGATAGGCAAAATTAATATTGTCAAAATTACTATACTATCAAGAGCATTCTACAGATATAATGCAAATTTCTATTAAAATCCCCAAATTTCATTCTTCATAGAAATAGAAAAAGCAGCCGTGAGATTCATTTGTAAAAATAAGAGGCCCAGAGTAGCCAAAGCAATCCTTAGCAAGAAGAGTAAAGCAGGAAGCATCACAATACCAGAACTTAAACTACACTACAGAGCAATAGTAACAAAACAGCATGATATTGGCACCAAAATAGACAGGTAGACCAATGGTACAGAATAGAGGACACAGAGACAAACCCTCATAAACACATTTATCTCATACTTGACAAAGGTGCCAAAAACATACATTGGAGAAAAGATAGCCTCTTCAACAAATGTACTGGGAAAACTGGAAATCCATATGTAGCAAGATGAAATTAAACCGCTATCTCTCACCATGCACAGAACTCAACTCAAAGTGGATCAAGGACCTAAGAATTAGACCAGAGACCTGTGCCTAATAGAAAAAAAGTAGGCCCAAATCTTCATCATGTGGGATTAGGCCCTGACTTCCTTAACAAGACTCCTATAGCACAAGAAATAAAAATCAAGAATCAATAAATGGGATGGATTCAAACTGAAAAGCGGCTTCTCAGCAATAGAATCAGTGAGGTGAACAGAGAGCCTACAGAATGGGAGCAAATTTTTACCCCTCACACATCAGATAGAGCACTAATCTCTAGGGTATATAAAGAACTCAAAAAACTTAACACCACAAAAAACAAACAACCCAATCAGTAAATGGGCAAAAGAACAGAATAGACATTTCACAGAAGAAGATATACATAAATATATGAAAAAATGTTCAACATCTCTACAAATTAGAGAAATGAAAATCAATATGACTCTAAGATTTCATCTCACTCCAGTCAGAAAGGCAATTACCAAAAACACAAGCAGCAATAAATGTTGTCAAGGATGTTGGGGGGAAAAGTATACTCATCCATTGCTGATAGGACAGTAAATTGATGCAACCACTCTGGAAAGTAGTATGGAGATTCCTTAGGAAACTTTGAACGAAACCATCATTTGACCTAGCTATCCCACTCCTCGGATTATACCCAAAGGACTAGGCCAGGGTTGTGGTTTAGTGGGAGAGCGCTTACTTAGCATGTGAGGCATTGGTTTTGATCCTCAACACTACACAAAAATAAAATAATGTAAATAAAATAAAGGTATTGTGTCCATCTACAAATATATCTATATCTATATCTCCCCAAAGGACTTAAAATCAGCATACTCCAATGACACAGCCACAATCAATGTTTATAGCAGCTCAATTCACAATAGCTGAACTATGGAACCAACCTAGATGCCCTTCAATAGATGAATGGATAGAGAAACTGTGGTATATATACACAATGGAATATTACTCAGCCTTAAAGAAGAATGAAATTATGGCATTTGCAGATAAATGGAAGGAGTTGGAAAATATCATGCTAAGTTAAATAAGTCAATCCCCCAAAAATCAAAGGCCAAACGTTTTCTCTGATATGTGGACGTTGATCCATAGTCGGGTGTGGGGAGCTAAGGAAGAATGGAGAAACTTTGGATTGGGCAGAAGGGAGTGAGGGGAGGGGAGATAGTGTGGGGGTAGGGAGGATGGTGGAATGAGATGGACATTATTACTCTATGTACATGTATGATTGCATTAACGGTGTGACTCTGCATCATGAATAGCCAGAGAAATGAGAAGCTGTGCTCCATTTGTGTACAATGAGCTGAAATACATGCTATTGTCATGTAGAACTAATTAGAATAAATAATAAAAAGAATCTCCATCCAGAACCCTCCTCTGTAGAGATAATGGAATCAGCCTTAGAATGAAGCAAGGATGTCTTAGAGTGAAAATAGAGAAAGCAATCCAACAAGCTTTGACTAGAGCTCCAGGCAATACAGCCCCAAGATTATGATCATAGACCCTGGCATCAGACAGAGCTGGATTTGAACCCCAGAACCCACCACACAATAGCTGTGGCACCCTGGAAAAGTTTATGCTCTGAAAGTCTGTCTTTACCTGAAAAAGTAACAAGAGTACTAACTCAACTGGTATAATTTTGTGAGCATTAAATGCTTAGACTAGGCCACACATAGTGCTCACTGTATGTTAGCTATTTATCAGTTTGTCCTTTGAACAACCTAGAAAGGCACACAGACGCAGAGATTTCAGGAATCATTTGAATAATAAATACAAGAATACAAATGTAATTATGAGATTTTTAGTTTATTTCCAATATGGATTGAGGTAACATAGAATTCTCTTCAGCTATGAGGAATCATGAAATTCATATGGAAAAATAAAAGACCCAGAATAGCAAAAACAATGCTAAGCAGGAAGTGTGAATCAGGCGGTATAGCGATACCAGACTTCAAACTATACTACAGAGCAATAGTAACAAAAACATCATGGTACTGGTACCAAAACAGGCGGGTGGACCAATGGTACAGAATAGAGGACACAGAAACCAATCCACAAAACTACAACTATCTTATATTTGATAAAGGGGCTAAAAGCATGCAATGGAGGAAGGATAGCATCTTCAACAAATGGTGCTGGGAAAACTGGAAATCCATATGCAACAAAATGAAACTGAATCCCTTTCTCTCGCCATGCACAAAAGTTAATTCAAAATGGATCAAGGAGCTTGATATCAAATCAGAGACACGCCGTCTGATAGAAGAAAAAGTTGGCTACGATCTACATTCTGTGGGGTTGGGCTCCAAATTCCTCAATAGGACACCCATAGCACAAAAGTTAATAACTAGAATCAACAAATGGGACTTACTCAAACTAAAAAGTTTTTTCTCAGCTAAAGAAACAATAAGAGAGGTAAATAGAAAGCCTACATCCTGGGAACAAATCTTTACTCCTCACACTTCAGATAGAGCCCTAATATCCAGAGTATACAAAGAACTCAAAAAATTAGACAATAAGATAACAAACAACCCAATCAACAAATGGGCCAAGGACCTGAACAGACACTTCTCAGAGGAGGACATACAATCAATCAACAAGTACATGAAAAAATGTTCACCATCTCTAGCAGTCAGAGAAATGCAAATCAAAACCACCCTAAGATACCATCTCACTCCAGTAAGATTGGCAGCCATTATGAAGTCAAACAACAACAAGTGCTGGCGAGGATGCGGGGAAAAGGGTACACTTGTACATTGCTGGTGGGACTGCAGATTGGTGCAGCCAATTTGGAAAGCAGTATGGAGATTTCTTGGAAAGCTGGGAATGGAGCCACCATTTGACCCAGCTATTCCCCTTCTTGGTCTATTCCCTAAAGACCTAAAAAGAGCATGCTACAGGGACACTGCTACATCGATGTTCATAGCAGCACAATTCACAATAGCTAGACTGTGGAACCAACCTAGATGCCCTTCAATAGACGAATGGATTAAAAAAATGTGGCATTTATACACAATGGAGTATTACTCTGCATTAAAAAATGACAAAATCATAGAATTTGCAGGAAAATGGATGGCACTAGAGCAGATTATGCTAAGTGAAGCTAGCCAATCCCTAAAAAACAAATGCCAAATGTCTTCTTTGATATAAGGAGAGTAACTAAGAACAGAGTAGGGACGAAGAGCAGGAGAAGAAGATTAACATTAAACAGAGATGAGAGGTGGGAGGGAAAGGGAGAGAAAAGGGAAATTGCATGGAAATGGAAGGAGACCCTCAGGGTTATACAAAAGAACATACAAGAGGAAATGAGGGGAAAGGGAAAAATAATACAAGGGGGAGAAATGAAGGTCAGTAGAGGGGGTAGAGAGAGAAGAGGGGTGGGGAGGGGGGATAGTAGAGGATAGGAAAGGTAGCAGAACATGACAGTCACTAGTATGGCAATATGTAAATCAATGAATGTGTAATTGATGTGATTCTGCAATCTGTATATGGGCTAAAAATGGGAGTTCATAACCCACTTGAAGCAAAGTGTGAAAGATGATATATCAAGAACTATGTAATGTTTTGAACAACCAACAATAAAAAAAAAAAGAAAAAAAAATAATGAGGCCAAATAACAATAAACACATCTTTTCTAAAAAAAAAAAAAAACATAAAAACTGTACAAAAGATATTTAACCACAAGTTTGAGTAAAAATGGGGAAAATAAAGTCTCCAGCTAGAAACAAAGGAGTAATTTATAGCCCAAGTTGTCAGAAGTGGCTGGAATGTTCTTGCAGAGAATGTTAGAAGGGAAAGTGTTATGGTCATAGGCTTGTAGATGATAGAAATCTAGAGTGGAAATCCTTTAACCCTGGAAGGACTGACCTCCTCATGAAAGAATGACCAAAAGGACTTCACTCAGATCATCTTGCCTAAGGCTCCAGGAAAAAGTTTCCATGAGAAATTATTATTAAAAAGAATCATGAACAACTTGTTGTAGCAATATATCTATAACCCAGGCATCATGTTTTGGATCTGGAATGTTCCCCCAAAGCTCATGTGTTCAAGGCTTGGTCCCCAAGGCAATAGTGTCCAGAGGCGGGGCTTTTAGGTAGTGATTGGATGATGAGAGCTTTAACCTCATCAGCGGATTCACCCATTTGATGAATTAATAATATGACTGGACCACTGGGAGAGGTTGGAAACTGTAGGCAGGTGGGATGTGCCCTTAGGGACTGTCTCTTACCCCTGCCCTTACCCCCTGAACAACAGCTGTCTTGAGCTGAGCAGGGGATGTAGCTTGGAGGTAGTGTGCTTGCCTGGCATGTGCAAGGCCCAGGATTCAATCCACTGCATGGCAAAAATAAATCAAAATATCCTCTAAATGCTGACAAAAATATAACTATCCAAATTTTTATACCATTCGAGAATAAATGTGGATATGTTTGAGAGTTGTTTTCTGAAAGAACCACTAACAGATGGTTTTCTTTAGGAAGGGAATTGAAGCAAGCAAGGAAGGAGCAGGTAGCAAAGATAAATTAATAATTTTATAAACCAAAGTATATGTGAGTTCTATGGTTTGGATGCAGACTTACCCCAAGTGGTCATGTTTCAGGGGCTTGGTGCCCTGTACTAAGAAGGGATTGATGCAGTTCTTGTAGGACCCCAGTTTGTCCTCTCAGTGCCTCCCACCCCCTTTCTCTCTGATTCCCTATCTCACCATTTGATCTGCCTTCCTGTATATGTTCTTGTCATTCACAATGCTATCAGCTATGACATAATGTATCCAAGAAGGCCTTCACCAGGGCCAGTACTAGCGGTTTGGACTTTCAGTCTCCAGAACTGAGAGCTAAATAAGCCTCTTTCTTTTATAAAGTACTCAGTCAGTCTCACACACTATAGTAACCAAAAATGAACTAGTAGAATGAATAAGCATTGACTTTTGAACACAATGATAACAATAAGACTAATTTGAAGGAGGTGAAAACAAGCTGCAACTACCATGCTAAATAACAATAACATGGAAAGATGATGACTGGTGAAGAGGGTGCAGCTCTTAGAAGGAGGGTAGCAATAATGATTAAGTTTAACCTTTGTAAATACAGGTATATATTTTAAAAACCGATCAATGTTGTGAAAATGGAAATGGATAACTTTCAAACCAGAAGATAAAAAAGGCAGAATAAGAAAAACCTAATTAAGATGTCATATATACATGTACACATACGTATACACATATGCACATATGTATATTTAAAATAGCACAAATAAAAATTTAAAAAATTGAGCTACATCAGTAATTTCAAAATCTATACAGGTATCAGCAAAATGATGGAATAGGTAGGACTTTTCATGCTTGTCACCTGTAGAATGGTCAATTTGAATAATTATTCATGAATGAAGAGAAGTTGAAACAAGAGCTAAGGAAGCCAGTTGGGTTATTATAGCACCTGGTTGTAGTACAGAAGTTAGAAAAGATGCATTTAAGAAGATAATAAGGACAGTCTATGCCAGACAGCTTGCCTGGAATTTCTAGATGGACAAACTGGTGAGAGCTTTTCCCAGAAAAACATCCAGCCTCCAAAGACTGGCATAAGTCCCCATTTCTTTAAATGCAAAACACCAGTGCATGACCAAAAGGATTCAGAACAATCAGGAAAATGTGACATCACCAAAGGAACAAAATAAAAAACAGCAAGCCAATCCCTTAAAAAAGGAAGTTTAGAAACTGCCTGTCAAAGAATTCAAAGTAATCACCTTAAAGAAGCTTTGTAAGTTACAAGAGAATAAAGGTAAACAGCTAAACAAAATCAGGAAAACAACACATGAACAAAATGTTAAGTTCAACAAAGAGATAGAAACCATTAAAAAGGACAAAACAAATTCTAGGAATAAAGAACATAATAATTGAACTGAAAAGTTCTACAGAGAACTTTAACAACAAGCATGATCAAGTCGAAGAAAGAATCAGTAAACTTGAAGACAGGCATGTGAAATCACCCTGTCAGAAGAACACAAAGAAAATGGAATGAAGAAAGCTTATGGGATTTATGGGACAAGAAAAAGAGCAAAGTTTTAAATTTTAGGTGTTAAAAAAGGTGGAAAGAGAGGGAAAGGGCTTTTTTTAATTTAAAGAAATAATAGTAGAAAATTTTCTAAATACAGAAAGATAAACATCTAAATACTGGAAGATCAAATGTCTTCAATTATAATCAATTTAAAACAAGACAACACCAAGATATATTCAAATCTTCTAAAAATCAAAGACAAAGAGAGGAACCTGGAAGCAATAAGAGAAAAGCAGCATATCACATATAAAAATGTTTCAATAGGCTAGCAGCAGATTTCTCAGCAGGAAACTTGCAGAACAGGAGATATATTCAAAATGTTGAAGTAAAAAACCTCCCAACTAAGACAACTTTATCTGGAAAGGGGAGATAAACTTTACCAGACAAACAAAAGTCAAGGGAATTGATGATCACCAGACCTGTCTTAAGAGAAATGCTGAAGGGAACTCTTCAAGCTGAAGGAAAGGGACACTAATTAGTAACACAGAAACATGAGAATAAAACTCCCTGGTAAAAGCAAAGACCAGTCAGATCCAGAATACCCTAGTAATAAGGTCTATTATAAGTAGAAGATGTTTTATTTAAGTCTTATGGAAACCACAAAGCAATAACCCATAGTAGATGCCCAGAAGATCAGAAGTAAGGAATCAAAGTATTAAACTAGAGAAAACGGCCTAACCACCAAGGAAGATGGCAAGAGAGGAAAAGTAATCTATAAAACAGGTCAGGAAACAATGAACAAAATTAAGGTAGTATGTCCTTACATAGCAACAATGACTTAGATTACAAATGGATTAAATTCTCCAGTAGAAAGTCATAGAGTGGCTTAATGGATTTTAAAAAACCAGCCCCAACTATATGATGTTTATAAAAGACACATCACCTCTAAGGACACATGTAGACAGAAAGTCAAGAAATGAAGAAATTTCATGCCAATGAAAACCAAAGAGACTAGGGCTTGCCATATTTATATTATGTAAGATAGACTAAGTCAAAACTTGTAAAATGAGACAAGGAAGGTCATTATATGATAATAAAAGGATCTGTTCATATGAGGATATAATAATTGTAAATACATATGCACCCAACATCAGAGGACCTAAATACATAAAGTAAACATTAATTGATCTGGGAAAATAAACAGACTATAATACATAATAGCAGAGGATTTTGATGCATCACTTTTCAGCAATGTACTGATTATCTAGGCAGAAAAATCAATAAAGAAACATCAGACTTAAAGTACACCTTAAATCAAATGAGCCAAACAGAACATTCCATTTGACAGAATATACTTTCTTTTCAAGCAACAGAATACACATGGAACATTCTCCAAGATACAGCATATGTTAGGCCACAAAATAAGCCTTAGTAAATTTAAGATGATTGAAATCATATCAAGTATCTGTTCCAACCACAATGGTATGAAACTAGAAATAAATAATGGGGAATTTTGGAAAATTCACAAGTACATGGAAATTGAGCAACATGTTCCTCAACAACCATTGGGTCAAAACCAAAAGAAAAATCAAAAAACATCTCAGGACAAATAAAAATGAACATACAACAAACCAAAACTTCTGTGATGTAGCAAAAGTAGTTTGAAAAGAGATAACAGCATAGGAACCCAAATGAATATCCCACACAAACAGCCCAATATTACACCTCGAGGAACTAAACAAAGAAAAAACAAACCCAACATTAATAGAAGTACAAAATAAATTAAAACAGAAATGTAATAGACTAAAGAGACAGTAGAAAAGATCAACAAAAAAAGTTTTTTTTCCCAAAGATAAAACTGACAAATCTTTACCTAGACTAAAAATAAAAATAGAATCAAATAATAAAGAGGAGACATTAAGCTGATACTACCGAAATACAAGGATTTCAAGAGAAAACTATGACTATTTATATGACAATAAATTGGATAACCTTCAAAAATTCATAAATAATATGAAACCTACTAAGACCAAATCATGAAAAATCACCGAATCTGAACAAATCAATAATGAATAAGCATGTTGGTTCCCAAAAGTCTCCCAGGGACAGGTGGCTGGACAATGCAGCAAAGCTATAATAAAAGCTGCTGAAAGAAGCAAGATTTCAAGTGACCATAAAGAGCCAAAGTAATCCAGAGGTCAATGTTTTCCAAGAGCAAGGAAGTTGGAAAAGGACAACTAAAATCCTTCAGGGTGTTTGGTTTTGAAAAGAAATCCACTAGTGCATATTTATGTAACTGTTTTAAATAAAGGCAAAATATTTCTGGAGCTCGTTACTGGATAAGAAAGCATTCATATTTATCTGCTGTTCCGTATCATCATTTATTTTATTTAAGAACATTAAAAGAGTTTCATTTATATGTCTTTACCCAGTTATAGAGGGGAAAGAGTGTTCAGAGAGACTTGAAGCTAAGTGGGCAAATCCTTAGGAGCTGTTATGTTCCTACTGTTTGACAAACACTACTGAAATAATAAACCCCATATAGCTCCTTCTACTGTTCTACTTGCTGGCCTGTACCTTTGGAAGTACCTATGAATTTTATGGGACATTTTAGGAACACAAACACCAGACCTGAACCCTCAGTGACTGCAGAGGAAGTATGTGGTCTGGACTTATTTTTTCCCCATAGGTCATACCCACCCCATACCAGGTTATTTTCCACAAAGGTGCTCTGACAGCCTCAGCAATACCGGCCTCTATTCCAACAAGTTGCTTCCATTTCCACATCTATAAAATGGGGAGAGTGAAAGGACCTATCTCAGGATTATTATATGGGTTAAGTAAGAGAATTATCTCAATTCCCATGGTTAAAAGGCTCTGGAAACACTGCCTGGTACATAAAGTATTGAATAAATCTCTCTTAAATGAGTAGATAAAAGGTTGAATAAATGAATAGATTCATCCACCCATATCCAGAACAGCCCGAAGTCCATGCCAAGCTTTCCCTGATGTTGGGCTAAATTCCAAAGGGTTGACTAGATAGCTGAGGTACTGATTCCCACTACAGGGTTGCCAAGCACCTGCCCTTAGTCTGAAAGAAGACCTCAGAATGTTCCCTGGACTGCAAGTTGTGCCATAATTTCAGCCAGTTCCTAATTCAAGCCAAACCTTGTTTCCTTTGCCCCAATTATTACACAGAACTTTCCCAACCTTTAACCCCTACTAGAATACCTTTGGAGAAATGTCAAAGTAATTTGCCTCCTGGGGAGACATTTGGCTCTGTTAGATTATTTAGGTCCCAATGTCTGTGTGTGCATAGGTAGCTCTGGACTGAAGGGGAGTTGGGTAAATTCTCCTGATGGGTGTATGTGTGTATGACTTTTGCTCTAATGTGTTGGACCTCAGATATCACCTTTAGATCGAAAGTGGAGGGAAGAAGAGAACATGGTCTTTCACAGCATTTTGTCTTTCTCTAATGGGTGGCCAATGTAAGGGGTTTTGACATTGCTTTTCTTGGCTTGAAAATCCCCTGCTTTTCTCTACTAACCCTAGGTTTGGCCTGGTGTATCAGTCTGTACCTTCTGAGCCAGTGGAATTGAGGCCAAGTCTCTTGCCTACAATCTTGTAAATCTGATGGACAGCTACAAGGCATGCCCACCTCCCTGCCCATTCCCCAGCTTCTCAAGTCTTCCCTGGTTGATGCTGAGTAGTGCTGCCACTTGCTCTTGCTCCTGGCATAGACCACGTGTCCCTGCCACCCACTCTTCCCCTCCCTACTCTCTTCTTCACTTGGTCCCCTTGTATACACAGACTGGACTGTGGCCTCCAGTGCTCAGAGCAGAGGCCTGGCTCTCAGGAACCTGCTCTTGCAGGAAATCCAAATGTTACTCAAACTGTTGAATATGAGGGGTGAGGAAACAGACAGGGCTCTGATGTCATTTCACTTTGCAGTCTCACCTTGCAAGCAACAGAAACTATGTTCTATCTAAGCATGAAAGAACTGTTTTCAAAGGACATGAATAGTTCTCGAATTCTTCATGAACACTAGGTTCAGAGAGCAGCAGGAGCACAGAGCCTGTCCAATGAGGCTCCCAGTCCCCATGGAACTCCGGCAGATGGAGGTCTGTCTGTGCTATTGCTACCACCCTTGCCAAATTATTCCTCTCCTATTTTTGCTCCTTTGCACACTGGCTTGCTGTTTAAAGGTTAAGACGACACATCTGAAGGCTCTGCCCTAGGTCACATGCCCAAACTTTAGTGCAAGAGGTTCATAAAGGGGAGCCCCTGACCTTTAAGAAGGGACTTTCCCGACACAGAAGGTAGTGATATACTAACTAGGCAAAAATGGCAGATGTCTATTGCCTTGGTCTCATAATTCTCTATTCTGTTCTTCACTCCTATCTCCTAAAAACAAGCACTGTCATTTTCACTACAGAATGTCCTGGAAATCTAGACTCTTAAGTTTTTGCTTCAGTCGTGGTATGAGCTTCCTCAGCCCAGAGTTTATGACACAGTTTCCATTTTTCCTCCAAAAATTTTCTTGTGCCAGTTTTGAAAAAACAGAAATGTCATCTCTCTCAACTCATCCTGACAGACAGGCTAGGACAGCGTATGCCATCATCTTTCTTCTCTGTTCTGAAGTTTAACACGTGCTAACAAATTGTTCATTGTCAGATCAGTTTCTTTGCCTACCAAAGTCTGTAATCGCAGCTCTTATAATGTATAGGGGCCGGGTTGCTGAGATCCACAGCCTTATTAGGGCTGCTTGAACGATTTCTAGGGCCATTGACGAAAACGTGTGCCTCAGAAGATTCTGTCACACAAAGGTTCCCTGAATGTCAGAGCACTTACAGAGACTGAGAATCAAAAGGTCATCATCTGAGGGAGAAGATGCTCCTATCACCCCCCCCCCCAATTCATGATCTTGAGCAAAGGGCTTTGTATTCATACCACCCCCCTGCCAACATTTGGTTCCCAAGCTTGTTCTCTTGTATCTGTCTGCCCAGGTCCTGGAATGCAGCCAGCCAACCAACACTGAAAGGATGGATGCGAGCTGCAAAGAGACTGCTTGTCTGCTGTGTACAGAGAGGTGACAGCAGGACACCAGAACAGCTGCTGGAGGGGAGAGGAAGTGGGCGACTGCAAGCAGGGTGGTCAGAAGAAATGCCTCAAAGATGCCCTGAGAGGCAACAAACCACAAAGCACCACATCTTTAAGTAGCCAAGAGGCAGAGCAGCCTGTTGAGAAGTGACCAGGAGCATGGGACTCCTTTCTGAAAAGAAGTCTCAGTCAGGAAGTGAGTCAAAGAAGCAGAACTGCCAAAGGAGGTAAGGCCCATTATATACTGACAGCAGTTCTGGTGACCAAATCAAAAGCCTACTTCTGTGTGGGCCCCTGTGGAAGGTTCTCCAGGTATTCCAGTGCCCCCAGGAGAAGGTTACATGGTTTAAGATGCTTTAGGGATTAAAGTGGTCTCAAAATGCTTCTGATACTATCCAAGTACTTCCTAGCTCATTTACCATACATACACCACAGAGAGCATATGAAGTCTTTATGTTAAGGTCATTACACGCCTTGGAACAGATATATTTGTACCTTTGCATGACTTTGGAGACCAAGAGCAAAACCATGACAGGCTGTTTCATATAACTTTTTTACTTCGCGCTCTTCCCCATAGGATTTGAGACTGTTTACAATAAACTTAAATGCAATAAAAGAACAAACTATAAAAATAGGAAAAGAACAAAGAGCAAAGTGGAGAAATCATTATGAAGATCTGACAAAAGAAGATAACAGCCCAAATTCTAGCCTTGGATGCTAAGCTCAAATCTAAGAGAAAACCCAGTAGGCTACATAATTCTTAATTTCTACTGGGAAATAAAATAAACTTTTTCTTCCTCCTGAACTTGTACCTATATATCAGGCAGTACAGTACTGAGCACACATATAATTATAGTACTGGTTTTCTTGTAACACCTCCTCTCTTCCTTTAAAGCATATTTACAATTCTTCCAATGCCTGATTCTGTAAAGGTCCAGAGAAATGCAATTCAAAAATGAAATTTTCTGGTCATCTAGAAGCTTAATACAGGAACAGCATTTATAGGCTCATAAAGTCACTCTGTGCTTCAGATTGAGCCTATTGACTTGCTCACCATTCAAAACCCCTTTTATTAATGTCTCCAGATCCAAATGAGTCAATTATTTTGAAAGATTTTTGCCAACTAAACAAATGTCCTTTTAAGTGTTTTTAAATGTTCATACTTAATTATGAACAAATGTTTCATTTTCCAACACTCTCTGAAATGTTGAAATAGCCTCCATTGCATTAAACTGTCCCTCAAAAATATCCCTTGACTCATCCTGACTTTTAGCAGAAGCCATTTTGCCAAATAATGTACGTTTGAGGTAACTAACAAATACCTGAACTCACTAGGATCATTGATTTACATTCCATTGCTACAGACAACAGGTATGTGGACTATAAAGACTGTGTCATGCAAGCAGTACAGAATCTTGTATCAGTGTCCTAACAGAGGACCCTAGGCTTCACCTCCAAGCTGGCCAGGTCTTTTTTCTGAACCCTGAGCAATCTTTTCTCATAACAGTAAATTAGTGGTTGAAACTCCAGACTTGTGTATGATAAAATTAGAAAGTCAGGACCTAGCCTGGCAGATGTCAAGTGTAGGGCTATCTTCCAAATGCCCGTTGCACATTTTATTTGAAATGAACTGCTTATTGGATGAGTCTACCAAGGAAGATGAATACAAAATAAATTAACTTAGAGTAGAGATTTACTGAATATTATCCAACTGGCTATTATTACAGATTTCAATGTGATTAAAACATAGATTATCCTCCTGGCAATGATTGTGCTTTGAATACAATTAGGGAAGAATGGAAAGGGCAGCTGGGTAGTGACACATCTCAGAGTATGCAAAATCAAACAAGCTGGTAAAGAAAAGGAACAGGGTGATCATGGATCTGGCTGAAATGGGTCTCTATCCACACAAGATAGAACATGAAGAGGGTGGAAGGTGTGATTGATAAATGAAGGAAAATAGAAAAATGAAAGGAAAGGAGATAAGTTCTAGAAAAGCCTAGGGGTTTTTTCACAATCAGAGTTTTAAACAAGTGACACCAGGCTGCCGGATTTTCCTCTACCACATTATTTCTAAACCTAAATTGTTTCCGATGTTTTTTCCCTTCATAACACAAATTTTAAAAGATAAATTTAATTGGGATTCAGAGAAAGTTATAACAATGATTTCCGGATTTTAAATTCACATGTGTCCATACAATGTACAGATTCTAGAATGAGTAATCAAGGAATAATATCTTTTGTAATGTATTTGTTTTCTAATCTTGAGCATAATTTTCGTGCTCAGTTATGCTTTTGCTTCAGAAGATTCTATGGCAAAGGAAGGGAGGAGGAGCTGGAGTCCAGCATTGAGAATGGCTTCCATCTGTCAGTAGCAGAAGAAAATCTGCCTTTGGTGAAATGAAGACACAGTATATTTTTACCTAGGCTTAGTTAACTCGAATGGGAGACAGAAAAAAGAAAGAAAGTAAAAGCTATTTAGACCATGACAATAAAATTCCAAAGCAAAGCATCTTATTCTTCCAGTATCTATCCTTTGGGCTTGATGATATCCCAGAGCTAATAGTAGGTGGTATGTGACTAGTCCTGTGCCTTAGGGGCCCACACACTGACCACCACTAAACAAGCTCTTGTACCTCACTAACCAACCTCTCACACTCTCCAGGTGGGCCTGTGATGAGGATGGAGACTGCAGAAGAAAGTTACTCCATTTCTCTGTACCCTCTCTGCAGTTAGAAGATAATTCCTCTATCAGCAAAGTGTGAAAGGCTGAACTGGGTCTGCATAGCAGATTTCAGGCCTTTCATCTTCCCCAGACACCTACAGCCAAAGAGTGATTCCTCTCTCCTTCTAACGGAGGGTGATACTTGCTCAATTCTGAATTTCTGCAGGAGTACAAAGATGTGCTGATTCTTTTAAAGGAAGCAAAAAGTATCAGAGGCTGCTCCAACACATCTATGCTGCTGATCTCCTCACCAAACTTTCATTCAATTTTTTTTTCTTTTACCAGTTACCTATCCAAGACTTCCTGTGTCCTCAGAGTTTAGCTGTTACTAAGGGATGGGTGTCAAACAGTATGGTCTGCTGGCTAGCCACCCAGGCTGGACTGTAGCACACAGGGCGATTATGATCTTGAGTGCTGGCCCTTCCTAGAGAGATGCTGATCACACAAAGCCTCTGTTTGTTAAATTCCTAGACAAAACACCTGTCCTCAGGGGTTTAGGTTCCCTCTGTGGGACTTCTTATCTTTTCTTAAATGTAATATTAGAGGTTAGATCATGCTGATGCTAGAAATTTGCATTCCACATAAATACCTTGGTGCTTTGTAAACTGAATGCAATAGTCAGGTCAGGCATGTAATGAAATTAAGAAGTATTGAGCATCAACTTTGCAACAAACCTGCACTGGTTACCCTTTTATTAGTTTTTTTAATCAAAGTATTAAATAATTGTCAATTAAGATAAATGTGTTTGCATGACATTGATAAAAGTAGTATTCATTATATATTATGATTAGATGCAATTATGCCTACAAGTTGTTTCATTGGGAGTTAATATTACTTTGGGAAGAGATGTCATATACAAAGCAATGGCACATCTGTTCCCTACAAATTAGGGGTGACTTGTAGGCAAGCCTCCCTTTACATAGTTCTATGCTCATTAGCATTTTGATCTAATTAAATGATACAGCCAACTCTGGGCCATGGCCTGGTTCACTAGGACTTGTGTGGAGGGTGTCTTCTTTGATGTAGCAAAAATTGCTTCAATAGCCCAGGGACTGTGTGGAAAGTGTCCTTGAAGCAAGTCATCCAGAGGTCTATGTTCTAATCGTTGCACATGGGAAAAGGCTGAGCCCTTGCTGCCAGCAGCCATCTGGGTGGGGTGGGAGCTGTGGGAAGAACACACCTACTAATGGGAACAAGATAACCATCCAGAGAGAGTGAGCTATGCTGCTCAAGAATGGAGTTTTTGTGACTAAAACTGTGTGTGTGTGTGTGTGTGTTAAAACTATATGAGCTGTGAAGGATCTTAGTGGAGGTCAGAGTTCTGTTTTTGAGCTAGATCAATCTACACTTCCTAGCATAAATCACCCCCAGATAAAGGAACTGGACCCTCAGCTTTCTCAGACCCCTATTTTTGGGGCAGACTCAGGCTGACAGTGAGATGAGCACCACAGAGAAGGCTCTCTGTAGAAATAGCAAGGAGGAAAAGACCCTGACCCCCTCCAGCTGGCAGTTCTCCTGAGCTCCATCCTCCAAGCAAAGCTGGACCTTGGAAGCTAGACATCTCCTACCCTGACCACATTCAGAAACCCTGCCCGGGGCCTCCATCTTAGTCTCGTGGCCTCTGCACATGCCTCCCAGGCAGGCCCTCGGCTGGGAGTTCTTGGAAATCCTGAGTCAGTAGGTGCTTCTGCATGGCAGACAGGTCCCTTTGCTCCTGAGTGGCCACCTCTTGCCCAGGTTGTTACCTCCTTCCAAAGGGATTTAGGAGCATTACAAATCCAGCCTTCTTTTCCGTTCCTTGGCACTTTCTTCTTCCATTCTCTCTTCCTTCCCTCTGGTTCCCCCTCTCCACTCAACACACACTCTGAGTAAGGCTAGAGAAGTTTTTAGACTATGAAGGGAATGCCTGTTTCCTCAGTGGCCCCCAAAGTCCCCTCCCTGGAGAACAGCTGGCCTCTGCAGTCTCTGGCACAGCCTCCAGGGAGGGGATCAGTCATGCACGTGGGAGGAAGGAGGACTGCCACCTGCTTCCAGCTCCCCTAGTGTTGTAAGGTGATGGACCCTGCAAGGAGCTGTTCCTAGCCCTAAAAAGAAACCTCTAAATCCCAAGGGATCAGCTCAGTAATGAAGGAGTTACTCCAGGGTGTGGGGCTGGTGATATGGAAAGTGGCTGGACACTCTTCTCAGCTTGTCTGATAGAGATGTGACCTGGCACCACTGAAAAGCTTTAAGATTAATGGAGAAAGGGTGAAATCTGACAGCTTTTCCGCTGGTTTCAGTCCTCCTGGGTGGGCCGATTGGTCTTGAATGTCACTAGCTACTTAATCTTGTGTATCTGAAACAGACTGGCATGTTTGGGGAGCCCAGCTTGCTCTGTATAGACATCAATTGAAGAGACAGATAAAAGGAAACTGCATTGAATTTCTCCTTTAAGCCTTTCACAGGGCACTTTCTGACTGCAAAATGACAAGTGACCCCAGCAGATGCACCCATCCTGTAGTGGATGCTCCTGCCACACCCATGCTGCTGCTGTGATTGCCCCAGTCCACCTGCTTCTGCGCTGTTCCATGCAGACGCCTGCTGCCTAGACCCTCCTTTTTGCTATCTATCTTTTAGAGTGTTAAACTACAGAAAGGTTTGGGGGCTTGCTTACTCTTCATAACCATGGGTTATAACCATGGCTGATCTAATGGCAGAGACAGAGATCTACAAGAACAGATGTGGACAGGGAAAGGAAGGGAGAGAAAAATCCCTCAACACACCTGTCTCAAACAAATAGTGTTGAACTATTGTTTCATATCCAAAATATCTACCCAACCAAAGAGATTTATAATCAAAATGGTGCTTTCTACATCCCATTTTGTCAAACTGAACACACAAACATAATTCAGGTCAAGTGCCACCCATCAAAGAAGAATGAATAAATAAAATGGCAGTGTTTGCCAAGGAGGTTACAATAGGCTGGCTTCTTATATTTTAAAGATAGGGATGTTTTGTGGTTACTGTGTGACATAGCTCTGTGTCTGCTCTGGTTTGTTCTCAAAGAGCCTCTGACACATCTTAACATATGCTAACTTGTAAACCTGATGGTTTATGAGGAACCTGCCATAAACTTAAATAATAGCTCCATTCAGAAATGAGCTTCCATGGGTGTATTTCAGATCATTCATCCTAACCTTGCATCACTTTCTGATTTTTTAAACCCATGTGCATGGGTGGGTATATAATCGGGTAATGAATAGCTGGGGTTGACTGAAGCCCACAGACTATATGTTAATTGCCCTTAGCCTGGCATCTGGGAACAAGTGAAACTCTGTATTTTCAAACATGGGAGAAAGTCACATCCTCTCGAGTCTGAAACTTGCCACATTACAAGTGAACACAGGTCAATGCACAGTGTCTTCCTGCAGTGTGCATTTGGCTAAGGTGAAAGGTCTCTTTAAAGCAGAACATTTTCCAGTAAACATACGCAAAACTCATCATAAACCAGACTATTTCTTCTGTTTGCCTAAGGAAGATGGAAGACATAAATGGAGCCCAACACCCCAGCAATATGTCACAGGTCTCTATATGCCTTTGAAATATCACCAGCTATCTGGCTATTTGTAAATCACCATCTTGTCCTCTCTGGCCATGGATGTCTGCTGAAAAGGAGACATAGGAAGTCACTGTTGGGCCCTAAAATGGAAAATGAGTATACCAAAGCAACCTGATTCCAACAGTCATATCAAATATGAGGGTATGCTTCATTTTGTAAGCTTCTTTCTCTTTTAAAGTCACAGCCTCACATAGTATCAAAGCATCAGACCAGAACTGACTGAGATGATGTAGAGGAAATCAAAGCCAGTCTGTGCGGCCAGGGAAGAGATGGAAGGCCAATGCATCCCTGTTCCTCCCAGGTGTGGCCATGTTCCCATGTGTTCCCAGGGAATGGAGAAGTAGCTGGCCAAAGAGCATGGAAGGGTACGGGGTGCAGTTTTCATGAATACCAAGAAGTCAAAGGGAAGGAGGGAAATTCAGTACAAAAAGTTGAAATGGGACAGACCACTAAATAAAAAGGACCATTTTTCCTGGACATTGACTGTGGACATTTTTCACACTTATTGTTTGAGATATCCGAAATAATGCCTTTCCTCTTCCAAACAAAAAGAAAGGAAAAGGTATGCAGCTATGGACAAGAAACCTGAGGACCCACAGAATAGGAATCCCCAAGTTCCACATCTCAAATGGAGGTTCACACTCCTGAGGAGCCAAAAGATCCAAAGAACACTAAAGTCACCCTGGCTGTAATCCCCGGCAGACTTCAAGTGGTTTCTCCACAGCCATTGTCACGTTAATTTTAATGGGCTCTGCAAGTAGCAGATACAAATGTAAATTAAATTTTGGGATCCTGTAGGACCTCCTCAAGAGAATGAATCTACTTCAGACAGTTTGATGATTTTGAGGAATAAATATGTTAAGAGACAGAACTGAGAAGAAATGAATTTAAAATGCAGCCTGAAAGGCTCTCAGCTCCCCAGTATGATATAACCCAGTAGGCACATGAAGACACCCCCTTGCTCACAAACATCTTACCAATTGGCTTCTTGGGTGCTTTGAGGTTAGGATTCTGTGTTACCTAGAGTCCCCATTCAAAGAGAAATAACTGGGGGCTGGGGGCAGGGTAACACATTCATTGATCCAACAACATTTTTCTGAGTACCAGATACTGTACTGGGGATACTTTAACGATCACAATAAACATAGTTCTTGCCTTTAGGATTCCTTATGGCTATAGGGAATGGGAGTCAGATGTAAGATTAGAAACTGTATATCTGAAGAACATTTGAAAAAAGGCAGTACAGGATGTTGTGGGAATGTAGGCTAGGGGTCAGAGAAGGGTGTCCTGATGACAGCTGAGTGGCAGTCATGGTGATGTTTCAGAAGGAACAGAGACCCAGGGCAGAGAACATTGCAGGGTGCACAGGGAACTGAAAGGAGACAAAATGAAAAGAAGAGTGGTGTGGCATAACGGAGGCCAGAGGGTGGGCCAGTCGTGGCATAAGGATCTCGATTCTGAGAGAATGGGAAGCTACTGAAGTATACACTTTAAAAGGAGAGTGACACGATCAGATGTAAACTTCAGAGAGACCCACTGTGATTGTTGGGTGAAGAATGTTGAATTGGGGTAGGGAGGATTTTAGGAAACAGGTAGCAGAGTCTTGCAGAAGTCCTAGTGAGAGGCAATGGTAGACTAGACCAAGGCCATGGCAGCAAGATTGGACAGAGGCAGGCATATCCTAACACCTAGACACATTTACAGTGAAGACCCTCAGGGCCCAGAGACAGGCAGAGCAGGAAAGGGAGCTATGAGGCATCACATCCTACCTTTTGAAGGTAGGACTTGACACATCCATTTGACTGGAACAAGGAGAGTGAGGAGAGAAAGGTGGTTAGAAAGAAATGCCCTGAATACAACCAACCAACTTCATGATTGCCAATAGTTATGCTAAGAGAAATTTCATTATAGTAGAAAAAAATTCTGCAAAGCTTCCTTTAAAAGGGGAGCCTGTATATATTCCAAAAATGAAATGACTTGTGAATTTTAATTTACATGCACCCATTCAGAAAAGTACCTATTTCATAGCTCCAAAGAGCAGCTGTACATATGCATAAATGTCAAAATCCTATAAATGACTGTATTATGTATACTATGTATTCCATATCTGTATTCCATCCCTTCCCTTAACACCAACAACTAGTAGACTTTTTTCTGCCGTACTTCACTTCTGGGTCTAACAGTTGAGCTATAGGTTTACATTAGGAGTTCACATTTTAGACTAATTTAGTGTCTCAATCTTGTTATTTCAATCATGTAACTTATTTGAATATTACACAGTGAAATATAAAAGCAAATTGAGTGTTGTTTCCATGGCAGTCAGGTTGGAAGCTTGAAAGGATTTAACAAAGGCGAGTCTCTAAATAAAAAATTGCTGTCAAACTAGGCATGGACAAGACAAATATAAAGGATTAGAAAGGGGAAACATAGAAATAAATATATTGCTTATATTCTAGAGCCTTAAAGTTTTGATCCACTTCAATGAAACAGAACCAAAAATTGTAAGTGAAGCATTATGGGCGTATGTAAGAAACATGGTATAAAACCTGATCAGAAAAACCTATATAAGATTAAAACCTGTGTTATGATGTACTCCATGCAAATATTATTTTTTAAAATTTTTTTAGTTGTATATGGACATCATATCTTTATTTTATTTGCTTATTTTTATGTGGTGCTCACGCATGCTAGGCAAGCACTCTACCACTGAGCCACAACCCTTGTCCCAGCAAATACTATTCTAAATGTCAGAAATAGTTGAATATTAGCAAGTTCATGGGCTTATATGAATGTTTTAAGTAAAAATATTAAATATATACATATATATGGATACATATGTATATGTATTACATATGTATAAAGATACATAGAAGGTATATATATATATCTTTTCCTATGTAACTCCCCTCTTTTTTTTTTTTTTTTTTTAATTTTTTATTGTTGGCTGTTCAAAACATTACATAGTTCTTGATATATCATATTTCACAATTTGATTCAAGTGGGTTATGAGCTCCCATTTTTACCCCATATACAGATTGCAGAATCACATCAGTTACACATCCATTGATTTACATATTGCCATACTAGTGTCTGTTGTATTCTGCTGTCTTTCCTATCCTCTACTATCCCCCCTCCCCTCCCCTCCCCTCCCCTCCCCTCTTCTCTCTCTGCCCCCTTTACTGACATTCGTTTGTCCCCCTTGTATTATTTTTCCCCTTCCCCTCACTTCCTCTTGTATGTTCTTTTGTATACCTCTGAGGGTCTCCTTCCATTTCCATGCATTTTCCCTTCTCTCTCCCTTTCCCTCCCACCTCTCATCCCTGTTTAATGTTAATCTTCTTCTCATGCTCTTCGACCCTACTCTGTTCTTAGCTACTCTCCTTATATCAAAGAAGACATTTGACATTTGTTTTTTAGGGATTGGCTAGCTTCACTTAGCATAATCTGCTCTAATGCCATCCATTTCCCTGTAAATTCTATGATTTTGTCATTTTTTAATGCAGAGTAATACTCCATTGTGTATAAATGCCACATTTTTTTTATCCATTCATCCATTGAAGGGCATCTAGGTTGGTTCCACAGTCTAGCTATTGTGAATTGTGCTGCTATGAACATCGATGTAGCAGTGTCCCTGTAGCATGCTCTTTTTAGGTCTTTAGGGAATAGACCGAGAAGGGGAATAGCTGGGTCAAATGGTGGCTCCATTCCCAGCTTTCCAAGAAATCTCCATACTGCTTTCAAATTGGCTGCACCAATTTGCAGTCCCACCAGCAATGTACAAGTGTACCCTTTTCCCCACATCCTCGCCAGCACTTGTTGTTGTTTGACTTCATAATGGCTGCCAATCTAACTGGAGTGAGATGGTATCTTAGGGTGGTTTTGATTTGCATTTCTCTGACTGCTAGAGATGGTGAGCATTTTTTCATGTACTTGTTGATTGACTGTATGTCCTCCTCTGAGAAGTGTCTGTTCAGGTCCTTGGCCCATTTGTTGATTGGGTTGTTTGTTCTCTTATTGTCTAATTTTTTGAGCTCTTTGTATACTCTGGATATTAGGGCTCTATCTGAGGTGTGAGGAGTAAAGATTTGTTCCCAGGATGTAGGCTCTCTATTTACCTCTCTTATTGTATCTTTTGCTGAGAAAAAACTTTTTAGTTTGAGTAAGTCCCATTTGTTGATTCTAGTTATTAACTTTTGTGCTATGGGTGTCCTATTGAGGAATTTGGAGCCCGACCCCACCGACTGTAGATCGTAGCCAACTTTTACTTCTATCAGACGGCGCGTCTCTGATTTGATATCAAGCTCCTTGATCCATTTTGAATTAACTTTTGTGCATGGCGAGAGAAAGGGATTCAGTTTCATTTTGTTGCATATGGATTTCCAGTTTTCCCAGCACCATTTGTTGAAGATGCTATCCTTCCTCCATTGCATGCTTTTAGACCCTTTATCAAATATAAGATAGTTGTAGTTTTGTGGATTGGTTTCTGTGTCCTCTATTCTGTACCATTGGTCCACCCGCCTGTTTTGGTACCAGTACCATGCTGTTTTTGTTACTATTGCTCTGTAATATAGTTTGAAGTCTGGTATCGCTATACCGCCTGATTCACACTTCCTGCTTAGCATTGTTTTTGCTATTCTGGGTCTTTTATTTTTCCATATGAATTTCATGATTGCTTTCTCTATTTCTACAAGAAATGCCGTTGGGATTTTGATTGGCATTGCATTAAACCTATAGAGAACTTTTGGTAATATCGCCATTTTGATGATGTTAGTTCTGCCTATCCATGAACAGGGTATATTTTTCCATCTTCTAAGATCTTCTTCTATTTCTCTCTTTAGGGTTCTGTAGTTATCATTGTATAAGTCTTTCACCTCTTTTGTTAGGTTGATTCCCAAGTATTTTATTTTTTTTGAAGATATTGTGAATGGAGTGGTTGTCCTCATTTCCATTTCAGAGGATTTGTCGCTGATATACAGGAATGCCTTTGATTTATGCGTGTTGATTTTATATCCTGCCACTTTGCTGAATTCATTTATTAGCTCTAATAGTTTCTTTGTAGACCCTTTTGGGTCTGCTAGGTATAGAATCATGTCATCTGCAAATAGTGATAATTTAAGTTCTTCTTTTCCTATTTTGATGCCTTTAATTTCTTTCGTCTGTCTAATTGCTCTGGCCAGTGTTTCGAGAACTATGTTGAACAGAAGTAACTCCCCTCTTAACACAATGTTTTCAATCATCTGAGTAGTTGCTATTCCTAACAATGAAAGAGGCTGATAGGCTTCTACTGTTCTGCCAATATGGCATGGCCATGCTTCAAATACAGACTGCTGGTTTGCTAGAACAATGTGGGAAACTGAAGAGCATCAGAATCCAAACTCATCTAGAAAAGAGACTATTTTGTCAACCACACCTGATAAGATTTCACCAGTAACTAGTAAGGAGGAATTGGAAACTCTTACCAGAGCCCTGTGTATATCATCTATAGTCTATTACATAAACACACTGAACATGTTTAAGTTTATTGCATAGTAAACCATACACAGTTCTTATTTCATCCTGTTTAGCCATTCACATTAAATCCTTTTGATTCTTCATAAAGTCCCCAAAGAAGGAATTTCTGCAGCTGTTGTTAGTGATAGTGGTGTGCACCCAGGGGTCCTGCTTGGAGTCGGCTCCCAGGCGAGCTGTCTCCTTTCAGACTCTGCTGTAGTGGTCAGAGTTTTTAAACATACACAGGGAGAATGGCCCATTGCAAAGAATTGCCATTTAAAGGCACAACTGAATTCTAGTGATAATTACTTTCATTTATACTGAGGTCTATGGATGGGATTCAAGGGCACTAGGAACACTTGGAAACTGTTACATATGTATATATATTTTTTTGCAGGTGGGGGGTGGGGGATGGGGGATGTTTAGCTTTCAGCAGATTCTCAAAGGATCCCTTAATTCCCCAAGAGATCAAAAACATTGGTATAAAAAAGAATGAAGTACTGATACATGCTACAACAGGGATGAACCTCGAGAACATGCTGAATGAAAGAATGTAGTCACAAAATATCACATACTACCTGTTTCCATTCATGTGCAGGGCCAAAACAGGGAAGTTAGTAGGACAGAGTAGATTAGTGGTTGCTTAGGGATAGATAGGTTGGCAGGGAGGACAAGCAGAGAAGGGGGGGAAAACTCAAGGACACAGGGTTTGTGATGAACACGTTCTAAAATTGTTATGATTACAATTATCCAAGAATATGCTAAAAACCATGGCATTGTATACTTTAGATGAATTGTATAGTATGTAAATCATCTCTTCACAAAACCAATTTTGTAAGAAAAAGAATCATCGGTACAGATTTATTAGTCTGACAATCTTGTTCCTGTTCTTTATTTCATGAGATGTTATTAATCCCCATTTACAAATAAGTAAATATCCATGAGTCACTACTAAGTGACCCTCAGAGTCTTCTGAAGCCAAGTTCATTTCCCACCATGCTACAACTGGTGTCTAATGACTGAACAGGGTGAAAAGAACAGATTGGGCAGTCTATGCCACTTGCTAGCTATGTGATTTTGTACAGGTGCTTAATCCTACTGTTCAGCTATTACTTTTGTGTTCTGAAATAGAACATTATCTGAGAGTACTGAGAATACTACTGTGAAGAGTTACCAAGACACTGTATAAAGGACCTGGCAGCATACCTAGCAGATGGTAAGCCCTCTGCAAATGGTAGCATGTTTTTATGATCCTGTGTGTATTGTGTATTATTGCTTTCAAGTGACAGAAGCTCAGTTTAACCTAGTTGAAGAAAAGAAGGAAATGTATTAATTCTATCTAACTTCAAGAGCAGCTATAGCCAGGGACTTAAGTGACCTCTCAAGATACTCTGTCCCGCTCCTTCTGGCTTCATCTGCAGGTCAACTTTCCACATGTAGAGACAAAGTTGTCAAAGTAACAGGCTCAATTGTATCAGTTTAGCATCCCAGGTGGAAGAGTTAAACTCTTTCCAGATAGTACAAACAAAAGTCTCAGGGAAGAGTCCCATTGGCCTGGCTAAGATCCTTTGTCCGTCTTTGAGCCAACAACTATGGCAAGGAGAATGGAAGTACAATAATTGGCCAAGCCTGAATCATGTGTCTTATTTGTGGGTAAAGAACAAATCAGCCCCTACCCCCTCCTTCACCCCAATAATATATCTGCATATATATAGACATATATATATATATATATATATATATATAAAGACATTTTTTCCCCCCAGGGTAAGACACCTTTTCAGGTTGAATGGCAAAGCAAAGAAATTACAATTCAACTTTGCATTTGCTGATCAACTATCCATGGGAGGCACTTATCAATTTGTCTCTTTCTACATTCTATGCATGTGTGTGTGTGTGTGCATGCATGTTTGTGTGCACACAAGTTCTCAAACACATGGAGAGCCTGCCAGATGCCAAGGCTAATGAGAATCTTCTATAATCAATTATACACATTTCATAACAAGGGTAATCCCTTCCTGATGGCTTCAACTAGTTGCTGAAGTCTAGAGGAGACAACCTTTGTGAGAAATGTGGATAAAATTATATGTCATGGGTAATTTTACTTATTGAATATTTTCCTGGTTGAGAGTTTAGAAAAGAGAACAAGAAAATACAAACGAATGTTTCGGGAAGCCCCTGCAATGTTAGGCAGGGATTGATGGGAAGAGGCCAATATTGGGTTTGCATTTGTAAGTGGCCAACTCCTGCAGAGTGGAGCTCTGGTCTAGCTAAGGGTCAGCCCCCCCTGGGGAGCCAACATGAGTGTAAATCAGATACATGCCATGGCTCATTCTTCAGGCCATTTTGTTGGGTGTTTGGATTTAATTTGTGGGTGTCTTTTCCTTTTCCAAAAGCAGAGTTTAGAACATAGAAGAAATTTAAGGCTCCAGGATGCTCTGCTGAGTTGTGGCCTCCACTGGGGCCTGTTTCCCATCTTTAAGTATTTTCATGGGTGATTCTCATTATGATCAAGACATGTCATACATGTGGGTCTCCCTTGCCTCAGGAAGGGCCTGGACCCATTGCTTATTATCACTAACAAAAACAGCTTCTTTGTAGATTCCCCATGACCCAAGAACTCTAAAGAAAACTAGAGTGTAATGGTGAAGAGTACACATTTTGAATTCTAACCTGGCTTTGACTCTCTACCTCCTTCTACTTTTTCTTTTATCACCAGATCATATTTTAACTCCTTTCTTTACTATGTTTATTGGTTATGTCTGTCTTCCTCAGTTAGGATATGAGCTCCAGGACAGAAGGCACCTCAAGCACCTAGAACAGAACCAGGCACTTGGAAGACACTCACATATTTATTGAATATGTGAACCTAGAATCTACCATTTAACAAAGTTTCCGTTTTCACTTTTAGAGTTTCAGGCTGAGCGTGTTGGGTTTTGTGGTTAATGGAACAGGGCTTAATGCCAGCATCTAAATGTTCATTATTCTTTCTATCCTCAATCTATTCCTTTACCTTCCCAGGGAAGAGTTTTATCTTCTTGGATAAAGTAAACACCTGTACTTGGATCCTGTGCATTCTTCCCTGCTTGAAGTGCAGTGTGCAAACTCTGTGTAACAAGTTCTCTACCTTTGCTCTTGATAGAAAAGGCTAGATTTTGGAAGGCCATCAGAAATTCATGCTTCTGGAAAATAAAAAGTCAAAAGCACTTTGGCTTTTGGACTACTGTGTCTTCTGTGGACTTAAAAAGCTCCATTTTGGAACTCAGAGCTGAGCAATGGCTTCTTTATCTCAACTATATCCACTTAATATGACAGATAGGAAACTATTATTGCTGCCCAGGAAACCAAAATTTCTCAGGTTCTCAGTAGAGTTCCATAATCCTTTTCCATAACTGACTAACCTCCCCTTTGTTGGACTTCTTTACCTGTATATACCCATCTATGACTACTGAAGTGGGGCTTCTGTTTTTCTCTTTGGAATGTCTTTACATGTCTTCATCTGATGCATGGTATGCTCATTTTGTTCTCCAGTTTCAGCAGGGCAATCTCCACAAGGAGCCTCATAAACAGCACCCCCTCTCAGGAAGTGCTGGGGACCTCCTGTTCAGATTTTGCCATCTAAGCCTGCTTCTCACCAGATTTTACCATAGCGACATTCCTATGGTAAAATCTGAAGAGTTTACATGAAGAATACATAAAGAGGGAGTTAGAGCTCTAAAGAAAGTGTCTGAAACCACCAGTTTCATTTTCAATAGTGATAAAAATTTTAAACATGTTGAGACCAATTTAAAGGAAATTTATCAGAGAGCTAGGAAGAAATACTTCTCCCTAAAGAAAGCCTTGCATGCAGACATGTAAGTCAGTCCCCAGCTGACAGTACAAGGTGAAGGCACTGTGACCCCAGAGTGGGGGGTGGGAAGGAATGGTGCCTCCTCACCCTGCAGTGTGGCAAGCAGGACAGGTGTCCTTAGGACTGAGGCCCTGGTAGCCATGGACAGGGGAACAAGCTCCCTACAGATTGTGACTTGAGAGGACTGGGAGAAATCCCTTGGTTATCTCTCAGGGCTTAAATCCACCACAAAAGATTCCTAAATTCCCAGAAATGGAGTTCAAATTTGGCAGTGGAAAGGGACAAATCATTGTTAGATTCATTGTCTGGTGTCTACCAGAAAATGAATATGTCAGATGCTGTGGGCTGTTTGCCATTGAAAGCCTTCCATACTTGGCAATCTCTGATCAGAGTTGGCTTTCCCATGTTTGTTTGTTTGGCTGTAAGTAACAAAAGACAATGGAGACTGGCCCAAACAATAAAGAATATAGATTTCTCAAAGGAGAAAGAGTCTGAGGTATGGCAGGTTCAGTGTTGGTTAATTTAGAGGCTCAATAACGTGAAGAATGAGATTCTTTTCATAGTTGTGCTCTTGCTGACTTTGTGGTGTTGGCCTTTGTCCTCTAACAAATCTCCTTATGGTGAAAAGATGGTGGCAACAGCCCTAAGATTCTCAAGATTTACCTTTCTTATAAATGAGAAAACTTTCCCAGGCTTCTCTCCACCCTTCTCAAAAACCTTCCCATTGTATCTACTGGTCATAATTGTTCCTCTGTTCTTTTCTAAACCAATGGCCACCAAATATAATGCATTGACCATTATTGACTTGGGCTAATCAAGACTAATCACCTTTTGCTCTTGAGGGTGGGCCTGGATTCCCTAAAACAGAGGGTCACATGTTAATGCATCAGAATTCTATTAACAAGAAAAACCTTGGAAAATAGCTGTTGTTTCCAATGAAACCAAAAGTGTCTGCCATAGCACAAAACATATCCTTCAAGACAAAGTGCACTTATAGAGAATTCAACTGACTGGTCCCTGTGGCAGTTATTTGCCTCACTGTTTTAAAAAGGATATGCTTATTTACTTTAAAATTTTAAGTCCTCTTTAAGAACAAAAAAGTGTCCAAAAAGAAAGAAGTGACCTTTTAAGCTTCAAAGTGTTGGTGACTTACCAGATGTGCTTTATTGTGGCATGAATGGACAGGTGCCTGGCAACCCAAGAACTGTGTGGGGCGGACAGGGGACATGGAAAAAACCTTACCTAGTAAATGGCTTTGCAAAAGCTCACCAAAGTCTCTTGATGTGTGGAGCCCCATGCTAAACAGAATACTAAGGAGATGGGGACAGACACTACACCTTAGTACTCCAGTCAATCTCTTAACTTTGCCTGGAAATACTCTTTATTGTGAGGCCTATACTCAACAGTCCAGGAGTCAAAGACTGTCCAGATGTTTGGGGCTTCTGTATGCCCAATGAATAAGCTTGACTAGTCTGCTAACAGCAGAGAAAAAAAAAAAGGCAAGAAGTAGTCTCTTAACTGTCCCCCTTGGCTCAGCAGTGTTCAGAGGGTCCTGGATCTGTTTCTTCTTGTCATCAGATAGGCAGCATTGCTACAACTTAGTTGAGTCCAAATCTTTGCTCTTCAGTAAAGCACTGGCAGCATTTCTTTGCAATAATATCTACATCAGAATGCCTTAAGAGAAAAAGGGCAAGAAACAAGCTGGGTCAAGGACTGGAGGGGAGTGGGCAGAGTTCTAGGAGCATGAGCAATGCTGTATACAAGAAAGCACAGGATCAGGACTGGGGCATGCAATAAAGGGACCAGCGTCAATTTTCCTTGCAAGGCAATGGTAACATATAAAGAATGATTCCAGGACCCAGGGTTGTAGCTCAGTGGTCGTGTGCTTGCCTAGCATGTGTGAGGCACTGGGTTCGACGATCCTCAGCACCACATAAAAATAAATGAATAAAATAAAGGTACTGTGTCCATCTACATCTAAAAATATATTTTAAAAAATTGATTCCAAGCAACCTTAAGAGCTCAACTTCTATAAGAAGCCAATACCATGAGCCTTTATTGCATGGACATTTTGGGTCTTGTGGGTATATTAGATTAAGCAGACAGTGTAGAATTCTGTTATTGTCACTATGGTTAAAAGTAATTCGAATAAACTAGAATTACTAAAAGGAAAAATAAAGTGAATTCCCAGAAAAAATAACCACATCTATTATTAATGCCCAGAGGGTAAATTACTTAAGTAATTTACTGTTGCCCATATGGATGTAGATATTTTCCATGCAATGATAATTAATAGCATTGTCCAGAGAAATTTACCTCTACAGATGTAAACAATGAAAATTTACCACAAACCACCATTTCTGTTTATATTCTTTCTTGATAAAGAAAATGAACTGAACAAGATTCTATCACACAAACCAATAATTAAATCTATTCTTGAGGGAAATGTTATTGTCCTTTCTGAAAGACTTAAAGTGCTTATGCAGTTAGAATGAAGTTTTTAACCTTCCATGTGAATGTGTCTCAACTGGAATCTGTGAAATGAAACCTCCAACTGAGAGAAAGCTCAAAGACTGAAGGGCACTACTACTACTCTAAGATTTCCCAGCTAAATTTAGAAATCAGAGGGTGAACCCTGTAAATGAAACACCTGACAACAGTTCCATTTAAAGTGAAGGGGACAAGACAATAAATTCCTTGATGAATCTTAACTTTCCTGGTTATAAAACAATACTGAGCATAGTAAATTCTCCACCAGATAGGACACGTGAAGCTTGGTGATGACAAAGATGGTATTAGGGCCGCTGAATTTTCCAAGCTTCCAAAGAGACCAAAGACTGTCCAGATCCCCTGGGTCTATGATAGCTAATGTGAAAACAATGCAAAATGGGAGTAAGTTGTAGCAACATGGCTTAAAAATAGGAGGTTGGCTACAACATTAATGTGGGCAGCAGCCATATGAACAGGCAGGGATGCAGGATGTGTGGCATGAGCCCCACAAGGGCAGGAGTTTGGCTGATCTTGTTCACTGTTATATTGAGAGCTATGCCTGCCACTTAGTAGGTGCTTAATTAATATCTGCTGAGGAACAGATGAATGCTAAATGCTGGCTGGACCATCCCCCATCCCGTGTGGGATTTCTCTTTTACAGTGTGCTTCTCTCCAATTCTCCTTTCACAGGGTCATGTGTGGTAACCTCACTTTTTCCCCATGTCTCTCTTTTCTGTTTACTGTCATTTTATTGGGTTCCTCAGCAAATGTTTTGACATCATTTGAGAAAACAAGTTCTCAGTGCCGTCATCATTAGTTGGCCCAGACTTCCCAAACAAACCCCGTGTTGAAGGAAATGTCAACTGAGAGGGTTTGGTCTGCTCCTCGGGCAGCCTACATGGTACTTACAAAGTCTGGAACACATGTGGATGTTGAGCTTGAGCATCTTCATTACCTCTCTAGAGAAACACTTCCTGAGCCATTTCTGTCTGCAGTGGTTCTAAAGCCCTGCAAGACAGCGGTGCCCTATTACCTAAAACAAAAGTGGGAAATTAAAATTACACTTAAACTGAAGTCACTCTGCCCTGGGACTTGAGAACAAGAAAACCAAAATCAAATCTCTTTATCTGTCATATGGGAACGTTGATTCCGATTTGTGGTGTTGCATGGGTGTAACCTATTCTCTGTGTGTGTGCTTGGCCTATTGTATTAATCAAGGTTTTCCAATAGAATATATAGATACAAAAGAGGGAATTTTTCAATGAGAATTGGCTCACCTGATTATGGAGGCTGAGAAGTCCAGGATATGCTCTTGGTAAGATGGAGAACCAGGGAAGCAGGTGCTATAATTCTGTTTGAGTCCGTAGTCCTGAGAAACCAGGGAAGCTGACAACAGCAACTCAGTCCAAGCAGAAGCCTGAGACCTAGGGGGTTGCTGGTGTGAGTCCTGGAGTTGGAGAGGCCCAAGAACCTGGAAATCTGATGTCAAGGGGCAGGTGAAAATAGAAATCCCAGCTCCAGCGGAGAGAATCACCTTATCCTTTCCTTTTTGTTCTGTCTGGGCCCTCAAGGGATTGGCTGATGCCCATTCACATTGTGTGAGGGTGGATCTTCCTGGGCTGTTCATTTATTGCCAATCTCCTCTAGAAACACCCTCATAGGAAAGCCCAGAAATAACATTTCACCAGGTATCTGGGTATCCCCTAAGCCAGTCAAGGTGAAAAGCAACTGTCAATCACACTCATGGAAAAAAAAAATTATAAAACACAAATTGGTAGCCATCATGGAAAGAACAGGCAATTTCACAGAGCTACAGAAGCTGCATAGACTTGCAAGGAAGCTGAGTCCCATCTCCTCCCTCATGCGGCAGGCAGTGTGTTCTTCCCTCAGTCCTCACTCCTCCTTGTCTTCTCTTTCTCCTTTAGAGTAAGGCCCCTGCTGTCTGTCAGGCTGGTCAGCCTGCCAGGCCTGCCTGCCTTGTTTTGCTGTTCTGCCTGATCTCTGTAAGGAGATTCAGGTCTCTGAATTAAGTGACTAAGATATCTTCTGGTTCTTTGATCTTGGGGTATTTTAACAAGCCACAGCTGAGAAATTTTGCATAATTTATTCCCTCTATCAGTGATATCAAAAGTTTAAAGTACCTTCAAATGCTCTGAGGATCTTGCAAAGATGTGAATTCTAATCCAGTTTGTTTGAGATGGGACCTAAGATATGCATTTCCAATAGGCTTCAACAAGTTTCTGCACCCCATACTGTGTGTGCCATTTGATCTGGAGACTGATCCAAAATTTCCCTTCCATTAGTTTAGTGGAGAGTGGGACCAGCTGGGGAGTGTTTCAGAACTATACCAATACCTAGCAGTCTGCATACCCAAAGATTCTGATTTAATTAGATCGGGATGGGCACAGACAGGTTTTTTTTTTTTTTTTTTTTTTTTAATGTCCCAGATTATTATAATGTGCCTCCAGGGTTGAGAACCCTGCATTAAGTGACATTAATCCTCAGTATCAAACTTTAGCTTCCAGGCTTAATCTTAGCTCTACTAGGAAGACACTGAATTTGTGTTGCTTTCAAAGGATAGACAATAATGGTTATTGGGAGCTTTAGGGCATGCAAAGGGTTCTCTTTGTGACCTCATCTGATGTCCTTGGGCTTTGAGACCAGGAACCAAACCTGGTTACATCTCTTGTATCTTGCCTCACTGGCCTGTATTTCTCAACTCCAAAGCGATATCTTTCAGTAAATCTTTTTATGCATTCCTTTCATGCCTCTCTTCAAGGCCTCAAGTCTGGCACACACTTTTCAAGTTCATTCTTTCCCACAACCCTGCTTCTGCAAGGTTGCTCATTCTGGTCAAGTGCAATCAGGTGATGTAGGCAACTAATGGCTTTAGGCACGGCTCCTTCAACTACTGTCAGCCTGGGCCTGACTGTCCCTGCTTCTCCTCTGCCCTCTCATTGTCACACTTCCTTTAGCACACTCAGGAGGTTGCTTCTTGTTCCGCCCTTCTTCCACACAAATCTCTCTTTCCTCTTCCCTGGCTCCATCTCCTAGCCTGAAGGCTGCTCATAAGGATATTTCTCTGAAAAGTATGGGGAAACCATTCTACTCCAGACACCACTTACACCTATCTACCTCACTTGCTCTACCTCATTTGCTCCAGGACATGGGGATTTAACTTCTGGAAACTGCTAAGAATTCATGATCTTAAGCCTATGAATAGTTGATTCCAGGAATAGAATCTTAGAATCTAAAAGAGAGTGGTATCCTACTCTCTAGGCTATTCTGGGTTCAGAACCCATCTGCTACACTTCTCCCATCTCCAAGGCCCTTCAGATACTAAGCCCCAGCAGAGGCTTGCTAGTTGTCCTGTTTCGAGGTAGGCTGGCCTCTCACCACTCCCAACCACAAATGAATGGAACTAGAACCTACTACTTTTTGGTGCCTTGAAAAACAGACACATGGCCTTCAGGCTTCTGAGAACTGTTGCTTCTTTCACATATGGGGAAATGAAGAGGGAAAGATTATTTGGTTCAGTTGAGGAATTTGCTCTCATTTCTTGTTTTTTTTTTTTTTTTATTATGTATCTGAAAGGGGGGAATAGCAGAGGTGTGTGTTTAAAGAACATTACTATAGTATTTGCAATTGGGGTTGTCATAGGAAAATGACTAAAAAGTGGCACAAAGAATCATTTTTGAAACAATAGAAATGTTCTGAAATTAGATTATGATGCAGGTGGTACAATTATGTAAATTTTCTAAAAGTCTTTGGCTCATACACTTAAAATGGTTGGATTTTAGAGTATGTTAATCATACCCCAATAAAGCTCTCAAAAAAAATCTCAATGTACACATATTAAGGATTTTTAAACTCGCTATATGTGGTAGTAAAACTTGCAATCACAGTTATCTAATATCAGACTATAATTACTAGAGGGGTATGTTGTAGGCTGTGCTTCTAAAAATTTAATGTATTTAAGAATGACTAGAAGATACCAAATGCAGATTCTTTTTTTTTTAATTTTTTATTGTTGGTTGTTCAAAACATTACACATTAAAAATTTCTTGACATATCATATTCCACACTTTGATTCAAGTGGGTTATGAACTCCCACCTTCACCCCATACACAGATTGCAGAATCACATCAGTTACACATCCATTGATTTACATATTGCCATACTAGTGTCTGTTGTGCTCCGCTGCCTTTCCCATCCTCCACCATCCCCCCTCCCCACCTCTCCCCTCCCCTCCGCTCCTCTCTCTCTACCCCCTCCACTGTATAACCCTGAGGGTCTCCTTCCATTTGCATGCAATTTCCCTTCTCTCTCCCTTTCCCTCCCACCTCTCATCCCTGTTAAATGTTAATCTTCTTCTCCTGCTCTTCGTCCCTACTCTGATCTTAGTTACTCTCCTTATATCAAAGAAGACATTTGGCATTTGTTTTTTAGGGATTGGCTAGCTTCACTTAGCATAGTCTGCTCTAATGCCATCCATTTCCCTGCAAATTCTATGATTTTGTCATTTTTTAATGCAGAGTAATACTCCATTGTGTATAAATGCCACATTTTTTTTTATCCATTAGTCTATTGAAGGGCATCTAGGTTGGTTCCACAGTCTTGCTATTGTGAATTGTGCTGCTATGAACATCGATGTAGCAGTGTCCCTATAGCATGCTCTTTTTAGGTCTTTAGGGAATAGACCGAGAAGGGGAATAGCTGGGTCAAATGGTGGCTCCATTCCCAGCTTTCCAAGAAATCTCCATACTGCTTTCCAAATTGGCTGCACCAATCTGCAGTCCCACCAGCAATGTACAAGTGTACCCTTTTCCCCACATCCTCGCCAGCACTTGTTGTTGTTTGACTTCATAATGGCTGCCAATCTTACTGGAGTGAGATGGTATCTTAGGGTGGTTTTGATTTGCATTTCTCTGACAGCTAGAGATGGTGAACATTTTTTCATGTACTTGTTGATTGACTGTATGTCCTCCTCTGAGAAGTGTCTGTTCAGGTCCTTGGCCCATTTGTTGATTGGGTTGTTTGTTCTCTTATTGTCTAATTTTTTGAGTTCTTTGTATACTCTGGATATTAGGGCTCTATCTGAAGTGTGAGGAGTAAAGATTTGTTCCCAGGGTGTAGGCTCCCTATTTACCTCTCTTATTGTTTCTTTTGCTGAGAAAAAACTTTTTAGTTTGAGTAAGTCCCATTTGTTGATTCTAGTTATTAACTTTTGTGCTATGGGTGTCCTATTGAGGAATTTGGAGCCTGACCCCACCGAATGTAGATCGTAGCCAACTTTTTCTTCTATCAGACGGTGTGTCTCTGATTTGATATCAAGCTCCTTGATCCATTTTGAATTAACTTTTGTGCATGGCGAGAGAAAGGGATTCAGTTTCATTTTGTTGCATATGGATTTCCAGTTTTCCCAGCACCATTTGTTGAAGATGCTATCCTTCCTCCATTGCATGCTTTTAGCCCCTTTATCAAATATAAGATAGTTGTAGTTTTGTGGATTGGTTTCTGTGTCCTCTATTCTGTACCATTGGTCCACCCGCCTGTTTTGGTACCAGTACCATGCTGTTTTTGTTACTATTGCTCTGTAGTATAGTTTGAAGTCTGGTATCGCTATACCGCCTGATTCACACTTCCTGCTTAGCATTGTTTTTGCTATTCTGGGTCTTTTATTTTTCCATATGAATTTCATGATTGCTTTCTCTATTTCTACAAGAAATGCCGTTGGGATTTTGATTAGCATTGCATTAAACCTATAGAGAACTTTTGGTAATATCGCCATTTTGATGATGTTAGTTCTGCCTATCCATGAACAGGGTATATTTTTCCATCTTCTAAGATCTTCTTCTATTTCTCTCTTTAGGGTTCTGTAGTTTTCATTGTATAAGTCTTTCACCTCTTTTGTTAGGTTGATTCCCAAGTATTTTATTTTTTTTGAAGATATTGTGAATGGAGTGGTTGTCCTCATTTCCATTTCAGAGGATTTGTCGCTGATATACAGGAATGCCTTTGATTTATGCGTGTTGATTTTATATCCTGCCACTTTGCTGAATTCATTTATTAGCTCTAATAGTTTCTTTGTAGAGCCTTTTGGGTCTGTTAGGTATAGAATCATATCATCTGCAAACAGTGATAATTTAAGTTCTTCTTTTCCTATTTTTATGCCTTTAATTTCTTTCGTCTGTCTAATTGCTCTGGCCAGTGTTTCGAGAACTATGTTGAACAGAAGTGGAGAGAGTGGGCATCCCTGTCTTGTTCCAGATTTTAGAGGGAATGCCTTCAGTTTTTCTCCATTCAGAATGATGCTAGCCTGAGGCTTAGCATAGATTGCTTTTACAATATTGAGGTATGTTCCTGTTATCCCTAGTTTTTCTAGAGTTTTGAACATAAAGGGATGCTGTACTTTGTCGAATGCTTTTTCCGCATCTATCGAGATGATCATATGGTTCTTATTTTTAAGTCTATTGATGTGGTGAATAACATTTATTGATTTCCGTATATTGAACCAGCCTTGCATCCCAGGGATGAATCCTACTTGATCATGGTGCACAATTTTTTTGATATGTTTTTGTATCCGATTCACCAGAATTTTATTGAGGATTTTTGCATCTAGGTTCATTAGAGATATTGGTCTGTAGTTTTCTTTCTTTGAAGTGTCTTTGTCTGGTTTAGGTATCAGGGTGATGTTGGCCTCATAGAATGAATTTGGAAGTTCTCCCTCTTTTTCTATTTCCTGAAGTAGCTTGAAAAGTATTGGTATTAGTTCTTCTTTTTTTTTTTTTAGGATTTTTTTTTTTTAATTTTTTATTGTTGGTTGTTATTGTATTAGTTCTTCTTTAAAGGTTTTGTAAAATTCTGCTGTATACCCATCCGGTCCTGGGCTTTTCTTAGTTGGTAGTCTTTTTATGGTTTCTTCTATTTCCTCAATTGATATTGGTCTGTTTAGGTTGTCTATATCCTCCTGACTCAATCTGGGCAGATCATATGACTTAAGAAATTTATCTATGCCTTCACTATCTTCTAATTTATTGGAGTATAAGGATTCAAAATAGTTTTTGATTATCTTCTGTATTTCTGAAGTGTCTGTTGTGATATTGCCTTTTTCATCCCGTATGCTAGTAATTTGAGTTCTCTCTCTTCTTCTCTTCGCTAGCATCGCTAAGGGTCTGTCGATTTTGTTTATTTTTTCAAAGAACCAACTTTTAGTTTTGTCAATTTTTTCAATTGTTTCTTTTGTTTCGATTTCATTAATTTCAGCTCTGATTTTAATTATTTCTTGCCTTCTACTTCTTTTGCTGTTGTTTTGCTCTTCTTTTTCAAGGATTTTGAGATGAAGTATGAGATCATTTATTTGTTGGTTTTTTCTTTTTTTAAGGAATGAACTCCAAGCAATGAATTTTCCTCTTAGAACTGCTTTCAATGTGTCCCATAGATTCCGATATGTTGTGTCTGTGTTTTCATTTATCTCTAAGAATTTTTTAATTTCCTCCTTGATGTCTTCTATAACCCATTGATCATTCAGTAACCTATTGTTCATTCTCCAAGTGATGTATGCTTTTTCCTTCCTTTTTTATCGTTGATTTTCAGTTTCATTCCATTATGATCAGATAAGATGCATGGTATTATCTCTACTCCTTTATATTGTCTAAGAGTTGCCCTGTGACATAATATATGATCTATTTTTGAGAAGGATCCATGTGCTGCTGAGAAAAAAGTATAATTGCTTGATGTTGGGTGGTATACTCTATATATGTCAATTAAGTCTAGGTTATTAATTGTGTTATTGAGTTCTATAGTTTCCTTATTCAACTTTTGTTTGGAAGATCTGTCCAGTGGCGAGAGAGGTGTGTTGAAGTCTCCCATGATTATGGTATGGTGGTCTGTTAGACTCTTGAACTTGAGAAGAGTTTGTTTGACGAACATAGCTGCACCATTGTTTGGGGCATAAATATTTATGATTGTTATGTCTTATTGGTGTATGGTTTCCCTTAAGCAGTATGTAGTGTCCCTCTTTATCCCTTTTGATTAACTTTGGCTTGAAATCTATTTTATTTGATATGAGTATGGACACTCCTGCTTGTTTCCGATGTCCATATGAGTGATATGATTTTTCCCAACCTTTCACCTTCAGCCTATGTATGTCTTTTCCTATCAAATGCATCTCCTGTAGGCAGCATATTGTTGGGTCTTGTTTTGTGATCCATTCTACTAGCCTGTGTCTCTTAATTGGTGAGTTTAAGCCATTAACATTTAGGGTTATTATTGAGATATGGGTTGTTCTTCCAGCCATATTTGTTTATTTCTGTTACTAAACATGGTTTGTTTTCCTCTTTGATTATTTTCCCCCCCTTTACTGTCCTACCTCCCACTGTTGGTTTTCATTGTTATTTTCCATTTCCTCTTCCTGTAATGTTTTGGCAAGGATGTTTTGAAGAGATGGTTTTCTAGCTGCGAATTCTTTAAACTTTTGTTTATCGTGGAAGGTTTTAATTTCATCTTCCATCCTGAAGCTTAATTTCACTGGATACACAATTCTTGGTTGGAACCCATTTTCTTTCAGTGCATGAAATATGTTATTCCAGGATCTTCTAGCTTTCAGAGTCTGTGTTGAAAGATCAGCTGTTATCCTGATTGGCTTACCCCTAAATGTAATCTGTTTCCTTTCTCTTGTAGCTTTTAAAATTCTCTCCTTATTCTGTATGTTGGGCATCATCATTATAATGTGTCTAGGTGTGGATCTCTTATGATTTTGCACATTCGGCGTCCTGTAGGCTTCTAGGATTTGGGATTCTGTCTCATTCTTCAAGTCTGGGAGTTTTCTCGTATTATTTCATTGAATAGATTACTCATTCCTTTGGTTTGGAGCTCTGTACCTTCCTGTATCCCAATGACTCTTAAGTTTGGTCTCTTAATGTTATCCCATATTTCTTGGATGTTCTGCTCATGGTTTCTTAACAGTCTTGCTGAGCTGTCTATGTTCTTTTCCAGTTGAAATACTTTGTCTTCATTGTCTGATGTTCTATCTTCTAAGTGTTCTACTCTGCTGGTAGTATTCTCCATTGAGTTTTTAAGTTGGTTTATCGCTTCCTGCATTTCTAGGATTTCTGTTTGTTTGTTTTTTATAACCTCTATCTCCCTGTATAGTTGATCCTTTGCTTCCTGGATTTGTTTGCATAATTCATTGTCGAAGTGATCTTTCATTGTCTGATTTTGCTGTCTAATGTCTTCCTTGATACTCCAGATCATCTGAAGCATGTATATCCTGAATTCTTTATCTGACATTCCATCTGCTGCAGCTGTTACCTCTTCTAAAGTTGCGTTGACCTGCATTGCTTGTGGTCCTTTCTTTCCTTGTCTTTTCATACTGCTTGCGTATCTTTCCTGCAGGCGCGGACGGCGGCTCTGCTCTCTCCTTATTCCAATTGGGGTGTCGTGACTACCACGCCGGCAGGTCACTGGGCCTGTTCTGGGCACTGGCGGCGGCTCTGTTCTGCCCCTACTCCAATTGGGGTGACGAGTGTACCACGCTGGCAGGCCACCGGGCCTGATCCGCCGGTCGGTTGCAGGTTTGCCTACCCTGCAGGTGCGGGCGGCGGCTCTACTCTGCCCCTACTCCAAATGGGGTGACGTGTCTGTCGTACCGGCAGGCCACTGGGCCTGTCCCGCTGGTCGGTCGCAGATCTGCCCACCTTTCGGGCACGGGTGGTGGCTCTGCTCTGCCCCTACTCCAATTGGGGTGTCGTGACTACCCCGCCTGCAGGTCGCTGGGCCTGTTCCTGGCACGGGCGGCGACTCTGCTCTGCCCCTACTCCAATTAGGGTGGTGTGTGTACCATGCCGGCAGGCTCCTGGGCCTGATCCGCCGGTCTGTCGCAGGTCTGCCTACCTTGCAGGCGCGGGCGGCGGATCTGCCCTGCCCCTCCTACCACGCCTGCGGACCCCTGGGCCTGATCTGCAGGTTGGTCACAGGTCTGCTCACCCTGCGGGCACGGGTGGTGGTTCTGCTCCGCCCCCACTCCAATTGGGGTCACGAGACCACCACACCGGCAGGGCCTGATCCGGGCGTGGGCGAAGGATCTGCTCTGCCCCTATTCCAGTTGGGGTGACGTGTGTACCACGCTGGCAGGCCACTGGGCCTGACCCGCCAGTCTGTCACAGGTCTGTTTACCTTGCAAGCGCGGGCAGCGGCTCTGCCCTGCCCCTCCTACCACGCCCGTGTACCACTGGGTCGCGGGTCTGCCCACCTTGCGGGCGCGGGTGGCGGCTCCGCTCCGCCCCCTCTCCAATTGGGGTCATGCGGTCACCACGCTGGCGAGCCGCTGGGCCTGCTCCGGGCGCTGGCGGCGGCCTGGCTCCTCCCCTCTGGCTCGACGACAAATTGAGGAGACTTGGGTGTCTGTGCCTCACCCCCCCTACCAGGAGACCAACTGTTTCTGTCGCCGCTGGTATTGATGAAGTTCTCTCCTCCGCCGCTTTCTGATGACATCAGATCTCTGCCATGTTGGTATCCTATGCGAATGGCAGCATTTCGTTCCCCTTGCCGGGCAACGAAAGCAACGGGTGAGTCCTGACCGGCCCTCAGCAGGACCTGGACCGAGAAGCAGTTTCCGCGGGCTCCTAGCCCTGGGCCAGGGCAGTTCCGGGAGCCGGAACTCGGCCGCTTAGTGCTTGGTGTATGCTCTGATAGGAGCAGGGTCCAAGAAGCATCCTCTGCAGGCTCCCCAGCCCTGGGCCAGGGCGGTTCCGGGAGCTGGAACTCGGCCGCCCCGCGCTCGGTGTTCGCTCCGATAAGAGCAGGTTCTAAGAAGCACCCAGGCGCTGAGCCGGAGCAATCTGTCTGCAAGCCGCAGGCAAATGGCAGCCTGAAATTACCTGTTCTATGGCTGAATGAGCTGCAGTCAGTCGAAAACAGGGATGGTGACGTCAGCTTTCCAACATGGTGGCCGCTGGCCTCCTCTGTGGTCTGACCGGTGTGGAGAACCGAGATGGACCGCTTCCTTCCCCCGTCTCGAACCCAGAATTCAGCCCTGAGTACGGTGCTTGCACGGCTGGCAGAAACTGCAGCGCTATATCCCTGCGCCACTATCTCCTCGTTTCCCAGTGCGCGCTGCAGACTCTAGCCGCGGGGCGATTTGCTGAATAAGCAGTGTTACCCTCCGTGCGACAAACCTCTCGTGTTTGAGTCCCTGTAGCCGATCCTCGTGCGATGGAAATCCTTCCTCCAGGTTCCGGAGCACCCCACTATTGCTGGAAATTCCTAACAAGATAGCCTTTAGCCGTCCTGACTTGTCACACTCCCACACAGTGAAGCAGCACACGGGGGCAATGCACTCCCCTCGCCGCCATCTTCCTAATCTCCTCATTTCTTGTTTTATGCAATTTCTCTTTATTCATTTTGTTGTTCAAAATCTTTCCAGCCAAAAAGTTTAGAACTTATAAAGCTACATGCTGATAAAAGTTTAAATGAATGAATAAATAAATAAATGTGATCAAAATGATGAGTACAGTTTAAATGCATGTCCCTGCAGAACGTCCAATGAACGTTTTTTAAGCATCACCACAGGCTAGGGCAGGACCTGGAGACACAGTGTTGAAAAAGATGGCATGGCCCTTGTTTTCTCCCAGCTTGCAGATCAAATTAGTTTGGGAAAACTAACATGCATGCTTTAGTATGTCAGAGTCTATGCACCTGAAGGCAGCGTTGTGTGGAATGGAGCTGGGAGGACTCCTTAATTACCTCTAGGTTCCTTGATCTAAAATGATGCCTTTATGGGCAGATGATGGAGGCAGGGGCTCACTAGCTTTCTATTTTGCCAATATAGTTGAAAGAGCATTAGACTGGGAATTGTAAGCTCTGTCTTCTAAATCTGGCTTTAATTATTCCTAGTCATATATGCTTGGGTAATTAGTTTTTCAGGAACACTAAAAAGTATAGAATTAATTCATTTTAGTACAGCACAACCTCTTACAGAAGCTTACTGAAAAAAGCTACGGGGGGCTAATTTTTTTTGAGTCTTGGCATCTTTGAAAATGTCATTTGTCTATCTTCATCCCACCAACAAAGTAGTAAATCATAGCTTAAAGACAGGCGGGGGAATTGAAAATGGTAAAACAGAGTAATACACATAACTGTTGTAAATGTATAACTGGACATAAATATCATTAATAATCCTTAATACTTGTTAAATCCTTAAAAGGAACCAAGGGTATTACAACAGGAAGGGATGAAAAATGACAAAGAAGGAAATCAAAGCAAACAAAAGCTGGGCAGAGAATTATAGGGTAAAAATTATGCCACCTACGCATTATAGAAACTGTTTTGTTTTTGCCCAGTTTCCAATGTTGCTTCTGGCACTCTCTGCTACCATTTTAACTCCAATTGTGATATTGGATGTGGTCTGTTTTTGCTTTCTGGAAGGTCTTGGGGTCTCCTCTATGCCTGCTGTTCTGAAAATTCTGTGATAGCCTGGTGTCCATCTTTTTTGTATTTACTGTATGTGTCAGTTGATCTGGAGATTGGTGTCTGTCAGTTCTGGAAATGTTTCTTGTCTATATCTTTGGATATTTCCCCCTATATTTTCTGCATCTCTATTTCTTGAATTCTTGTTAGTTATGTATTCAACTGCCTTTATTAATTATCTTTCCCTTTTTTCTCCTATTTTCCCTCTCCTCTTTTGAGTCTACTTTCTTGAAGTATTTTTGGTACTAGGAATTGAACCTGGGGTCTCATGCATACTAGACAAGTAAGTAGTACTCCATCACCCAGCTATTTCCCCTGTCCATCTTTTTTTTTTTTCTAGGAAATTTCTCTATTCTTTTTTTAATTATAGATACAATATTTCTATTGTTTATCTATAAATTAATCATAGAACTTAAAACTTACATTTTCGTTTGCTTCTGCTTCTTGGAGTTTTTGCTTTCTCTGAGTTCCTTCTTGTCGTTTTCCATCTATCCCTATTGTAATATACATGTTTCATTTTGAGGGTTTAAGACTTAAGATTTATTGTTGACATTTAAATCCAGATACATACTTACAACAAGTATTTAGATTTGACTCTTTGTTTTGCCATTTTCTCCCTGTCAGTCTTTTATGCTATGATTTACTTCTTTGTTCTTGGAATTTTAATTTTGATCCATCATTTACTCAACCAGATTATATCCTCAATATGACTTTTTCAAGGTAAGATAAATTAAATCCCCCTTATCTGCAGATGATATAGAACAAGATCCCCAGTGAATGCCTAAAACTGGGGAGAGTACCAAATTCCATAAATACTATATTTTCTCTACATCAATTTACACCATTAAGAGATTAAAAACAGTAAAATAGAGCGATTATGTTTTAATAAAATTTACCTGAATGTGTTTACTCTTACTTGTTCTTTCTCAGAAAGATTTATTTGAACATAAGCATTGTAGTGTTATGATAGATGATCTAATAGCTAAGTGACTAAGGGCAAGGAGTGCATATAGTATGGATATGTTGAATATAGATGATTCTAGTCTACAGGAGCAAGCAGAAAAACATGAGATTTCATGTCACTAATTAGAACAGTATCCAATTTTAAACTTCTTATTTTTGGGAATTTTCCATTTAATATCTTCAGACCTGTACTCTCCTATGGTAGTCATGGAGAAGTGCCACTTAGATTTCCCTTTTAGAGAGGCGCAGTTGATTAACAGCCTCCAGTTGCCAGAGTTTCGCATTCACCATGACATTCATGCTGTGGCTGGGTATCTGCTGAGCTGCAGCCAATCAGTGCCTAAGTTTCAGTGGTACGGAGTTGGGGCTTTTCTTGTCCAGTGTGGAACTTCCATGATAGGCAATTGTGCTCAAGGAAGCCCCAGCCACCCAGCCAAGACTTTCTCAGAACTGCAGTGCAGTCTAGACCCCAGCCCTCCTTCCTTCCCACTCTCCCTTCACAGATGTCAGATCCATAGTATGGTCTGAAAGCTCTGCCTGCTGTCCCATCCTCTCCTCACGAACATTACCCCAACTCATCTCTTGCATGCCAAATCCTAACTTTGTCATTGGCTTCTTAGAGGATTCAGAAAAACCTACTTAAAGAGTAACTTCACATAAAGTAACAAAACAAAACAAAACAAAACAACAACCAATGTTTAGCTCCCAAGTAACCAATTCATCTGATTAAAAAAAAATTAAAGAAACTCAGTTTTTTCTTAAATTCAAACTAAGGCCAAACAGAAAATTGTGCTTGCCTTATTGTAATGTAGTTGAACACTGGGCTATTAAACATTTGCCATGTGCCAGATGTTGTAAAAGTATAGTGAAGGATACAAGGACAAACAAAAGATAGGGCCCCTGCCCTCAAGGAACTTACAGTCTGTGTTTATATCTCATGAATTGCTGATTTCTGGAATGTTCCATGTAATATTTTCAGACCTTGGTTAACTGCCACTAACTGAAGCCAAAATGTTGGAGTGACACCTCAGAAAAGGGGAACTACTGCACATAGCAAGTATATTTTTGGAATCTGTCTTTGTATAGAAATGTATTTCTGTTGCTTTAACAGATGAAAAACAATGAGTATAGTATTCTTGGTTTATAGATTTTCCCATCCAAATATTGTAGTCATAGCACCATTATTTTTTTTGGCATTTACTGTTGTGGAAAGAAGCTGAAATCTTGTCTGATTTTGTTCATTTGTGGGTATGTTTTTCTGGCTTCATGCATGCCAATTTATTCACTTATCCTTGTAATTCAAAGTTTTGCTAGAATTTTTTTTAGAATAATTTTTGGCTGAACCTTATACAGGGTCTTTTACATCTAAATTTCAGGGATTTTATTCTTTGTTCAAAAATTGTTTGCAACATTATTTTGATTATTGCCTTGATTCTAACTACCCTAGTTCCCTGCCCCCCAAAAATCTGTAGCTCTTAGTTATTTCTCTTCATTTTCTGAATAATACTTTATATTCACTATCTTTTTACTAGTTTTAAAGTATTCCTCCTCCCCTTTATCTTCTGGAAGTGTTTCATATTATTAGTTTAAATTCTGTCCATCAGTTCTGTTGCTTATGCCTTTGATGCAGATTTAAATTATGCTATTGTAAGTATTGTGTTCTTGAAGTCCCTATTTTACCACTCCTAGGTCTCTTTTCCTCTCCAGATTTCCATCTCCATTGTATCACATGATATGGTGGTTGTGTTGTTGGTCCTTCACTTCATAATGTTCCCACCTATGGCTTTTTGTTCCTATTTATTAAGATCATGTGTTATTGAGGATGTTAACAATTTATAAAAATTTATTCTTACAATGTCATTTCTATTTATTTTATAGTCCCTCTTTAGTCATTAGTTCTAAAGGCATCAAACTTATCTGAGAATGTGTGGGGTTGATTTCTGGCCCCATCCTAGTACCAATTCAGCAGGCTATCTAGTATGCTCCAGAACTTGAGCAGGTGAATGGCCCATAGGAGTGCAGGTTCCATTACTTTATACCATATGTGCAGAAATGAGATGGATGTACCCAACATACATCACAATTTCTGGTCACTCATAGGTATGCATTATATGGGTTCTGATGGAAAGAGGTATAAACAAAGATCTCGGACATGATGAACCAATTAAATACATTTAATACTCAGATACCCCACAAGCATTTTAGTAGAGCTTTTTGTCTCTGTTCTTGTCTACAGTGTGTTGTGTGAGGGACCTCAATCAGTAATGTTACACCATTGTCTGCCCACATTTATTAAAGGAACGGGGGTTCCAACCTCAGCAGAGCACATAACATTGCACATCTTTGAACAAAGAGAAAAGGGAAAGTAGACACAAGGGCATGAGATCTTTCTCCTCTCAAGGTGAAGGCGTAGAGCTTGTATTACAAAAGGAAACACAGATAGATTGTGAATACGAGCTGGATTATTTTCCCCCTTCAATTTGGATCCATCAGCCAAATTACAAATCCCTTTTAGCTTCTAGCAGTAGTGGTTTGTTTGTTGGATAAGAATTTTATTCTATGCATTTACATCTTGATTTGAGCCTTTACAAATAGTTTTGTCAAGTTGGAAATAAAAGGAAGCAGCATCAGTTCCTACTACCTAGATAAAATCAATATTTTATCTGAAAACTCTGAAATGGAGCATAAGATGATTTGGTAAACATCGACAAGCAAAGCAAAGGAAATGAACTCTTGTGGCACCATTGTTCTCATGACTGCCCCAATATACATGTGCTTTCAGACCATCCCTTTTACTTCTTTCTTCTGTATATGACAAAGGCTCTTTCCCTTATGTCACCTTTTTCTTTTCCAACCAGACTATTCCTAGGAGATTTCATGCTCCACTTTCTTTAGTCCTAGAAACTTGGAGCCCTTTGGAGGGCTCCATCTTGGCCCAGGGAGCTTACTTAAATCTGCCGCAGGGCAGTGTGTGCCTTTCTCAGGTAGATGCAAGTACTGCTGTTTTCTATTAATTTTCTTTCTACCCACACACTTTTCCAATTACCTCCCTTCTTCTCTCCTGCATACCTCCTGGCTCCTCATACAGCTGTCATCACTTAGGTATATATTTTGTACTTATGTTACTGGAGTTATTGTGTATATCCATTATATTCGTCCTGTTTCCACAGTTATAGTGCACACTCCTTTGACCAGAGGAACCCAGTCTTCCATTTCCTTTGTACCTTCTCAGTGTGTTGTCTGTGCCCACACATGGAGGCCCCTCAAATTGAGATGATTACATGTTTCCTTTTGCACATACACCCCCAACTATAATGACAGGTTTTTTTCCCCCTCTGTAGTTTCTCTCTGCTTCTATTGCTTCTCATTTCCCTCCCCATTAACTTCAATTCTACAAGGTTTTGGATAGAGTTTTGATACGCAAAGCCAGAAAACCTCTGTTCTTCTCAGCTTATATCTACAACCCTGGAACTTTATACATGTCATTTAACATCAGTGAGCTGTGGACTGCAACACATCTTTGCAAGGGGGGAAATTATAATGACTTCCCCCTAGGGTTCCTGATTGCTACTGCTAATAATGAGCTCATATTATGCTCCTAGCTCTGCTGAGGTTTCAGAGCTCCTCATGGGTGTTTTTTTTGTTCCACATTCCCCTGTCCCTGGGCCAACGGAGTACATATTTTCTGCAGTGTCTTCCAGCCTTGATAACAGGTGAGCCCGGATCTTCAAGTAGGAAGACCCCACCCAAGTTATAACAAATACAACTTATAGGGTGTTTGAGAGTTCCAGAGGCCAGCAATACCTCGTCTGAGCACTCTGGTTCAAAGAGTGGGATTAGAAAGGACCTCCCAAATGCCACAAGCACAGTCTTTGTGTGTGGGAAGGAGAACTGTAGCTGAGGGCTCAAGCTCCCACTTACAATCCCTGCCCAGAACCAAACCTCTCCCAAACGCTCAAATTGGTTATGGTATTGTAGCCCCAGTGCAGTCATACAATATGTTCCATGGCTGCCATTTCATTCCAAAATATTGTGTATTTAGCCTTTATCCTAGAGTAGCTCATTGGTATCAAATTCCTTCCAGTAATAGCATTGGCTTTTCCAGTGCCTGATTCCAAATGAATCATATATGGTCTTATTTCTGAAACTGACATCAATTGATGTTAGGCGTGGGATTTATATAATAGCTAAGATGTTTATGAGCACCATGCCAGTATGAATGACTTCTCTCTCAAGCCTCTCCAAAGAGGATAGGGTTTCTACTGCTGGCTGGAGCCCCATTTAGCTTCTAGACATTCGAGTCTAAGTCTTAGTACAGTGCTTGATACAAAGTATGTACTCAATAAACCTTTTTTGGAGTAAGAGAATACATAAATCCCATGAGAGAACTTGATGGGAAATTATTATTGTTAAATTTCTGTATGAAGTATATGGAGAGATTGGTTCTCTCCTCCAGATAATAAGTGATAAAAATGACCAATTCCTTTATTCTCAAGTGTGACTTGGGTTGGGATGCAAAGAGGGTTCCAGCTTGCTAAGTAGTCTTGTTAACTTGATTCTACCCTTGTAGTTTCATTTGGTGCCAGTTCCAATTGGCAGTTCCCAGAAATTCCCAGCAATAGCATCTCCTGATGGTGATAATTATTATTGACTGCCTGGGGAATGGCAGCCACTCCTGTAAAATCTTCAGTCTCCTTTAAGATACTCTATGCAACTTTTTCAGCACCATTCCTACAGAGCGGTTCAAAGCTGGAGCACTGCTTTTTGAGCAATTTCCATTTGTTGTTACTCCAAGTCCTCTGCTGCCTTGCTGCTCAAAGTGTGGTCCATGGATTGGCAGCATTAGAATCATTTGGGAGCTTGTTATAAATGCAAGATCTTGGACTGCACCCCAGACCTACTGAAACAGAATCTGCATTTTAACAAGATTCCAGGTGTTTCCTATGCACATTAAAGAAACATTTCCCCACTACAATTCTGATTCAATAGGTCTGGAAGAAAGGGCCAAAATTCTGCATTTTTGAACAAGGTCCCAGGTGATGTGGATGCAGCTGGTCCAGGGACCACCCTTTAAGTAGTAATGTCTTAGATTCAAGGGGAGACTATGTGAGCCCCCAGTCACCACCACCACTACCACCTGTGGCTGCACCCAGAGGCAAGGCATAAATGACTGATACTCCCTTAGCTTAAGACCCTGTTTCTCAGTCCTAGCTGCACACCAGAATCACCTGGGCAATTCTAATAATATTGACTCCCCGACCCATCCCCAGAATATCTGGTTTGAATGATGTGGAAGGGACCCAACCACTGGAATTATGTGGTAATTCTAATGGACAGAGAACTACTGGCCTAGGATGAGCTCTTAAAATTACTAAGAATGCTCCCTGCCTCCTTCTTCCACCAAAAATCTCCTGCAGGTCTAATCTCTTGCATCTGGAAGACTTTAGTTGAAATCCTAATTCCTCTTTAAATACCTACTATCCTCCAGTGAACACATGGATACTTGTGTAAATCAAATTCTAGCAGCCCTGGGTAGATATTCTAAAGACACTCTAATAATGACTCCAGAGCTCACTTGCAGATGCTTCCTTTACTCAATCTTTGCCATGAAACTAAGTCTGAAAAGTGTCATTCTTTTAAAAATCTCCAAGAAGGGCCCTGGTACTGCAGAAACCTTGTCAAGGCCTTTCCCGCATCACACGTTGAAAAAATTCTCTAGCACAAAATTGAAGATTCCGCTTTCCTGTGGTCTTCGGAATCTTTTCCTCAATTCTTACACTGTTTGTCACTTTATTTCCCACGTCATTTCCTTCATCTCTCATGTCCTTCTGATCCCACAGGAATTCTCTGGCTACTCTCTTCATGCCTGAGGGCAGTGCCAGAGTCTCAAAGCCTCAGGTAACAGTCACTTTCCTTCTTTTCAAGCCCGAGGCAACTGAGGCACAAAGGAAGCCCAGAGTTGGAGACAATGTGTGTGCTCTAATGCGGATAAAGCTAGCCTCCAGGGCACAACCAGATTGGAGGCCCCAGTTGGCTTACAAGCCCTACTACCTGACAGTTCCCATCTAAACTGCAGGCCTCACCTCTGCCAAGGCAAAGTCCAATCCCAAGAAGCTTCCAGAGAACAGAGGAGGCTTGTCTTGAGGTTTCTCGGAGAGTGAGGAAGAGGTTGAACACACCTGTCCGGTTCTTTATCCCAAACTCGCCAGATGAGAAGACTCACCTGCATCCATCTTGCTCAGGTCCTCAGAAAGCGGATGTCAGGGCTCCCATCCTGATTGGTCCTCAGAGATTCAGTGATGAAGAGAACCAGCCAATCAGGTTCTTGCCACAGCCTGGCAGTCTTTTTAGAGCCAGAAATCCTGTGAGGTCACCCCCGAGAGCACCATGAGTCCACCCTTCAGCCTGATGGTGATTTCACCAGATGTGATGGGCTTGGGGAAGGCTCTGCTGGTTCACATTTGCAGTAGAAATGTGGAGTGTTTCAAAAGCAATGTATTTCCCTTGCACTCAATCACACTCGGCCAGAGGCATTATGTGTGGGCCAATGAGAACTTGAAGCTGCTATAACTCAAAGAAGAGAAGCTTAGTTAATGCCAAGCGGTTTTCCAGTAAAATGATTTTAAGGGGGGGTTGGGCATGGGGAGACACAATGATGACCAGAGAAGAGACAGACTTTTAAGAAGTCACTGGAAAAGACTGCTGATCCTAATTCCTGGGAAACAATGCAATTCAGAGGCCCTCTCTGCTTTCATGACTGGAAATGTGGCTGAGGGGAGGAAGGGGAGGAGGGAGATTGGTGCCTGCTGCGGGGAGTGCTTGGGGTTCACAGTGGATACATTGCTGACGTTTAGCCAAGATCCAGTTAATTGCTCATGATTGTTTTCTCTTTTCACATTTACTCATCTAAGCTGGGGATGTCTCCCAGGCACCACAGATATAATTAGAGTTGGGTTTCTGTCTCAGACTTGGGCTTCTCTTTGGAAAATTAGCAAAAGTATAGTGATCTTTGGTTTGAAAAACATTCAAATGATTTCCTAGAAGCATCCTCAAAGTTCATAGATAAAAGTTTCACAGGAATTGATTTTCTAAAAATGAAAGCTCAAAGAAAGTAGAATACTAGTACCATGAGTGGCAAAGAAAAAAAAATGGAGTCTGAGTAACTATTCTAAATAGTTAATTACAAAAGGTATTGCTGTTTTCATTGCTAAGTAGATCTGGAGCCCCTCTGTGCTAATTAATGCAGTTACAAGTGGTCACAGATGTAGTAAGGGGAGTGAGCTTGACTGATCCATTCTCATAAACAGGCCCTGTGTTAGGGCTTATGTGTTTGTTTTCTTTTCTTTTATCCTTCAGAACAAAAATACTCAAATTTTAAGTGGGGACTTTTCACAGCACCAAACTTGCATCATATGTTTAAAAGCTGTGGCAAAATCATTTTTTGGCAGAAGTTGTGTAGACTTAGACAAGTCATGCCCTGGTGTGCATCCTTCAACAGAGGGATGGTTCTCAAATTTGCCATCTGGTACATCCAGTCAGTTCTGCTGATTCATTTTGGACTTGGCACTGGGACCTGAGACCAGAGTTCAGAAAGGTACAGGTCATGCACACCACCTCAAGTGAGGGTGCTCACTGCTCCCCCAGTGAGGAGCTGCCCACTTGCCAACAAATACAGTCCAAGCTATGACTTTGCGAACATCATGGTTTAGCTGTACAAAACTTAATCTCCTTTATCTTAAAATACATTTTAAGTTTTTTGTTAGTTTCTTATTTATTTATTTATTTATTCATGGTACCAGGGATTGGACCCAGGGGCACTTAACCACTGAGCCATATCCCCAGACATTTTTATTTGAGACAAGGTCTCACTAAGTTTCTTAGGGCCTCTCTAAGTTGATGAGACGGAATTTGAACTTGTGATCCTTCTGCCTCAGCTTCCCAAGCCCCTGGGATTACAGGCATATGCCACCATGCCTGGCTAGTTTCTATTTGTAATTACAGACCCAAGTGTGTTTGAGAGAGAGAGAGAGAAAGAAATTTTAAGTTAGGTGGGTCCACATACAAACTAGTTTTGTCCATTTATGATCAACTAGTACAACACCCTGGTTGTAAATATCACAGGCATACAACCTGATCTTGAATGGGTCTGAAATTGCCCAGCTTCACTGAGAATCATTTAAAGCACTGCTGCAAATCAACAAACAAACAAAAAGTCTCTAGGTTAAGTAGCAATACTAAGGAAAAGTGGAATTTTCCATGAACAGAGAAAATAATGTTCAAGTGTATATCAGAGTAGAAATCCTTTTTTCTCTTCGGTGAATAACATTTAGGCCTGAAGCCAATGCATGTACTATTCAAGTCCCGTATTATCAATACCTTGGTATATCTGAAATATGAACAGGGTAGGTATTTCACCACTGAGATGTCTTCAGAATGCAAGTCATAGGCTTATGAGGTTGGTAACATTTAAGGAACTTAAGGTTGGGCTGGAATGCCATGTATGAATTTCCGTAATCCTGCTTGTTTTTGCTAATATATATAAGGATACACTTTAGCTTGTGCCTAAACTCTATCCACTGCTAGGATCCTGATGAGCAGTTAGCAACCTAACCAATCTCATGTGCATAAAGACTGTGGGCCCTCCTGGATGAGTGAAGGAAACAAGGATCAGGAGGATCTTACCTCAGTCAGAAAATCTTAGTTGTAGAAAGAGAAGGATGAGGAGACCATCTTAGAGCTATGAGCATGACTCTACTTGTGTCCCTAGCTGATAAGACCTAGAGTCCTTCAGGTTACAAACACGAAAATCAGAAAACCCTGACTAGCTTTCTTTTGGAACAGATGATGACTTCTCAGGATGTGGACCATGGTCCTTTTTCTGGGAAAGTATTTCTGATGCCCCAGGTGAGCCCCCACCCTGCAGCTACATTTGTAGGATGGGACATTGGCCCTTCGCCCCTGGTTCATTAGGTCACTGTATCCCCTGATCAAAGTTGAACCAATCAAATGCTTCTTCCTAAGAATTCAGTCTAATTAATAGCTAGTTAATCTTCAGGTGGCTGAGAAGATAACATGTGGGTCCAGGAGCCTTAGGGCAACCACATTCTGCAATGTGGTCAGAGAACCAGAGACGGTTGGTCTGCAGAAAAAGAAAAGCAGATGTCCTGAAAGCAAGGGAAACAAGAGGCAAAATTTGTTACTGGGTCATTGTCAAGGTTCCCAGGCCTTATTTCCTCAGGTTGAGCAGTATTCCTGCTCTTGGGTTCCATGAGGCATCCCTTGTCCTCATACCACCCCTGACATTTTGCTTAAGCTAGTTCGAATCAATTTCTAGTTAAAAAAAACCAAAACACGTAAACCAATACCAGAAAATACATTTTTGATGATTTTTGTGAAAAAATATATCTCACTATCTATCTACCTATCTATCTATCTATATATATGTTATGTATCACTATTTTATATATACCATTGTAGATTTTATACATATATGTCACTATATATAATTAGTTATCTAATTAGGACAAAAGACAAACATTCAGAAGTACCTCCTTACCATACAATATTTCATAACATGGTACCAGTATGCAAAATTGCAATGTCAAGATGTTTTGGCAGGGCTTGGATTGTGGCTCAGTGGTACAGCACTTGCCTAGCATATGTGAGGCACTGGGTTCAATTCTCAGCACCATATATAAATAAATAAATAATAAAGGTCCATTGACATCTAAAAATGTTTTTGTTGTTGTTGTTATTTGTTTTTTAAAGATGTTTTAGCATCCAGGGATGGTAGTGTATGCCTATAATCCTCAGGAGGCTGAGGCAGGAGGATTGCAAGCTCAAAGCAAGCCCCAGTAACTCAGTGAGACCTTAAGGAACTTAGTGAGGCCTGTCTCTAAATAAAATATTAAAAAGGCTGGGGATGTGGCTCAGTAGTTAAGTCCCTGGGTTTGATCCCTGGTACCCAAAAAAGAATAACTTAGCTACTTCACTCACTCAATTTTTCCTAAGGTAGAAAAATGTTGAAATGCAAAGATTCATGAAATTCTAGCTGAAAATTACACAGTCAATCCTAGAGAAAATTATGAAATTGTTAATGTTTTCCCCACTCTTCTTCCTGTGTATGTCTCCCACTAGGGCCTTTACCATCCCCTACTCACTTCCCTGAGAGAAAAGCACCTGACAAACTAAATTACAGTGAAGTTAGTGATAAATTGTTATTCCCATTGGTGTGTTTGCATTTTTTTTAATCTAGAGAGGGTAATACAAACCCAAAGAAATGTTCTTTAATGCCAGCTCTTTTGCTCCAATGTGAATTGGTCGAGGAGCTGTTTGGAAGATGTCTAATTTCTTTGAAAAATTACTTTTATGTGAGTCCTGAAGTAACTTGATAAGTAAGGCGAATACAGAACAGAGTGACAACATGGATGAACTTTGAGGACATCGTGCCAGGTGAATTAAACCAGTTACAAAAGGACAAATACTGTATGATTCCATTTATAAAAGTTATCTGAAGAAGTCAAACTAAAAAAAAAAAAGTGGAATGATGGTTGTCAGGGGTTGTGGGACAGTTTTGTTTCATGTATACGGTTTCAGTTTGGTAAGATGAAAAGTTCGAGGGATCCTTTGTACAAACATATAAATATAGTCAGTACTATGTACAATACCCTTAAAATAGTTAAGATGATAAATAAATTTTGTTATGCATTTTTCAATCACAATTGAAAGCAAAAAACAAAACAACCAAACAGGTGACTTATAAGGAACAAGTGGGGTTTCCTTTTTTGGTGGGTACAGCTGGAGATGGACCACCTGCAAGTCATGGTCTTCAGGAGAAGAGAGGGTAAAGCGGATCAGCAGGTGTCCGCGTGATGTGGGGAAATTGACACAATTTAGCAAAACCAGGCTGACTCTGGGGCGGTTTCTGTTTCAGGAGCAGCCCCAGAAGGCGCCCCATTCTTGGGCCTCCTCCTTCACTCACTGGGAAGTAAACAGAGATGGGAGGCTCCCTGTTCTGGGAAAAAAAGCTAATCAAATGATCCAACTGCTCCTCGTTTGCAACCCCGAGAGAGGTACCAGGAAATACAGTTTTGGCTACAAGAAGAATGGCCATGAGTAAGGAAGGCTGTCACTGAAAGCCCCCACCCCAGTTCAACCGGGACCTTAGCCTTCACAGGCAGAACCACTATAGGTATCAGCCCAAGAGCTGGAGTTAGACCAGGCTCAGGGAACACAGCCATCCAGCCTCCCGCCTCTGCATTTTGGAAAAGAAGCTGTCTTCCATCCTTGTCCCGTTATTTAGTGTTTGGAAAAGGACCCAGAGTTAGCTAGGAGACAGGGAGCTTGGAATCACTGCAAGGTGGCATTAAGAAAACGGTTATGAAGTCTGTAAATCCAAACCCCCATGAATAGTTTCCTGATGCGCTCCCAAGTGACACTGTTGGCTGAGATGCTAGGGAGGAGTAGGGGCTGCAGAGAGATAGCTTCTCCCTCACTGGGAAGCAGCGTTCCTGTGACCCTGTTTCAATCCTTGGTAATGAACCATTTCAGAACAACTGAAGTCACTGGAGTCACTGATAATTACATAAATTTTCTTTTTTCACTTAAAACTCTTAAGTCTCCATCCACAGAGCCCCATTTTTAGTAACACATCAAATCCTGCCAACATCCCGGGGCTGATTTTGTCTTTACACTTCTAGGAATTTCCAAGGACGAGGGGAGGTTCAGGCTGCCAAGACGGATGTGAACGTGTGTGACCAACAAGGAGCTTCTGAGGTCTGAAGATTGGGAAGGTCAAGGGTCCATCTGTTTTAAGCTCTTAATAGTGAGTTGCCCCCTCTTGAATCCTTTCCCCTGAGACCTTCTCCTCCAATCTTTTCAAAACAAGATCCCCATTTCACCTCAGCCACAAGGTGATCCAGTGCCAGGATTGTTTTTAGTCACTCTAACCAGTCCCCAGGGCCACATCAATGCACTGTCCAAAAAGGCAAGTATTTGGAACTCTGAAACCCCCCAGAGACAGCAACAGGACTCTGTGATGATGTGGTTTATGGAGTCTCATTTTTAAAAATCTGACATACTTACAACGAAAGATGCTGTGGAAAAATAATTGGATTGACCCCAACTCCTTTGCTATTTATTGCCTTGGATGGCACTAAGGTTATATCAGAACACAGCAATAAGGGGAAGAGGCTTTGGAACAACTAAAACACATTTTCCCCCAAAGTGGATCTGCAGTTAACCCTTTGAATAATCTAAGTAATGTGACTCTTGCACACTGTGTTCAAAATACTGAGGTGAGACTGGCAAACAGAAGTAATTTTATGCCCTGAATTGAGTCCACATTCAGATTTCACAGTTTCTGCCATTTTTACAACAGGGAATTGGATAGCCAAGCCTGACATTTTCACTTGCCTAGGGTTATAAGTCTCAGAATCTTCTTTGCCTTCCATGGCTAAGAGTCCACCATACAGAGGCATGGATACTCTTTCTTTTGGCCTCTGTTCTTTGCAGGAAGCCAGCACAAGGAGGTATGTTGCACTAAGTCTTGTTTTAGTTAGACTGACTTTACTGTGGACTCACTATTTGCAGCTCCTAAACTTCATCTCAAATCCATTACCACTTATAGGTAGCTAATAAAACTACTCAAGGATCAAGACAGTTGACTACAGCAAGACAAAATCTGGCACCTATTTCACAGGCAAGATTCTGCAATTACAACTTTTATTTCAGCTGACCACCAGTCAACACCTGGCTATCCCTCTTCCAAGCTTTCCTGAGAAGTTTGTAGAGCCCCCAAGCCAGCTGATCATGGCTCAGTTGATATCAGATGGGAGGTTGTTCTTCCTACCATGAATCCATCTGTAGTTAAACAAGATGGGCTAACCTGGGCCAATTATTTTCTCAGTTTTACACAGCCATGTTTGAAAATGCAACAAGAAATCTGCTCCTGGATCTCTTGGGAACATTCAAATCAAAGACTGCAGAGATCAAATGTCCTGAAGAAGCCATCTGGAAACTTTGTGTGCTGACAAGTTTGTTCTTGAAGCTCACACACATACTCACAAGATGACAGGCAGATACCACAGACTTCTAGGAGAATTCAGCACCTCACCATGGTTTGACAAAAAGCCACAAGTTAGCTAGGTGTGGTGGTGCATGCCTGTAATCTCAACGACTCAGGAGGTAGAGGTAGGAGGATTGCAAGTTTAAGGCCAGCCTCAGCAGTTTAGTGAGACCCTGCCTCAAAATTAAAAAAAAAAAAAATAAGGGCTGGGGATATAGTTCAGTGGGGGTAAAGCACCCATGGATTCAATCCCCAACACCCCCTGCTAAAAGCCACAAACTCCTGAATGTCATATTTCCCCCACGAAGGCAATACCTGCACTCACCCCACTCCCCAACCACCAGGTCAGTGGTTTTCATGAGAAACAGCGTCAATGCTTCCCTGTTGATGGTCTAGTGAGGTGCTGGTTATGGAATAAGTAAAGTAGGTAAAAACTATAAAAGTAACTACAATTTGTTAAGTACTTGGCACTTAGGATTTTGCTATGCTTTTAACATACACAATGTAATTGACCTTCATAATTCTATGAGTTAGTTATTAATATCTTCATCTTAAAGGTAATTAAATTGATGTTGAGTGAATTAACTTGTCTCAAGACATAGGCTTTCAGAGGCATGCCCAGGTTCAAAAGTAATACATCAGTCACCATATAATGATGGACCACATATATGATGGTGGTCCCATGGGGTTTTGGCTCAGTGGTAGAGCAACTGCCTTGCACACATGAGGCACTGGGTTCAATCCTCACCACCAAATAAAAATAAATAAATAAAGATAGTGTGTCCATCTACAACTAAAAAATTTTTTAAAAAAAGGATTCAAATAGAGTTGAAAAATTCCCATTGCCTAGTAACAGCTCAATCATTCTAACATCAGAGTACAAGATGTGGTTTGTGTTGCCAGTGGTATAAACAACCTACTGTATTGCCAGTTGTATAGAAGTATAGCACAATTATTTTGTCAGCTTTTTCACTGCTGTGACTAAAGGACCCAACCAGAACAACTGTAGAGGAGGAAGTTTGAGGGCTCATGGTTTCAGAGGTTTCTATCCATGGACAGCAAACTCCATTCCTCAGGGCTCGATGTGAGGCTAAACATCATGGGGGAAGAGTATGGTGGAGGGAAGTGACTCACATGATGATAAGGAAGGAGACAGAGAGAGAGAGAGAGCTCTATTCAATTGTCAGATACAATATATACCCCAAAGCCATGCCCTCCATGACACCTACCTCCTCCAGCCACACCTCCCTCCTCCAGCCACACCTCATCTATCTTCAATTCTCACTCAGTTAATCCCATCAGGGGATAATTCACTGATTGGGTTAAGCTCTCATTTCCCCTTTGAACACTCTTGAATTATCTCACACATGAGCTTTTGGGGGACACTTCACATCCTAACCATAACAACAGTTAGGTACAGTACATAATATTTGATAATAAATGACTGTGTCATTGGTTTATGAATTTAGGATACAGTATTTTTATTGTTATTTTATAGTACACTCCTTCTATTTATTAGAAAAAGATTCCATATGTCATACAGTATTCCATATGATGCCAGCAGCAGCCCCATACCTCTTGTATTTACGTAAGGACTCTCTATGATAGTCCAACAATGATGAAATCACCTCATTACGATTTCTCTGAACATAGCCCTGTTGTTAAGCAACACATCTGTAAGTGTGCCTCATCAGCAATACTGCTTCAAGAAAGTCCAATGTTACTAAAGAAGTGTCATTCTTCCCCTTTGAAAACTCTGTCCATGGATGTATCTGATACTGTTTCCAATAGTGGTGGCAAAGTTTGACTCACCCATTACATCTCCATAAAATCTGCCTCTTCTGAGTGAAGACCACCCTGTTTTCTCCAGGCTGGTGCACACATCCTTTTCTCAGTCTCCCAAAACATTTTATGCAGAACTTCAGGATTGCATTCATCTTGTCTTAATTGAAATTATATACTTGTCTGTCTCCTGTTAAAGACAGAATTTCTTGGGAGCAAGACCCATGTGTGTGTGGTTTCTGCCCCTAGGACTGACATAATGTTTGGTACGGTTAACAATAAATACTGCTAGATGGATGGACAAACAAACAGCTTATATCCTAAGATGTACCATCTTTTCAATAGCAGCAAAAGTATTAGATTGAACCATATGAAAATGCAATTTTTGCAGGTCAAAAGGAATCAACTGTGGGTACTTTTGTACATTTTGACCTAATAAATCTATTTTAGTGGTTGTGACCATTCAGAAATGTGGTTGGTTTTCCAACAGATATACTAAAATTCACACATCTAAATGAGCACTTTAAAAACCTGTTGCCACACTTTATTAAGAAGCCCATTAATTTTTATAGTTCTGAAACATTTAGTTCTACATATTCATCAAATTCAGCTGCTCTTTGGAAGTCCTTTTGTTGCAAAAAGCATTTGTCACAAGATGTTTGGCATGCTTGGAAGTATAGTATCGTGTAACAGTTAAGACTGACTCTTTAGGTATTTACCTTAGACAAGTTCTTCTCTATTACTTCCTCATCTGCAAGAGCAGGATTATAATAGTATCAGCCTCACAGCCTCACATTAACAGAGATGGTACACAATGCTTAGAACAATGCTCAGGACATATCAAGAGTTCATTGAATGAGTGTTTGCTGTTGTTATTACTATGATAAGATCTGGTCTGTATGGAATGCAAAGATGCTGGAATAGCATGTGTGAGTTGCAAGTATTAGAAAGTAAATAATTGTTCACAACAAAGACTGTATTTCTATCTGAATATTTCCCTGCTAGACTATGTAAGTCAGGAAATGTTCCTATAGAAAATGAAGTACACTAAGGGTGAATGCATTTTGCAGTTTTCTGGGTGTCTGAAGCCTTGTTCTTTATTCCTCCATGTGGGTTTCCAGCACTTGGATTCCTGCTGAGGTCCTTTACAACTGGATGCTCCCTTATTGTACAAATCCAAGTCCAGCTGTGGTATTTGAAAATAATCAAACTGGCGTCACCAATCCCCTTCTTCCTTTCTTTCTCCCCAAAGCTCCTTTCTTTCAAACAGTTTTAAAATTCCATTACTAAATTTCCTCTTGCCTTTTAAATATATTACACATTGTGTTACGTATTTGTGGTTGAGATAATCACATGGATCCATTTGTTTTAAATTAAATCAGTTTAAGCAACAAAACTCTCCAAGTGTCCTGGTAAAGGGCTGCTCTGCATGCAATATGGGCAGAGCCTAGAGCCAAATAATTAGGAACTAATTTGTCAGAATCATAACCTGCTTGCAACTTTAGCACACTATCTGTTTAAATTCTTTTGTAGAGATACCGTTCAGATTCCTACAAGTTCAACATAACTCAGTAGCAAAGGGCACATTGAACTTAATAGGATCACTTCTAAATTATAACCAGATACAAGACCCTTTCTTTGTGTCCTGTGTTGGTTACTGTATGACATTGTTCCTAAATCAACTGCATGTTTGGGGACAATTAAATGGAGAAATTGAGTCCAATGGATCCTCTATTGTTAAGTCATTAAATGAAGGCAAAGGGACAAGTTCTGCAGAGATATAAGACAGGAAGTAAATAGTAGGAGCAAAGTAGCAATGAAAGCCTAAAGTTCCCTATCTTTGCTTTATTCAAACCCATATGCAAAGAAAGTGAATATTTATCCATGTTTATATACAGGGACATTATATATAACTTACTATAATGCAAAGAGTTGTTCAAAGCTAGTACATGAAGTTTAATTTTCAAACATGTCTCATGTTGGAATTTAAGTTAAAAGGATGGGTGGCAGCAGATATATTGTTAATGTTATGTTACTTTCCAAACTTTTTAAAAATTATGTTTAAATATTTTATCATTTAACTTTTAAAAAGTAAACATAATAACGCAAATGTGTGCCATAAGTTTACAGTTCATTTGACTGAGCTCACCTGCCCAGAGTCAAGACCTGAGAGGGGGAGGGAATGCAGACTCCTATGCTATTGTCTTTCTATGAGAAAAGTTAGCATACCTGCTGCCCACAAATCTATAAAAGTTTTTTTTTTCTTTAAATGCAGTATTATCCATGACACTGTGCAATTCCCACATAGACACTTTAAAGACCTGAAGTGTTTGTTTCATTCTGCAGAAGTACTAATGAAAGCCACCAGTCATTTCTTAGAAAAGGGATATTGCATTAAGAGAACAGTTCTCTGTCCTCTTAGCAGTAATTTTAGAGGAGCATCCATTTGTCATCCACATTTGGTACTATTTGGGGTCCTTCAGCTTTACCTAAAACTTTCCGCTCTCTCAGGATCCTCCTCTGTGTCCAAATTCTCACATTATCACTTCTATCCACCCAAGTCACAAAAGCTCTGTGAGGAAAATAGACACAGAGTTAGAGGAAGGAACATTACTCAGAAATCTATGGCTTACCTGGTAATGATTGTGTTGATAATGGTAAAGAGGAAAGGGGGTCATCAGTGGCTCTCAGGGGAATCATTATTTGAGGTTTCTGGGTATTCAGCTAGCAATTTCCTTGAACTTAGATGCTCTGAATCAATATTCTTTCCCTCTACCCCTGGAAATAATTCCTATGCCTGCATTTGATTCAGAAGTTAAACCAAGAGCTTAGACTACAAAAAATAAAAATCAGTTTTTTTGCAAAGTATAAGGAAATATCATAAGCAGAGTAAAAAGATAAATGATAAACTGGGAAAAAATATTTTCAATGCAAAGTACAAGGTTTTCAATATCCTTAATATACAAAAGTTTCTTAAAAAAAGAAGAAAAAATTCAACTACTTTATAAATAAATAAGATAGAAATATTAACAGACAGCTCATGAAATAGGCAGCCCTTAAACATAAAAAGATGCTTAACTGCTCATAATAAAGTAATACAAATTAAAATTATATGGAGTTACTATTTCTCAGTAAATATGGCTACTAGAAGGCAAAATAAAAGTTAAACAAAACATTTTGTTGATGGAACTGTGCACAAATAGTGACTTTTTTCCTTTACAAAATGCGAAATGGCTAGAAAGGAATTTGGCAATGTCCAATGTGTTACACATGTGTTTAATCTTTGACTCATCAATCTTAATTTTGAGAATCTATAATACAGACACACTACTAAGAAAAGTATAAAAAAATATCATTAGGGTTATCCAATACAGTATGAGTTTTAATAGAAAAAAAAACCCTGAAAACAATGCAAATAAAAGACTTGTTGAATAAACAAAAGTATATCCACTCAATCAAGTACTATAAAACTGTAAGGGTTAAGTATATGAAAATTATACACATATTTTCATATAGTATAAAATGAAAAGGCTCTTCCTAAAGAATGATGGAAGAGAGAACAACTCCCAAATCATTCTGTGAGTCTGGTTTTGCCTTGATTCAATAACCAGACATCACAAGAAAACTAAACCAAAATCTCTTGTGAATACAAACATAAAAATCCTCAACAAATACTAGCAAAAAAAAACCCTCAATAGCATAATAAAAAAAAAAAAAAACTGAACATAATGACAAAGTGGGATTTATCTCAGTAATGCAAGGTTGGTTTAAGCTGAAAACCAATTAATGTAATGCCCCACATTAATAGAATAAAAATCAGAAACCACACAAATACCTCAACAGACACAGAAAAACATATGACAAAATCCAACACTCTCTTGAGATCAAAACACTTAACAAGCTAGAAATAAAAGGGAATTTCTTCAACATAATAAAAAGCATCCATGAAAAACTTACAAATAGGAGCATACTTAGTAGTGAAAGAATGAGAGATACTCCCTGAGATCAGGAATAAGAAAAGGGCATTAATTCTCACTATTTCTACTCAAGATTGTACCAGAGATTCTAACCTGAGCAATGAAGGAAGAAAAAGAAATAAAATAAAATTCATACAGAATGGAAAGGAAGAGGTTAAGACCACCTACTATCACAGCACGATCTTGTATACAGAAAATCTTAAGAAATATAGTAAAAAGCTATTAGAAATAATAAATAGGTTCAGCAAGATTGTAGAATATAAGAACTATACATTAAAATGGCAGGAAAAGGGGCTGGGGATGTGGTTCAGGCGCGCTTGCCTGGCATGCGTGGGGCCCAGGTTCGATCCTCAGCACCACATACAAACAAAGATGTTGTGTCCGCTGAAATATAAAAAAAAAAAAAAAATTAAAAAGATTAAAAAGATTCTGTCTCTCTCTCTCTCTTAAAATAAAATGGCAGGAAAAAACATTTTCATGATAACAAAATGTAATCCCTTGAAGATAGGGAGGGGACAGGTAGAGAGGACAGACATAGGAAGCTAGACTTCTATCATTACGCTTGGCATTATAGATTAGACTTTGGAACTTTGAACTCAGAAAATCTGATTCTGGATATTTATAAAGATAAAAATTAATTTTAAGAAATGACAACTCACTGGATGCATGTGATTATGTATTTGTTCACATCCATAAAATGTCTAATATCATGGGTCAATTCCAGTGTAAACTATGGTGGGGTAATAATGATGTTCATTATTACATCTACCTTGGTAGGTTCATCAACTATAACAAATATGTCACTCTGGTAGGGGATATTGATAATGAGAGAGGCTATTCATGTATAGGGACAGGGTATATGAGAAACTTCTGTGCCTTTATATCAATTTTGCTGTGAATTAAAACCTCTCTTAAAATAAAATATATTTTTAAAAACACTAAAAGTTTGGAAAAAAATTAAAACAATGACCCTGACTGGGCACAAAATTGATGGCATAGTTACACCTAGAAAAACTATTTCAGTGACATTAATACACTATGATTTCAGTGTGTAAAGAAATAAGAATTGCAAAAATATTTTTTAAAATCAAACAGTTTTCAATAATCATATTGGTGGTAGTCTTAGCTGTGTTATTTTGACACACTGGTGTGTGTGTGTGTGTGTGTGTGTGTGTTGTACAATTAGATAAAAGATCACCATATTTTGTCACTGAGAAGCAAGACTTTCTCCGCTTGGAGAAATTGTGATGGTTTGATGGTATTATGGTTTGGATGTGAGGTGTCCCCCAAAAGTTCACATGTGAGACATGCAAGAAGGTTCAGAGGAGGAATGATTGGGTTGTTAAAGTTCTAACCTAATCAGTGAATTAATCCCCTGATAGGGATTAACTGAGTAGTAACTGAAATGGTAGAGTGTGGCTGGACAAGGTGGGAATTGGGGCATGCTTTGGGTATACATTTTGTATCTGGAGAATGCAAACTCACTCTTTCTGCTTCCTGATCCCCATGATGTGAGTTGCTTCCCTCCATAACACTCTTGTGCCATGATGTTCAGCTTCACCTTGACTCCTGAGGAATGCAGCCAGCCTTCTATGGACTAGGACCTCTGAAACCATGAGCCCTCACATCAACTTTTCCTCCCCTAAAATTGTTCAGGTCAGCAGAACAATTTAGTCACAGCAGCGAAAAAGTTGACTAAAATGGATGGGGTTAAATCAGAAAGTCTTGAATTTGAATTATAAATGTGAGTTAGGAATTTCTAATGTATTCTATCTGTAAGAAAAATAATTGCCAATCTCTGTCTTAAGAAAGGCTTATATATGGGCCAAGGAACTGAACAGACACTTCTCAGAAGAGGATATACAATCAATCAACAAAAATATTAAAAAATTCAAGATCTCTAACAATTAGAGAAATGCAAATAAAAACTACTCTAAGATTTCATCTCAGTCAGAATAACAGCTATTAAGAATACGAACAAAAATATGTGTGGCAAGGATGTGAGGAAAAAGGCACACTCATACATTGCTGGTGGGACTGCAAATTGGTGGAGCCAATATCGAAAGCAGTATGGAGATTCCTTGGAAAACTGGGAATGGAACCACCATTTGACACAGCTATACCACTCCTCGGTTTATACCCAAAGGACCTAAAAGCCGCATATTACAGGGACACAGCCACAATAATGTTTATAGCAGCACAATTCACAATAGCTAAATTGTGGAACCAATCCAGATGCCCTTCAGTAGATGAATGGATAGGGAATCTTATATACACAATGGATGGAACATTACTCAGCATTAAAAGAGAATAAAATCATGGCATTTGCAGGTAAACGGGTGAAGTTGGAGAATATAATGCTAAGTGAAGCAAGCCAATCCCCAAAAAACAAAGGCCGAATGTTTTCTTTGCTATAAGGATGCTGACTCATAATGGGGATGGGGGGTGGGAGCATGGGAGTTATGGAGGAACTTTAGATAGGGCAAAGGGGAGGAAGGGGTAGGAATGATGGTGGAATGAGTTAGACATCATTACCCTAAGTACGTGTATGAAGACATGAATGGTGTGAAAATACATTGTGTACAATCAATGACTTGAAAAATTGTGCTCTATATGTGTAATTTGAAATGAATTGCATTCTGCCATCATGTATAACAAATCAGAAGAAATAAATAATTTAATAGTAATTTTTTAAAAAGGCCTAGAGGGCTGGAGTTGTGGCTCAGTGACAGAGTGCTTGCCTCACACAGGTGAGGCACTGGGTTCAATCTTCAGCACCACATAAAAATAAATAAACAAAATAAAGATATTGTGTCCATGTATAACTAAAAAATTTTAAAAAATGAAAATAAAAAGGCCTAGAAGTAGTGACTAGCCCAGTGATAACAAGCACTCCTAGTGCTCAGCTTGAGTTGGCACCATTTTATCTTACCAGAAAGCAGTAAAGCTATCACAGTCTGTAGGGGTTGTTGTGGGTGGAATTATTGCTCAAGTCCTAACCTCCTGGTGCCTGTGAATGTGACCTTATTGGAAACAGGTTTTTCACAGATATAATCAACTTGGAATGAGGTGACGCTGTTCAGTAGTAAGCCCTAATGCAAGAACTGGAATCTATGTAAGAAAAGAGAAATTCAGACCAGACATAGAGAGGGAGAGAACATCAAATGATGACGGAGTCAAGAGACTGCAGTGATTCATCTACCATTCAGGGAACATCAAGAATCACCAGCAAGCTGGGCACAGTGGCATACGCCTGTAATCCCAGTAGCTCAGGAGGCTTAGGCAGGAGGATTGTGAGTTCAAAGCCATCCTCAGTAATTTCGTAAGCCCCTAAGTAACTCAGTGAGACCCTGTCTCTAAATAAAATACAAAAAAAGGGCTAGGGATATGGCTCAGTGGTTAAGTGTTCCTGAGCTCAATTCCCGGTACCAAAAACAAAGAAAGATCACTAGTAATGGCCAGAAGCAAGAAGAGGGGCCTGGAACAGATTCTCTCTCAAAGCCTCCAGTGGGAACCAGTCCTGCCGACATCCTAATTTCAAACTTCTAACTTTCTATTGTTTTAAGCCACCCACGTTTCTAGTAATTTGTAATAGCAGCCCTAGGAAAATGGTACAGAAATTCTGTTCAAAAGACACAGCAGCCAACTTGGAGGGACTGTCACTGGCTGAATATGGACAATTTGAGCATCAGCAATAAAAATTGCCACATAGTGAAACAAACTTCTAAATCCATATAACTGAATTGTTATTTAAAACATAAAAAAATCAAGTTGGATAATATTGGAGGATACTGGAGAACTAACTGAATATTTGGATAATATTTAAGGGGCAGAATCAAGCATTTATTTTGCCTTTCCTATAGAAATTATATCACTTGGGAAGCCATAAAGTAGGCGAGGGGAATTTTCTCTTTATAGAAACTTTCCTGCTAATATGTAATAGAATATCAATATTTTGCAAATTCTAGTAAGTTCATAGATCCAGAAAACAATAATCAAGAATGACCAATGAAAAGAGGAAGAACTTTGCCCCTTCTGGGAGTGAACAACACTGATGTACACTTGAAGGTGGGGGTGGGGATCAAACAGATCAAGACTTAAGATCCAACCACCGCTTTGCAGAAACTACATGGGACAAATGAAGTTATTGGAAAATACTGGAGATACAATCAGCAGAATGCAGGATAAATCCTATAAGAAAAAGCATTTGGTTTCTTAAATAAATTGTAAGGGAAAAAATGAAAGCAAGATAGTTGGGGGCCCCAGAACTAAAGAGACTTGAGAGACACCAATCAATTACAATGTGTAGAATTTAATTCTGCTTCTAATAGCAAAACCAAAGAAAAATATTTCATATATTATGAAAAGATATTTGAAGAAATTGACTAGATATGAAAGAACCGTTGATATTTTTTTAGGCATAATAAGTCATGTTTTAAAAGTTAATTCCTACCTTTTAGAGAGAGGTATCAAAATGTTTACAGATCAAAGATGTGAGGGTGAGTGCAGTGATGCATGTCCAAATCCCAGCAACTCAGAAGGCTGAAGCAGGAGGACTGAAAGTTCAATGCTGGCCTCAGCAACTTAGTGAGGCCCTAAGCAACTTAGTGAGACCCAGTCTCAAAATAAAAAATAAAAATGGCTTGGGATGTTCCTCAGTGGTTAAACACCCCTAGGTTCAATCCCTGATACCAAAAAAAAAAAAAAAAAAAAAAAAGATATGAGGTCTGGAATTTGTTCTAAAATAACTCAACAGGATGAGGGGAATGAATAGGGGATTAAGAAAATTAAATTGGTCACGTGTTTTTTAATAATTGTTGAAGATGGGCATATGAGAGTTTATTATATTTTTCATTTTACTTTGAAAAAGTAAAAAAAAAAAGTGATGGGGAAAAATGTTAACTGAAAGAGCTAGGGCCTCTGGCTGTTAAAAACAGCTCCAAATGTTAGTGGAGACGAGTGGAGAGGCCCAGCTGAGAGGGAAGCCCATTACCACCTCCCCACCAGCCGCAGCGAGAGCCTTGCCGGTCGGTCCTCACAGGGCCGCAGTGAGTCAAGGTTGAAAGCATGTCACAAATACAAAGTGCTCAGTGTTTAACAATGGTCGTTGGAGGGCAGTTCTCTTTATCTTTTTGCTGAGTTCAGGCTCAGGGCCACATCATTCCTTTGGACTTGTGTATTTATTGCCATTGCCCTGGGTCTTTAGACACAAAATGGATCCAGACCCCTGACTGCCAGGCCCTCAGTCAGATATCCAGACCACCCACCCACTTCCCATGGCAACTTCCACTGCAGGAAAATATTTATGGGAAGGCACCTGCTCCCAGGGTGAAAAAAAAATCCTACATTTGAACTGAAATCATTTTCTCCCATCCTAGTTTTAAAGCACCATGCCCTGTGTTGATGGCATGATATGTGGAGGTTGCCTCCCATGAGAGAGGAGTCACAGATCCCACAAAATAAGAGCATTTCATCACAGGAGGGTTTGGCCTGAAACACAGAATCATCATTACCAGAAAAATACTTTGAAAATAATGAATCACTAACGGAATAAACACCTAGCGAGTCAGACATTTCAGCTGCCAAAGCAATAATTACAATTAATATGTTCACAGCACATGCAAATCAATGGTCTCCCTTATTACTGATGTCATCTGCAGGCTTTCTGGCAGCAGTTTTAATTGAGAATTAGTATAATTAGCAATAACCACAATTAAATTTGGGATCCCTATGGCCCCTCTTTAAGATTTCTCAATGAATCTACACAAGTCTGTATGGTGGCTTCATGTCAAATACGATTACATCCATTTCACAGATAATGAAATGGTTTTGTAGTTTTCTCAACACCCAGTATGTTAAGAATACCCAGAGGGAGTCCTTCATCTGCCAGCTCACATGAGGATTTTACTCTGACATGGCATTTATAATCTGAAATTTCAAAAAAATTTTAAATGAAACCTATACCTAACAAAGCTGTGCAATAATATTTTTAAAAGTGGCAAAAGACAGGGCTGGGGATATAGCTCAGTTGGTAGAGTGCTTGCCTTGCATGCACAAGGCCCTGGGTTCAATCCCCAACACCAAAAGAAAAAAAGAAGAAAAAAAGAAACAGAAGCTTATGTTGATCAGGAGAAAGAAAAGTGGCAAAAGACACGCTCCTCTTCAGGATCTTAAAAATGTTCCAGACTTTCATTCAGGGAAGGTCTTCATTCTATGAAATGTGTCTTTTTGTTCTTGGGTTAGATTCTTGATGATTTTCTTCTGAGAGACATAACTACACATCAAGCAGTAAATGTTTCTTTAATCATATGCAAAAATTAACTACAGATGGATCACACGCCTAAATGTTAGACACTAAAATTTTTCTATAAGAAGATAAAGGAGAAAAATACTTGTGATCTTGGGTTATACAAAGGTTTCTTAGAAAAGTCACAAGAAATACTGACCAGAAAAAAAATCTATAAATTGGACTTTGTCAAAATTTAACAATTTTGAACTTTAAAAGATAATATAAAGAAAATACAAAGATAAGTCATAGACTGAGATAAAATATTTGCAAACCACAGGATGTGTGTGTGTGTGTGTGTGTGTGTGTGTGTGTCTTTGGATTCAATAAGAAAAACACAATGTTTTAAAAAACAAAAGATCTGAATAGACACTTCATCAAAGAGGAAATACCCGTGGCAAATAAGCACACTAAGAGGTGCTTAACATCATTTGTCTAAAGAAATGTACATTTAAACCATAATAGGATACTACTACCTACCTATAGAATAGCTAAAATTAAATTAAAAGGACTGATAATACCAAGTTCTGGTGAGAATACAGAACATACAGAAATCTTATAGTTTCTTAGTGAAAATGCAAAATGGTATAACACTTTGGAAAAACAAGCCATTTCTTTTAACTTTAAATGTACACTTACCTTACGACTCAGCAATCCTACTCCAAGGTATTTATCAAAGAAAAGTGAAAATGTGTCCACATTAAGACCTATATGTAAATGTTTAAAGCACAAATCTGTTTATGCATATTTGTGTAAGTCTTATTTATAATAGTCCCAAATTGCAAATATCTAAATGTCCACCAACTGGTTACTGATAAATAAACTGGCACATCCACACAACAGGAAAAAAAAAACAGTATATACAAATATATGGATGAATCTTACAAACATTATGTTAAATTAAAGAAGCCAGAAATAAAGAGTCACATACTATTTAATTCCATTTGTGTAACATGCTGGAAAGAACAAATCTTCAGGGACAGAAATCAGACCAGTGATTGCCAGAAGCTAGAAGTGTGGAAGACATTGACTGTCAAGAGGCAGAGGGAACCTTTCAAGGCAATTTTCCAGATCTTGATTGTGGTAGCAGTTATACAACTATATGCAGTTGGAGAATTCAATGAACTAAATATTCAAAAGGGAGATTATTAATTCATGCAAATTATACCTCAATAAAACTAATATTTAAAACATGTTTGTTGAACACCAAGGGCAGTACATTATGCAAAGTGCTGTAGAAAAGCTGATAACTTAGAGAAGCTATATGTTGCTCTGAGAGATTTATGATTTAGGTGGAAGAACAAAAGTAATATTTAAATAATGATGAGTGTATCTGATTTCTGGTTCTGCATGTAAAGAGATTGAGAGTAGCCACTCCATCCTAATCCACACTAAACAGACTTTTAAAACCAACAATTCCTCTGTGAGGGAGGAGAGGACACAGGGTAAACCACTGTTCCCAAAATTAGAGAGACAGATAAATACAGGGTCACAGTTTATCTGCACAGAGATTTTCTAGTAGTAACTGCCATCAGGAAGCAGTGCCTGGGTAGGAAAACCTGAACTGCAATTGATAAATTACTAGAGGTTCAGTAAGGACCAGTATGAGTTAAAAATTCCAGGGCCACCCAGTATACAGGGACTCCCACAATATTGTGACATTGACCTCTAGAAGCTAGACCAAGTTTCTACAGTGAATGTTAGAGAAGAAATCCTCTCATGATTCTAGTGGGTGGAAGGAAAAAGGAACTATTTTTTAAAGTATATATATATATATATATATATATATATATATATATATATATATTGTAGATGGACACAATACCTTTATTTGTTTTTATTTTTATGTGGTGCTGGGAATCAAACCCAGTGCTTCATGCATGCTAGGCAAGTACTCTACCACTGAGCCACAACCCCGGCCTCAAATAGGAACTATTCTTTTTCGTTGTTGTTGTTATTTTTTTCTAATTTGTTATATATGACAACAGAATGAATTACAATTCATATTACATATAGAGAGCACAATTTTTCATATCTCTGGTTGTACACAAGTAGAGTCACATCCTTCTTACATGTACTTAGGGTAATGATGACCATCGCATTCCACCATCTTTCCTACTCCTATGCCCGCTCCCTTTCCCTTTTCCCTTTTGCCCTATCTAGAGTTCATTTAATCCTCCCATCCACCACCCTCCCACAGCATATTATGGGTCAGCATCCTTAAATCAGAGAAACCATTTGGCATTTGGTTTTTGGGGATTGGCTAATTTCACTTAGCATTATATTCTCCAGCTTCATCCATTTACCTGCAAAAGCCAGGTTTTGATTTTATTCTCTTTTATTGCTGAGTAATATTCCATTGTGTGTATATAACACATTTTCTTTATCCATTCATCACCTGAAGGGCATCTAGATTGGATCCTCAGTTAAGCTATAGTGAGTTGTGCTGCTATAAACGTTGATATGGCTGTGTCCCTGTAGTATGCTGTTTTTAAGTCCTTTGGGTATAGACTAAGGAGTGGGATAGCTGAGTCAAATGAGGATTCCATTCCCAGTTTTTTAAAATATTTATTTCTTAGCTGTAGTTGGACACGATACATTTGTTTTATTTTTTTATTTTTATGGGGTGCTGAGGATTGATCCCAGGCCTCACATGTGCTAGGCGAGTGCTCTACTGCTGAGCCACAACCCCAGCATCCCCATTCCCAGTTTTCCAAGGATTCTCCATACTGCTTTCCATATTGGCTGTACCAGTTTGCAGTCCCACCAGCAATGTATGAGTGTGCCTTTCTCTCCACATCCTCATGAACAGTTATTGTTGTTTGTATTAATCGCTGCCATTCTGACTGGAGTGAAATGACATCTTAGAGTAGTTTTGATTTGCATTTCTCTAATTGCTAGAGATGTTGAACATTTTTTTATATATTTGTGGATTGATTGTATATCCTCTTCTGAGAAGTGTCTGTTCAGTTCCTTGGCCCATTTATTAATTGGGTTATTTGTTTTTTTGGTGTTAAGATTTTTGAGTTCTTTTTATATTCTAGAGATTTGTGCTCTATCTGATGTGCTTGTGGTAAAGATTTGCTCCCATTCTGTAGGCTCTCTATTCACCTTACTGATTGTTTTTTTTTTTTTTTTTTTTTTACTGAGAAGAAGCTTTTTAGTTTGAATCCATCCCATTTATTGATTCTTGATATTAATTCTTGTGATATATGACACTTATTGAGGAAGTTGGGGCCTAATCCCACATGATGGAGATTTGGGTCTACTTTTTTTTGCTAATAGATGCAGTGACTCTGATTTAATTCCTAGGTTCTTGATCAACTTTGAGTTGAGTTTTGTGCATGATGAGAGGCAGAGGTTTAATTTCATTTTGTTGCATATGGATTTCCAATTTTCCCAGCACCATTTGTTGAAGAGACTATCTTTTCTCCAATGTACATTTTTGGTGCCTTTGTCAAATATAAGATAACTGTAATTATGTGGGTTAGTCTCTGTGTCCTCTATTCTGTACTATTGGTCTACAAGTCTATTTTGGTGCCAATACCATGCTGTTTTTGTTACTATTGCTCTGTAGTATAGTTTAAGTTCTGGTATAGTGAGGTTGTCTGCTTCACTCTTCTTGTTAAGGGTTGTTTTGGCTATTTTGGGTTTCTTATTTTTCCAGATAGGCAGAATTATTATCAAAATGACCATACTACCAAAAGCACTATACATATTTAATGCAATTCCAATCAATATCCCAATGACATTCCAAAAAGGAACTAGTCTTAACAAAGCCTATCTTCAGGGGAAACCATTGAACCAGAACCTAACTTGCTACAGAACCCCAATGACCTATCTCCTCCAGCCATACCCCATCTGCCTACAGTTACCAGTCAGTCCATTCAGACAGGGATGAACTGATTAGGTCATAGCACTCATAATCCAATCATTTTACATCCAACATTCCTACATGAATACAGGAGCTTTAGGGGACACTTCATATCCAAACCATAAGGATAATCTAGAAGAAATGGACCAAATTCTTGAAAATTTGATGAAATTCTTCACAACTCACACAAGAAAATTTCTATCAGAGGAAGTGAATCTATAATAACCTTCCAAAACAGAAAGTACCAGGTCCATATAAGTTCACTAATGAATCTACCAAAAATTTAAAGGAGAAATTGTGTCCATTCTTTACAATCTTTTTCAGAAAATAGAAGCAGAGGAAATACTTACTAGCACATTCTATGAGGTCAGTATTACACTCTTATTAAAACAAGGAAAAGACTTCACAAGAAAATTATAGAACAATAACTCTCATAAACACAGATGTACAAATTCTTAGCAAAACACTAACAAGTGTATCAAAAGAACTATGTACCATAACCAAGTTGGATGTGTGGAAGGCTTGTTGAACATTTGAAAATTGTTAATGTTATCTATCAGGTCAATAGAATAAAAAGAAAAATCATGTGATAAAATCAATAGATGCAGAAAAAGTACTTGACAAAATCCAAAGATAAATGATTAAAAACTCACAGTAAACCAGAAATAGAAGGGACCTTCCTGAACTTGGTAAAGAATATCTACAAAAACCTGCAGCTGACATCATAGTTAATAGAATTTAGAGGCTTTCCTACTAAGACTGGGAACAAAGCAAAAATGTCTTGTCTCATTGCTCTTTTTTTACATTCCACTGGGAAAACCAGCTAATGCAATAAGACAAGAAAAGGAAATAAAATGTATACAGATTGAGATAGAAGAAATAAAACTCTCTGTTTATAGATCACATCAAAATCTATGTGGGAAAATTTGATGAAATTCTTCACAAAAAATTTATAAAAAAGTCTAGAATAAGTGTCTACTACTGCAAGGTTGCCAGATATAAGGTTAATATAAAAAGTCAATCACTTTCCTATTTACCAGCAATAAACAGTGAACTTTGAAATTAAAAATACAATACCATTTACATTTGCACATAAAATATTTAAATAATGAGGTATAAATCTAGCAAAATATGTGCTAGATATGAAGAAAACTACAAAGCTCCAAGGAACAAAATTACATGCATCAGTAGGAAGACTTGATATTGTCAAGATATTAGTTCTTCACAATTTGAACTATAGATACAACAGTTTCCTTTTTCCATTGGTCATACATTCTGAGACCTCCAGTGTATGTCTGAAACCATGGGTAGTACAAACCCTATATACACTATTTTTTTCCATATATTCCCTGCTGTATTGTCTCTTAATGCCAGTGATAATCTGTCCTTCCATGTTTTATGCCCTGGTCCCTCCCTTGTCTCACTACTCTTGCACTTTAGGGTCATTATTAAGTAAAATAGGGTTTTTTTGAACACAAGGACTACAACACCATGACAGTTGTTCTGATAACTGAGATAGCTACTAAGTGACTTATGGGAGGGTAGCATTTCCAGCATGGATATTCTGGACAAAAGGATTATTCACATCCTGGGTAGAACAGAGTGGAATCATGCTACTCAGAATAGTGTGTAATCTAAGACTTATAAATTATTTATTTCTGGAATTTTCCATTAAATACCTTTTGCACTTCTGTTTACTGTGAATAACTGAAACCATAGGAAGAAAAATTGCCCCCCCACACACAAGACTACTCTGCTGGGTTCAGTGGTGTGTGCCTGTAATCCCAGCTACTCTGGAGGCTGAGGTAGGAGGACTGAAAATCCAAGGGCAATTTAGTGAGATCTGTCTCAAGTTAAAAAAATAAAAACGATATGGGGGATGTAGTTCAATGGTAGAATACCTCTGGGTTAGATCCCCAGTACTGTAAAAATAATTACATACATACATGCATTCATACATGCATACATATATACTATACAATGCAATCCCAATAAAAGTCTTATTGAGTTATTTTGTGGACATCTACAAACTTATTCTCAACTTCATATGGAGAAGCAAAAGCCTCAGAAAAGCCAGCACAATATTGAAGGAGAAGAACAAAATTGGGGGTCTTCTTAATTGAAGACTTACTATAAATCTACAATAATCAAGATAGTGTAGTATTGGATAAAGAATAGACAAATAGATCAATGGAACAGAATGGATTTTCCAGAAATAGGGCCACATAAATATAGTCAAGTGATCTTTGATAAAAGAGCAAAGGTAATAGAAGGGAACAAACACAGCATTTTCAGTAAATGGTGCTGGAACAACTGGACATTCACATGCAAAACACAGACATGAATCTAGATATAGACTTATGTCCTTCACAAAAATTAATTCAGAATGGGTCATAGGCCCCAAACTATGAAACTCCTAAAATAATATAAGGGAAAAAACTAGATTGTCTTGTGTGTGGCAATGCCTTTTGACATTGAACAATAAAGGCATGCCCCATAAAAGAAGAAACTGATAAGCTGGATTTCATCAAAATCAAAAACTGTCAAGAGAATGTGTGGACAAGCTACAGACTCAGAGAAATATTTGCAAAAGACATGACCGATAAAAAATTATTATCCAAAACATGCAAAGAACTCTTAAAATTCGACAATAAGAAAATGACCTGATTAAAACATGGGCTGAAGACCTTAATGGACACCTCACCAAAGAAGAAATATGGATGAAGAACAAGCATATGAAAATATGCTCCATGTCACATGTTATCAAGGTAATGCAAATTGAAAACACAATAAATAGCCAACTCTGCAAAACTAACACTAGTGAGGATGTGGAACATAAGAACTATCATTTATTGCTGATGGGATGCAAAAATGGTGTGGCAACTTTAGAAGACAGTTTGGCAGTTTCTTTTTTTTTTAAATTTTTTTATTGTTGGTTGTTCAAAACATTACATAGTTCTTGATATATCATAATTCACACTTTGATTCAAGTGGGTTATGAACTCCCATTTTTACCCCGTATACAAATTGCAGAATCACATCAGTTACACATCCATTGATTTACATATTGCCATACTAGTGTCTGTTGTATTCTGCTGCCTTTCCTATCCTCTACTATCCCCCATCCCCTCCCCTCCCCTCCCCTCCCCTCTTCTCTCTCTACCCCCTCTACTGTCATTCATTTCTCCCCCTTGTATTATTTTCCCCTTTCCCCTCACTTCCTCTTGTATGAAATTTTGTATAACCCTGAGGGTCTCCTTCCATTTCCATGCAATTTCCCTTCTCTCTCCCTTTCCCTCCCACCTCTCACCCCAGTTTAATGTTAATCTTCTTCTCCTGCTCTTCGTCCCTACTCTGTTCTTAGTTACTCTCCTTATATCAAAGAAGACATTTGGCATTTGCTTTTTAGGGATTGGCTAGCTTCGCTTAGTATAATCTGCTCTAATGCCATCCATTTCCCTGCAAATTCTATGATTTTGTCATTTTTTAATGCAGAGTAATACTCCATTGTGTATAAATGCCACATTTTTTTTTTATCCATTCGTCTATTGAAGGGCATCTAGGTTGGTTCCACAGTCTTGCTATTGTGAATTGTGCTTCTATGAACATCGATGTAGCAGTGTCCCTGTAGCATGCTCTTTTTAGGTCTTTAGAGTTTGGCAGTTTCTTGTAAAACTAAACATACCCTTACCATATGATTAACCAGTTGTACTCCTTGGTATTTACTCCAAAGAGTTGAAAACTCATGCCCACACACACACAAAAATGCACACAGATGTTTATAGCAGCTTTATTCCTAATTGCCCAAACTTGGAAGCAACCAAGATACCCTTCAGTAAGTGAATGGATAAATAAACCAGGGTACATCCAGGCAATGAAATATTCTTCAGTGCCTAGAGAGAGAGAGAGAGAGAGAGAGAGAGAGAGAGAAAGAGAGAGAGTGCGAGCGCAAAGAGCCATAAAAAAGACACGGAGGAATCTTAAATACAAACTACTAAGTGAAAGGAGCCAATTGGAAAAGAATACATACTATATGATTCCAATTATCTGATAGTTTGAAAAAGGCAGAACTCTGGAGACAGTAAAAAAAGATCAGTGGTTGCCCAGAGTTGGGGCAGGGAAGATAAATAGGCAAAACACAGGGGATTTTTAGGGCAATGAAAATGTTTGATATGATACTATAAAAATGGCTGGTATGTCTCACACATTTGTCAAACTCATAGAATATACATCATCAAGAGTGAACCCATCTGTAAATTAGGGATTGGGGTGATTATGATGTGTCAATGTAAGTTCATCAATTGGACCAGATGTTGACATCACTCTGAGGGAGGATGTGGATAGTGGGGGAGCCTAGGCATTTGTGGAGGCAGGGAATGTATAGGAAAACTTGCACTTTCCTTGGAATTTTACTGTGAACCTAAAATTGCACCTCTAACTACGTTGTGGGCATATACTTTTTAGAAAACCCTTAGCCAAAATTTCAGTGGATCCTGGCTTTACTGTTTTGTTACCCACATTTTCCATTTGTCCTGAAACCTTTGCTTTTTAATTAAAAACATTCTTAGCAGTTCTTTAAATCACCTTACATTCCTTATGGAAGGTCAAAAGCAACCAAGGTAAGGTGTGATTACAATGAAAAAATGAATTTACTTAAAAAAAAGTCACTTGGGACTGGGGGCAAACTCAGTGGTAGAACACTTGCCTAGCCTGCCTGGGTTCAAACTCCAGCAGTGCACGCACCCCCCCCCCCCATACAGTCCCACTAAGGAAATCAGTATAAAGTATGGCTTTAAAAAGAAGTCACTTATTTTTAAAAAGCTATAGTGAATCTTCTAATAAACTATAACATTAGTTTTAACTATTAATCTTCCCAAACCAATTGCTTACAAAAATAGTTTTTTTTAAAGAGAGAGAGAGAGAGAGAGAGAGAGAGAGAGAGAGAGAGAGAATTTTTTAATATTTATTTTTTTAAAGAGAGAGAGAGAGAGAATTTTTTAATATTTAATTTTTAGTTTTTGGTGGACACAACATCGTTATTTTATTTTTATGTGCTGCTGAGGATTGAACCCAATGCCTGGCACATGGCAGCCCAGGGTTTTGTGTGTGTGTGTGTGTGTGTGTGTGTGTGTGTGTGTGTGTGTATGTGGTGTTGAAGATTGAACACATGCTTGGCAAGTGTTCTATTACTGAGCTACATTACTCCTAGCCCACAAATATAGGATTTTTTAATTTGTTTGGTACTGGGGATTGAACTGGGCTTTGCACATGCAGGCAAGTGCTCTACCATGGAGCTACTTCCCCTAGACTACTATCAAGTACTGTTTCCGAAGCGTTCCAGCAGCCTCAAAAGTACTTCCTAAATGTCCAAGCTCCTACGGGTTCATTAATAACCTGTCTCATGTACTTTGTACTGAACCAAAAGAAAAAAAATTCCATTCTGCTGTTTCATAATGACTCTAAATATGGAGGTGGGGGGGGTTCATTATGTTACTATGGGGCAAGTACTTGCTGTTAATATATATGTCTTATCTTTGATCTCATTATATTTCTGCAAAGTGAATATTACAAAGTGATTATTTCAGATGAGGAAAACAAAGTTCAATAACTTACCCAAATACCGAACAGTGAAACAGATTTTAAGCCAAAGCTACTGCGATGTCAAATATTTGACTCCACTTCATCCTGCTCAAGAAGAAAACCCTAAATTCTTTTCCTAGCTCTGTATAACTAGGAAGAGAGGGAGGTTAAAGAGGTATTTTTCTCTTCTTTAGGTTTCAATCATCATCATTTTCTTCCCTGGAAGAAGAGCAACATTACATTCTGAAAATTCTATGCAGGATGTGGGTGGCTGGAATATATCTGACTGAGCAACAAAGGTGCTTGCATATATTCTGCTAGTTTTGTGGGCTTGGAAAGCAATTTGATTAAAAAAATGAGATGCAACCATTTTCATATATATGCATGTACATATATACATACACATGGGGAGGGTGTGTGTGTGTGTGTGTGTACACATACATGTGTACATGTTTGTATCCCTCTTTAAGCAAATAGCCTTCTCTTACGGCTCTCCTTGGCATTAGCTTTATTCTTACTTGGTGGGGGCTGCTCAGTGCCACATGGTCAGTGGGCAGGAAGGAGATCTCCCAACCTCGGCTCTGAATGCTCATATATACTGAGGATTATACGGTCTCCTTGAGGTGGGAAGGAACTAAGAACTCTACAGAAGAAAATAGCTTTTCCTTCTGGCTAATAGATGAGAAGAGTCACCCCATCACATCAAAGATACCCATGTTCGTCCGACAACGGTGGGGCTGTGGCCATCCATCTGCAATGTCACCAGCTCGGCAGCCCAGCCAGCCACATCTGGAAAAGTTAAGTGAGCTGGGAGTTGACACGTGTTAAGGAATGTTTTCAGCACAGCATATTGACAACAGGCTAACACAGTTTCCCTCCTCCTATTTGCATCGAACTTAGTTTGATGAAAGTTAATGCTTCAAGGTTTATTAAGGTAATGAAGACACCCTGTAGGTACAATAGCCAACACCAATTCTTTGAAAGGTAAGATATGACAGGTCCAGAGGGGGTTAATAAGATCCATAAAAAGGGTGACCAGTCTAAGGGAAACAAGAAAAGTCTTCATGAAGAGCCCAGTATGCGCAGTGTAAAAGGACAGAGGTTTTAGGGACCCCTTTCAACACACTCCACGACTCGTCATCCACTTTCTTGGAGTCTAAAAACCAGAAGAACAAGCATTTGGGCTCTCTGAGTGACAGAGGTGTCCCAGAGAGGTATTGTAGCTGCTGTGACTGCCCTGGATGGTTTCAGTTTCCTATGTTTAAATTCCTAACAAGCCTTTCAAATCAGCAGACATGTCTCAAGACTTTATTTATTTGTTTTTGTAGCTTTGACAGTCTTGAGAAAGGTGCCACATGGAAGACACTTCATAGCAAACCTCTCTTGTTCTGATTTGGCATGAGAGATGACTGCCTGGTACAAAGACAAAACCCTAGAAAGATAATCTTTGGTAGCTCTAATCTTCTCTGCAAGTATCTCAAATAAGGAACACGTTCTCTTTGATTCTAAATTCTTCTCAAATGTTCTTGCCATCCATCTGCAGATGCTTTCTATTGGAATACTGATCTTTTAAAAATAAGTTTTCAGGCTGGGTTTGTGGCTCAGTGGTAGAGTGCTTGCCTAGCACATTGGGGGGGCACTGGGTTCAATCCTCAGCACCATATAAAACGAATAAATAAAATAAAGGTCTATAGACAACTAAAAAAAATATTTAAAAAAATAAATAAATAAAAATGAGTTTTCTCCTCAGACCCCAAAGGATCACAGCACCTCCTTCTTCATATCCTCTCAGGGAATTTGAGGAGAGAAAAGGAGGTATATGGCAGGGGCAAAAGTGATTCCTTTTCTTTTCTACAAAAGATCTCCCTGCAGAGCTGGCTCCATGGTGAATTTAGCTCTTAGAAGTTCCTGCTTAGGTCCTGGTTTAGTGTCTAATTTCTCCACTCTCTCCTGCTGCTCTGTTTCCCTTCAGGAAAGGGTCATGTGGAGAACTTTTGCTATGGCCGGCCTCACCCCCCAGGGAACTGGTAGGGCAGAAGTCTTCTTAGAGGTGAAAGCCCAACTTAAGAGGCTGTTCACTCCAACTCAAGAAAGGCAGGATGCACAGCCAGTGTGGCAAGACCCTCCCAGTCACACACAGACTGAGAGGTGTTCTTTTTAGGAAAGCTCAGTTTGTTCAACTTCTGTTTTCTAGAAGATCGTGGGTAAGCTCCCAGATGAGAGGAATGATTGGATTAAGGCTCAGTGAGGCCCACATGTGTGGTGGTGGCAGAACTAGCATTCAAATCTGGGTCTTAACCCAGTTCACTGGGAGTTTTGTATCATTCTGTGTGACCAGTCAGTGGTGGTTCTGCAGGACCATGTTGTAGAAGTAGAGGTGGATGACCTAGTGAAGGTCTGAGCAGCCCCTTGATATTTCTGCTTTTATATTTGATCTAAGGATATGATTTAAGAAAGGGCTTCACTGTGAAAGAAAGGTTGTTTTTGTTTCTCCAATTTTAGGAAGATTCCTGTAAGATTAACTTGGAAGCCATTTTCAGGGAGGTTTTGGTGAACTCAACAAAAAACCTTGCTTATGATAGAAAACATTTACATGTGGATCACTGGCTCACATATGCGCTCCCAATCCCCTGAGTGACTGAAGAAATTCTGATTTGTCATTTTGCTATTTCCAGATACTGTTGAGATTTTAATACTCACTACAGGAATAGCAGAGTGTTCTGAGTGTGGGCTCTTGTCAGACAGCCTGGGTTTGCAGCTCGATGGACTACATGATAGGTAACCTTGAGCAATTAAGAAAAAAAACAAAACCTAAGAAACACAAAACAAAAAAGCAATTTTTTTTTTTTTTTTTTTTGGTGGTACTGGGCATTGAACTCAGGGAATACTCAATCATGGATCTATACTCCCAGCCCTTTTCTTTTATTTTGAGACAAAGTCTCACTAAATTGAGGCTGGCCTCAAACTTGTGATCCTCCTGCCTTAATCTCGGGAATCACTAAGATTACAGGTCTATACCATTGTGTCTGGCAAAAAGGAAAAGCTTTTGTCACACAGAGTTGATAATTAACTGAGCTAATATATTGAAAGCACATAGTAAGCATTCAGTAAATATACACTGTTATCTGAGGGACCCACGCACAGACCTTACATAAGGTCTGGCACTGGCTTCTAACCAGAGCAATGGTTAGAAAGCTCCAAATTCTTCACTTAGACCAATTAGTTGTTGTTGGTAAATGACGGTGTTTAGGACAGAGCTGTGCCCACAGCAGAGGAAAGCCAGCGGACTCCATGTGGGAGTCCTCGGCCTCTGGAAAGGAGGAAGCTGGCAGACAACCCCCCACTTCCCCAAACTGGTGTGGCGCTACCAGTGGGAGCCAGCAGCTCTGTTCTCTCACCGTCAGACAACTGCAGTCTTTGGATCTGTTGTCGTTGGCTCTGCTAAAACCCACACTTCCAATTTTCACACTATCTGTAAACGTTTAATTCGAAAGGCTTTCCTATTTAATATCAAACAAGTGAGAAAAAAATGTCATCAGCTCATTAGTGCCGTGCCAGACTTCCACTGGGAGATGGCGGCAGGGGAGCTCAGCTGTGCGGAGGCCTCGGTAGGATTTCTCAAATGGCTGAATGGAGAGCAATACATCAGCCTCCTGAAATCTCACATGCCATTTGGTTTAAATATTAAAGTTCCTTTGAGGTTAAGTAAGTATTAGAACCAGAAGGAAGGCAGGTTTACAATCTGTTAGCCTGGGCTCCACATGCTGCGATGATCACAAATATACCTCTTTCCAGCAAGAGGGGTCACTGCTAGCCCAAAATCTCCCCAACTCTGCTTACCAACCCAAACTGGATCCTCACTTTCCCATCAACCTTTGCCGGAGGCTGCTCAGCCCAAGGTCTAGACTGACAGACTGTCAGTAGTTGTCTAATGTGAGCCAGGAATGGGAGACACATGTCATTTAAAAATTTCTAATAGCCATATTTTAAAAAAAGTAAAAAGAACAAGTGAAATGAATTTTAATGAAGTATTTTATTTGATACAATATATCCAAAATATCATTTCAGCATGTTATCAATATCAAGGTGATTAATGAGATAGGTGACACTTTCTGGTTCTATCTTTGCAACCTAGTGTGTATTTTAGCCTCATAGCCTGTCTTAGGACCAGCCACTTTCAAGTGTTCAATAGCTATTGTATCAGACAGAGCAGGTCCAGACTCTGGACTAGATTAATTCCACACATTGCACTAGATCCTACAGCAGCAGCAGGCCAGTGGTGAAAACACTCTGCAAAGCCCGAGGAAGGGTCTCGAGAGGCGGAGAAGAACTGAGAGGATGCGGTAAAACAGAATCTGTCACCAGAGTTCCTTTTGAAGTGCGTTTGTTTGCAATAACTTTTATAAACATCATTGGTTCTCTCCCCTTTGTTTCACAGTTCGGGGGACCCAATTTATCTCTGACTGAGTATTATTTTCTCAGCTGCAAATCATGTTAATTGGGCAGCAGATAGATAGGAATGTGGAGTAAACAGCCCTAATACCTTTAATGCTTTTGATGACTTTTCCAGCCCCATACTGTAGATACTGTATTGAAGGAGGAGAGCAGCCCCCTCTTCCTGTCAAGGAAGACAAGGCCCTGAGTTCTGCAAGGAGGTGGGGTGGTGAACTTATTTCAAAGTTCTGATCTCTTGTTCTTTGCTTTTATTTGATACTCAGATGACTTGGATAGTTTGGTTAGACTAAATGTGAATGCAAGTTATCTGGAGTCTTCTGAAATGAGACGAGGTTGGGAGACCGGAGGTGCAGAGTGGCATTTGGTCAAAGCTCTAATTTCTTTTCAGGAAGTCAGTGTTGCTTTTCCTTCTACTCCGCTTGCAGTCTTTAAGTTCTCAGGTCACTGGAGGCTTAACCAGCTCTGAAGGGTAGGGAGAGGTCTGCCTGTCTTTCTAAAGTGGGACAGAGGAATTGTAAACAGGAGGGAGAGAAGAAGCATCTCAGTACCAGCCTCTTCACGGGCAGACCAATTTTAGGAATGAATATCTGGACGAATCGAAGAACCAGAAATTGATTTCCATAAAACTGTCCTGCCTCATATCTACTGGAACACCTTTCTGAAATGCAAGAGTAGGTGCAATGTGGTCTGATGCCTGCCTGCTTCAAGCACACCCAAACCTTCTCACTAGAGTCTTTCAGTGCTTTTCTTCAGAGTCCTCGGTAGGACCCCGTTTTTTTTCTCAGATCTGGGTCCTCATTCTACTTCTAGAAGCCCCCTTTATATCTCAACAGGGCTCACACTACAGCATGCCACTTAGAACCCCAAGACTACAGAGGACCTGTGGATTCTAAGTCCAGGCAATACCCAACCACAGCTTTAGAAGAGCAAGGCTGATGTGGGTTGAATTTGATAGCACCTGGAAAAACACATTTCCTTATTCCTAATACATCTTCATTATTGATCACCCGCTGCTGCCCACAAACTCTAAAAAGTAGACATGGTCAGAGTTGCCTGGGGATCAGTCCATTGAAATGCAGATTCCTGGGCCTTCCACTTCAGGTCTTTTGACTGTTAGAAGAGCTGGACCTAGGAACCTCTATTGGAGGTATTCTCCCAGTCCTTTTTATGCCAATTACATATAGGCTACATGCTCAGAAACCCTGTTAGAAGTCTGCTGAAGTAATGCTATTTCAAGCTCAACAGTATGATGTCAATATCAGTGGGTAATTTTGTTCCCTGCCTTTAAAAGGTAGTATTATGATTTCAGACTTGTGTTCTATCTTGGGAAATCTACTTTATCAAAAAGACATTTAAAAAAAATTCCAAAAGTTTCAAAGATCACCTTAGAGGGCAGGCCACACTTTGTCCTGGGTGAGAAGTAAGAAGTGCTTGCTGGTTGTCTTGTTCCCTGCTGGGAAATGACAGAGGGACCCTTGTACTCTCTGGGCCTCATTTTGGAATTTCTTTTGCTATCATGTGACTTGGGACATAGTTCATGGGACTAAAAATGGGCATGCTATCTAGAGTCAGCATCTGTAAGATGGTAGGGACTTACAAGCCACCTGCCTGCAAGGAGTGCCCCATGCTAGAGAATGACTGGCACATCTTTACTCACAGAGAGAGGAAGGCAGCTAAGTGGAGGTGGGCAGAGCGAGTACACATAGCAGAGCTGCACCAGCATCACCATATGGTGGAATCCCAGACTGACTGACTGCAGAAGCTGAGTTTTACCATGTGATAGCTAATGTATTTTAGTGATTGCAAGAGCTAACATTAAGCATCTGCTGGATAGCAGGCAAGGTGCTAGACTTCTTATTTACAGTATTTCATTTAATGCATATAAAGATCCTATGGTTATTTAGTATGGATTGTTAATATTCCTATTTTACAGACGAGGAAACTGAGCCTTAAAAAGGTCAACGACTTGTCAGGGTCAACAAGCATCCATGTTGGAATCAAAGCTAGTTAATTTGTTTCAGAGTCAGTACATCCATTTAGCACAGGGCTGGCTACATAATTAGCAGGGCTCAGTGCAAAATGAAAGTGTAGTTCAGAAAGCAGAGGAAAAAAATGATGCTGATAAAAAGTTTTTCCTTTTTCCCAAGGTCCTGATCTTGATTGGCCATGGTGATTCTATTTGCTATTTAATGTCATTCTTAGTCAAGAAAAATTAAAATTGTTAGCATGATTTCTACCATTCATCTTTATATTGTGCGATGCCAGTTTTTAGAAGCCAGTTGTAATTTGTATAGTCACTGAAATTACACAACTTGTGTTTCACAGGTCACACGTGCGTTTGTGTTCTTCACAAAACTAGCTCATCTGTTTTTATTTTATTTATTACTCTATCAACTCTCTACTTTGGATTCTGATGCATAAGAAAGACCTGAAAAGAACCAGAACCATGTGTTGCCTTATCTTCCCCACCCTTTGATGTCATTATTTTTGGAGTCAAAATTTGGCCGATACAGAGCAGCAACACAGGTGAGGAAGGCTAAGATAGGCTTCCTTGCATAGTCTGTATTTCTTAGAATGCCATGGCCATCTTCTGCAGTTGAAGCAAGTTCAGGTTTGGACAGACAGCATGGCCTTTGGGGGATGTCAGCACCTGTATTAGTCAGTTCCATATTACTACAATAAAGTGCCTAAGGCAATTAACTTATAAAGAGAAGAGTCAGGCTGAGGGTATAACTTACAAGCTTAGCATGTGCCAAGGCCCTGGGCTCCATCCCCAGCATCAAAAAACAAAAAGTGGGGGGGAGGGGAGAAAAAAAAGATTTATTTAGCTCATAATTTGGAGGTTCAAATCCAAGATTGCCTTGACCTCTAAAGAAAGTGGTGGATGACAATAGTAGCAGCATATTTCAGAGCAAGTAGTTAAATCTAGAGGCTGGAAGCAGAGAGGGAGAGAGGAAAAGGAAGAGTGGGTAGAGAAAGAGAGAAAGGAAAGAGAGGAATGGTGCTCTCCATGACCTAAGGACCTCCCGGTAGGCTCCACCTTTTAAAGGTCTACACACCTCCTGATACCACCCTGGGTACCAGGCCTTTACTTACAGACCTTTGGGAGACACTCAAACCATGGCAGCACCTTCTCTACCTAGGTGTAGACTCAACACACCTACTTTGTATTTGGTTTAAGTCTTGCTGAACGCCTGTGAATTGTGGATCCACTGGAATTCTGTGCTAATGGAACACTTGGAGATGCAACATATGAAGAGGTAGACATATTATGGTAGCTCCTCTACTCATATTGTCCTGTGGACTTCCCTTACAAAACACAAGTTCATAATAAAATTATTAATTCCAAGATGATGGCAGCAGAGTATTAAACCAAGCCCAGGGCCATTCTGAGCACAGCATGCTGTGTAAACACATTAGCTGCACACCTGTGAAGGTGGATCCACCTGGAGGAATGAAGTACAGGTTTTGCTTTGTTTTCACCTAGCTATTGCTGGGCCATGTAAAGTCAACTTAACAGCCCAGTTATGCAGCTTCAGAAATGGATTCCTATTCACCTCACTTAATGGCCTAAAAGTAAGACCCATTATCTTTTTTTTTCCCCTCTTCTGGAATTGAGGATTGAACTCAGGGTGCTTTACCACCGAGCTGCATCCCCAGTCCTTTTTCTTTTCTTTTTCCTTTCTCTTTATTCAGACAGATCTTGTTAGGTTGCAGAGGCTAGCCTTGAACTTTTGGTCCTCCTGCCTCAGCCTCCTGAGTTGCTGGTATTACAGATGTGCACCATCACACCTGGCTACACCCTACTATTTGAGGCAGTCTGAGTGTCAACAAAGCACTTTCTGGGTGGCCTATGGGAGTCTTCAGACTTTTGGAACCTTCCATGGATGGGCAGGTGGGGGCAGCACCCTCTAGAACCTCCACTTGTCCACCAGCATCATGGACTCACCAGTCACCTCTGGAGGCCATCCATTTCTGTCTTTACTATTCACAACTATGGGGCTCTGCACCAGAAGGCAGGTGAGAAAGGCAAGGAGTCTGGTTTTCAAGTTCTCTCTCATTACTTCAGCCCTTTAGCTTGGCCTTAGTAATTTTATTTTTGTTCCCTTTGACAAATGTTCTCCTGGCACACCTTTCATCCTAACGCCTTTGTCTATCTGTTGCCTGTGATCACCCAAGAGCTGCCCCCTGGCAACCCACCCTCTCCCTCGTTGCTTTACTTGAAGGACTATTTTGATTATGCTAGTCTTCCTCAAAATATTCAGTGGCTCCCCATTGCCCATTAGATTTCATCCCAGTTCTCCATCCTGGACATTCAAGGCTGTCCACTATCTGACTTCAGCTTCCCATCCTCTTTGTGTTTTTATCCTTTCCTCTGGGAGAGAATAACAAATATGTCCGATGCTTGCCTTCTCTGTGCCTGTATTATGTCTTTTCTTTCTCCCCTTGTTTCATGCTTACTTTCTGCACACAGACTCATCACAAGTACATGGTGTATATTTATAAATCTTTCCAGCCCACAAATACAGACACTATATACATTGCAAATCTACCCTGTGCTCAACAGTAAGTAATAAGTGGGAGGAAAGTTTTGAGTTAGCACTTAGGCCACGGAATTAAATATTGGTCACTTGTTCCACTTCCCCAGAAAATGATGGCCAAAGCTATTTTGCTTATTTAAAGTCTAGCTATAATGCAAGTTGTTGCAAAAGCAAATTAAGATTTTGTCTTCTACCTATTAAATCAGGAGATTAAAATAATTTAAAAATCCATGTTCACAAGGAACTAGCATCCAGGCATTTCCAGGAATGGTGAATTGACATTGCTTAGGAGGGTGGTTTCAGAATATGTTTTAAAAACTTTAAAGTGTTTACACATCTTGGTCCTATAACTCCATTCAGACGCTGGAATTCTAACTTCTATTTATTCTATGGAAATCACCAAGGAATGTGCACAAATATTCTTACACGAAGACATTTAAAACAGCCAAACATCCAACAAAAGGGAACTTGTAAATGCTAGGCAGTACTAATTAACCCATTAAGTCCCAAGTTTTCAATTCTGTAAATATTTTAACAAAATTGACACAAGTACATTAAAATAGGTTGGAAATTATTGGGCACTGTGCCACATGTCTGTCATCTCAGAGACTAGTGAGGCTGAGGCAAAAGGATTACAAGTTTGAGGCCAACTTGGGCAACTTAATGAGACTCTGTCTCAAAAAAAGTAAAAATGTTTGAATATCATAACTATAACTTATATATGTTTTCATATATACATATTTAAATGTTCTAATTATTCAAGTATTATTTAACTAAAAAACTCTAATAAGTATTTCAAAAGTTATCATCAGTGCTATATTTGTTTCTCAATGTAAGTCTTTATACGTGTCCCACATATAACATTTAACAACATGAAACAATGTTTCTAAGATATTAATAAACAAAAAATTCCAAAAATAATTTGTACAGTATGAACCCAATTTTGTAAAAGTATATAGAAAGGAAATTGAAATAATATGCATCATAATGTTTGTCATTCTTTCTAGGATTATAGTTATTTACTAATTTTTCCTTTACAATCTTTGTATTTTTCTGCAATGAATGTGAATCACCCTTATAATCATTGATGATGAAGTTTGAGTTCAAATCCAGCATAACAGTGGAATCAGTTCAAATCAGCAACAGTGAGGCACTAAGCAATTCAGTGAGACCCTGTCTCTAAATAAAAATGCAAAAAAATAGGGCTGAGGATGTGGCTCAGTGGTTGAGTGTTCCTGAGTTCAATTCCTGGTACCAAGAAAAAAAGTTCACCCTTATACAATTCTAGTGGGGAAAAAAATGTTCGGTTGAAACCCAACTTCATCTTGAAGTTGCTAGCCAATCAGCAATATTTATGAAATGTTTTGTATTAGTGCCATAGATGTATAAATGGTGACAGAAGATATAGCATTGCCTTTCTATGATTTATAAATTGATGATGCCCCATAAGCATCATAATTTGGTTCTTTCTAGCAAATACTTAGCCCTGAGCTTTACATCTTCTCATGGCTTTCCCTAGTGCACACAGCCCAGTGTATTGCACACAATGCACATCTGATCAGTGTTTGCTGAATGAATTTACTGACCTAGAAATGCTCCATGACTAGGCGAGGACTGGGTTACAAGACTAGTGTTGTAGCCATTGTGCGATTTCATTCATTATAAAACCTTACCGTTTGTACCTTCAAACCTACCTCAGCTCTTGCAGAGATTTCCACCTAAGAAATGCAAAAAGAAAGTTGCTTCAAACATGTTCCTAGATTCATAATTGTCACCTTTATTGAATGTTTAAGTGCCAGCTGCTAGGAGAAGCACATTATCATGTATGATGTTATTTAATTCTCATGATAATCCTTTGAAGTAGATACATCTTTACTATGGATTAAAAAACCTGGAAACATATTAAAATGATTTGTCTAGTGTCATGTGGCTAGTGAGGAGTGAAGCCAAACTCAAGGCAGTTCTGGTTGACTCCAAAAACTCAAATTAGTCAACATGCTACAAACTTCCTTCTTGGAATCAGGACACGAATTCTCAGTGGTGATTTGCATGCCAGACTGACACTCATTTTATTCTTATTCTTTTTCTTGGTGTTGTCTTTGATTGCTATTCTGGTGAGTTGTGGTGCTCTTATGGTAGTTTTTATTTGCATTTTACTAATAAAGCCATTTGGATATCCTTGTCCTTGGGAAGTGCCTGTTAAAGTCCCTTGATAATTTTCCCACTAAGTTGATTTTTTTTTTCCGATTTGCTGTTCTGAATATGTTCTGGCAACATGTTTGGTTTTGCATGCAAATATTTTCTATTCTGTAGTTTGTTTTTACTTTACTCTCTTCACTTTTTCCTTTTTTTCCTCCAAAAACTTTTTCTTGAGGGAAAATGTCAATTACACACTCAGAGGCAGAAAGCAAGGCAGCACAAATATCTGTCACCGTTACTTGGCTTCCACAGTTATCACCCATGGCCAATTTTGTTTCATCAATATTCCCACTTAATTCTCCTCCCTAAAGTAAATCTTGAACATCACATTTATCCATATATATCTCAGTAGGTACCACTAGATAAGTGTTCCTTTTAAAAATATACAATCCCATCATCACACTTTGAAAGATCTTACTAATCAAGGATTTCTTGATTTATCAAACATTCAATAAGTGCTAATTTTTTGCTCCAATTGCGTTCAACTTTATTATTTTACATTTTTGGCAGGTTGGAACAGAATCCAAATAAGTCCCATGCTCTACAACTGTTTGATAGAGCTCTTAAGACTCTTTTAATCTATAGGTTTTCTCCATTTCTTCTTTTACTTCCCACAATTTATTAAAGAAACGAATTTTCCAAAATGCTGGTGGTCTGGAATTTGATTATTTCATTACTGTGTGTCATTAAACAGACTTCATATTTCTCTATTTTTTTCTGTGAATTTTTAGATTTTGAGGACTGATTAACTCAAAAAAATTGACTGTTCAATTTTTTTGATAAGAATACTTCCAAAGTAGTACTGTCACTTCTATTTGAAGCACATAATGCCTGCTTGCTTCCTTCTTTGTGACATTAGTGGACAGTGGCGATCACTGGTCAGATCCATTATTTCCCTATCGCAGACATCAATTATAAAATCTACGCATTTTAATTTATCTCTGGCATTATGTGACTTCATTGGATCCTGCTGTTTTCCTAGAAATTTGAGTGATTTAAAATTAACAAAATGAAAATAGAGAAGTTTCTATTTCTAAATTTCTTTTTGTGGTCCTGCCTGGACATCCAGGTGGTCAGTTGTAAGGGTATGATATATCCTGGTGCTCTAGAGGCACATGCACCAAGGGATTGGGGATGGTGAGGGAAGAACAGTATTGGCTTTAGGTGTTCATGGATATGCAAATGGCCTTGGCATAGATTTTTCAAAAATGTTCTAAATCCAAAATTCATTAACTCCTACTTAAGGAACAACTTTGCCCAAGGACTCTTTAGGAATAAATAATGGATTTAAAGTAGTTTCTCTAAGTTCCCAATCTCAATGAGAAGAAAAGAAAGCAGCTGCTTGAGACAAAAACACAGGGGTTCTACTCCCTTACAGGTTACTGCCTCTGTCTGGCACGTGAACTGTAGCATACTTTTATGCAGCAGCCTTTCCTGTCAGGTAGAATAAAACACATGAGAGAGCTACTAAGAATTTTCCTTTAGGAGAGTCAACACTCAACATTTCAAATGTAGATCATCTGTCCCATCAATAGACAGAAGGATGAGACAAAGCTATTCTAGAAAAGAAGTAAAGCCCTTTGAATACAGGGAAGATGAAAAGAACAGTAGGTAATTGACAGAGTTTGGTTTTGCATTTTGGAAGTGCTTTTGTGTGCTAGATGTAGTGCTTTGTTGTTGTGGCAGTAAAACAGCAGAATAAAGGTGCTAGCTTTACAGGGTTCTGTTTATAAAAAGATGCTAAGAAAGAGACAAAGCCTTTTCTATGTATGTGTTTTAGATTTCTAGTTTCATTAATGATCTCAAAAGAAACTAAACAGCATTCAAAACCAATTCCATATGAGGACTAAAAACCAGGAATTAGGACCCAGAATTTAAAAATCTGGAGACTCAAATAACAATTTTAATATAACTCCCCCTCCAAGACATCTCTACATTCACATAAATAATCCAGTTTATCCAATGTTATAGGAATTAACATCCTCCAAAAGTATGGACTAAGCCTATCATTCACTGTCATATCCCTAGCGGCTAACAGAATGTGTGGTACACTGTAAGTATTCAACAAATGAATGAAAGCCCTAAAATTGTTAAAACCAAGAGTCTTAATTGTGAAATAATACCTGTAACAAGGACAACAGTAGGCCAAGTCTCATAAGCTGTCATTTCAAAAATCCTGCTTAATAAAAGTGTTGGGTTGATACATCCAATGTCTAGAAAGCTGTAAAACAACTGGAGAAGGTCCAGAGCCAGACCTGACTTGCTCCAGATTACAGAGCATGACAGCTGGACTTACTGTTTGCATTCCTGTCTCTGCCTTTTGGTGAGCAGTTTCCGTTCCAACAAAATCTCATTTTTAAATTTACTCTGATATTTGTGTTTAATGATTTAATATCATATCACACCAGTCTGGCCTTCGGGGTGCCCTTGACATGCATTTTTCTGATTGACCTTTACATATATTATATACAAACAGGCCAGAAACCACCCATCCCCATAGGAGCCTCTCAGGTGATTTCACTTCTTGCTCCAGAAACAGACCTCTGCAGACTTTGTTTAAAGCCAGCTCCCCCGACCCTCACGTCTTCTGTAAGCTTGTCCAGACACGGGGAGCATCATTAGGCCAGGTCTTTCAGTCGTTCCATTGCTTGCAAAGCAATCATTTCTAGGGGTTTGGTGTCTTGTCTGACATCTGTTTGATGCTGCAGCTCCAGCCTCTATCTCAATGAATCACTTGTCAGCGAAGGTTGTGGCATTTGAGGCTGGATTTCACACCTCTGGGAAGGGTCGCCTGTGATGTAAGTGATCTCAGGGTTTTTGAAATGACCAACCCCATCCCCCCTCATCCCAAGAGAAAATGAGGGAGACAGGGGAACCTGATGCTTGCTTATTCAAGGCTTATTTTGATCTGTCCCCATAGGCTGGAGCCAGGCTTTCTTCCCTGGGGAACATGTTGCCAACTCATCTCCATGGTTGGAATGCTGCTGCTGGGAAAAATCAGACTGAAATATTTGTGTAGAACATTTTGAGAATATCGGATAGAATAAGAGGAGATTTTTAAAAAAAGAAACAAGGAAAAAGGAATTTACCATTCTTTAGTAGTTTGCAGATCTTTTTTTTTTTTTTTTTTTTAAAGTGCAGTTTGATGGCTGTATCCATGTTGGTTCATGTCTAGCCAGAGGAGCAAGGAAGGGGGATAGGGGGTCAGGAGTCAGATTGGGTTATAAACCTGTCTGAGATTAGCAAGGCATTAAATCTAGGCTTTTCTTTCTTTATTCTCCAAAAGGTACCAATGATCTCACAAAGTACATATGGCAAATGATGATGCTTTGAAAACCACAAGGCCTACAGTAGCCCCTAGTAAAAAGTGATTATTTACAGTGTCCTAGGGAAACTCCCTTGTGCATCTGAGGACTTGAAGAGCACAGAAAGAAAAGGAAGGGACATGCTAAGCCTGAGAACTCCATAGGTGCCTTTCTAAACCAGGACCCCTTGAATAGGGCACATTTCATGGAGCAGAGGTGGAATGCAAGATGAAATTAGAGAAAAATAGTAAATTTTTTACCTCACTCTGTTTTGTAGGAAAGGAGAATGCTAGATAAGGCATATGATGGAGGGGTTCTTCTTTGTGACTTTAGAACTCTTTGCCTTGGTTTCAGAGAAAGTCACAACAGGAAGAGGTTGTCACAGACAAGCTCCCAGGATGGGAAGATGGAATTTCCAGATCTGATGAAATGGGAAATTTTTAAGTTTTTAATTCAAAGAAAATTGGAAAGGGGAGGGGAAACTGATATCCCATCTGAGGCTTCTGAATCTTACAAAGGATTCTCTTCATGTTCCTAAATTAGTACAAGTGGGTGGGGGTGCGGTAGGGTGCCAAAACTTGGGCTCATCAGTCACTTCATGCATTTGAGTTGCAAAACATTTAGCCCTGAAATGCAAATCATTTAATCACCTTTGACTCAGTGGTTGACCAAAAGTTGTAAACCCTTGGGAGCAAGGAATTCCTAACACTATGGATGATATGGTAATACACTTCACAGCATGAACTTCAGATCTCCTGAAGGAGGCTGGGGAGCAATTGAAGCCGAGAATCAATACTCTTTTTTTTTTGAGAATCAATATCCTAAAGTTTCTGCATAACAAAGACAGACCCTCTCTTCCAAACAAGTTGAAAAGGAGTGATCCCAAAGGGCAGCTCTCAAGTCCATCCCCACTACCCTGCATATCTTGCTCCATTCTGATAGGTTAATGAAAATGCACTTTGAAATTAAAAAGAGGATAAAGTAAGGTAAGAATACTCCATTTCCATTTGAGTCTGACTATGCAACCTGGGTATGAAAAAAAAAACACATTTGCTTAAAAATCTTACAGTTCTGTCTACACTTGCTTGGGTAGGTGTGAGATGCTCAGGAGGTAGAGAACTGCTCATTCACTCATTCATTGCCCATCTTAGAAATGAGACTGGGGATGCAGGTTGGATTCCAGCTTAGAAGTGAAGCATTGCAAACTCTGTGCAGCCAAACAGAAAGTGGAAGAAGAATGTTGATTTGGGGACCACACAAAAGTTGGGATTTGAATTTTATCATCTTCTATTACGTATTTTATTTTTTCATTTTCTCTCTTCTATCCACTGTTTAATTTTACCTTTCCACTCTCTCTGTTAGAGTACTCTCATCCTTAAGGATCGATCTGTAAATGTATAGGATTTCTTCTCTTGTCAATTAAAAAGTATCTATAATTTCCTAAGGGCATCCATCACCACGGAAGGAAACAGTTCATCACACCAAACAGTGCCACCCTCTGAAGTTGCTTTTGCTGCAAATATTATAAAATGATCCTTTGACTAAAGGATGACACTTCATTGACATCTCAAATCTGTTCACTCACTCCCCAGGAATAGCTCCCATGAGAGTAAACTGCTGCCGAAGCCACTGAACCAACTGGAAAAGACACTTGTGACTTTCTGTTGAGGTTTTCACAATGGCTTCAAAAGAAATGCGGATTAATCATTTGTTTTGACCCAAGAGCAGCAGAACTTATTTTGAAGACTTAAACAGGCAACACAAATGTAAACAGAAGTCTGCGACTCCCAAATGCTAAAGCTGAAAGGAGTCAGTCTGGAAACGTCAGTTCTACTCAGCGTTTATTTTCATTTGAAGAGAGTGAAAATCATATATAAATCACGGACAATACGAGTTCTTGCCTGGCAAATGTCCACATTAATCTGTTAACCTCTAAGTATAGATACAGTATTCTTTAATAGAAAGACAGGGCAATATGGCAGTTAATTAGCAACCAATACTGTAAACTACAGTAGATACAAAGTTTTATATAAATTAATTGCCATTATAAAAAGGCAACTGCTTTCACTAAGAAGGTACAAAAACTGGAAACTTCCATAAATATAATAAGAAGCTAAGTGAAGAAATTCCTAACAGACTGTTTTTCCTATATAATATTTGAATATGCAAACTAAGACACCTGTGGCACATTACAGGAAAGTAGGAATAGGACATACACCCCCAACCCAAGCACCCCCACCCGCCCAGGCCCACCCCTCCCCCCAGGTGGATTTCCCAAACATGGCAAATTCTAGGGTTACAAGGACAGGATGCCACACTGAAGCAGCAAGACGGCCAGCTCCAACCTGCTAGACAAAGAAGGAGCCTTATTGACAGTTGTAAAGCATTAGGCGTCAGACAGAAACTTGTCAAAAACAGCTGTTGTTGGGTACTGATTGATAATGTTTTCATTCTGACGGCTGAGATGCTACAGACAGTCGTGGGTCTGAGGAGAGGCCCATCCCTGGCGTGCACATGAACACACACAGACGACGGGAAGTCATTTAACAGATGGCTTAGGAGCACTCAGCCACAGTATCTTAAAGAGACGACATTTTACATTTAATGAACTTGCAGGGAAAGCAAGGCCTAATAATCATTTATTTTTTTCAGAGAAGATGAGCACAACAGAACAAAATAAAAACAGGAATTGTGTAACTGGTCATGGCAATATCAATTCTGTGCTGCTCACAGATTATTACACAGTGCTAAAAATATTCCAGGATAATGTAGACACAATTGTATATAAGTCACTATGGATATTTTCTGACCCATGCCAAAAACAAAAAAACAAAAAGAAGTTTTAGATGCTTCAAAGGTAATGATTTCAGTAAGATCCATTTCTAAGATCAAATAGCAAAAACTGTGTTTGAAAGATGTGAAGGGTCTGAACTATATCATCTGGAGAATTATGAGGTTTTATGTCACTGTGTGAGACAGCGTGAGTCAGTGGTATTTGGGTATCGGTCTATGCTACCTAAAAATTACAAACATGTTTTTATTGCTCAGGTGTAGGGAGCAGTTTTCTATCATTTGTCCACTTAGTATTTCAATCAATGGTCAAAAGTCTACAAAATGTGCCAAAGAAGATTTCATCTATGAACTTCAATATCCATAGATTATTCCTGATTTAGAAAAGGTCAAAGGTGCTAAACCTTACTAAAACTGTACATTTATCTCTAGGCAATTTCATCATTTAAATTAAGTGAAAAAATTCATTCCAAAGACTGAAGCTAGGCCCTCAAATTATTTATCTGCTGCAGCCCCAGCACATTTTAAGGGCACATTGAAACCCCTGAAAATAGAGGTTTATAATAGAAATACTGATAGACCTTTTAACTAGATGGAGGCTTTAAAAGACTCCATTAAACTATATTAGCACATAATGAATAAATACACAGATGAGTCTGTCTTTGTCAAATTCTTGCCAGCTTAAACATTAACCAGTATAAACTATGCTTTGTTTGGCTGTTTTAAAATTTTTATTTTTTAAAAATTATTTTCTCTATTTCAATCAAACATTTCTGGTTTTTAGAAAAAGATAACTACATTACGTTGTAGCTTGGCTTTATGGAGGCTGATTGTTCCACTAAAACATTTGAGGACTTGACCAAATGCAATCAGTGACGTATGCACTGTGCCTAAGTTTCCTAAAACACCCACCCCCCCCCCAAAAAAAAAAAAAAAAACCAAAAAAAAAACTAGAACAGTGTTTTTGCTCTTAAAAGGGGAAAAGGAGTGTGACCTCCGATAGATCAAGGAAACACTATGCATCTGGTCTTTAAGTTCTTCAAACCTAATTTTCCTGTGGTAGGATACTCTTTCATAAGAGGATTAATCGAAGTTTTTGGTACTTATTTTTTCACTCATATTCTATAAGGTTGGTATAAAAAAAAACCCTAAAAAATAAAAATAAGATAAAAAAATTAAGAAAACTCAACCCCCAGAGATCTTGAAAATGACATACATAATATTGTGGGGTCCCGGGTACACAATCCTCCACTCCCAAGCCCAGGGAAAATTAGTCAAGGTACTGTTGAGACTTTCTGAGTTCTTCACAAGGGATTTGATTTCTGTGAGCCATGAATTTCATCCATTTTAGCACAAAGTATAGAAGAGATGCTTAGAACAACAGAAGGAGGAGACATGCAGTGAAGATAATTAGTGGTAAACAGAGAATAAATTCTCTCAGTAGTGTGTACTTGTCGTTAATGCCGATGATAATTCACCTGACTTACATAATATTCACTTTGAGAGATGAGAGTCTGAAATAACTAAAGGAAAACAGAGACTGAAGTCATGATAGTCTTGATACCAAAATAGAATTAAAATGAGACACTAACATGGGAGGTTCAAGGCCTTCTGGGAACCCGATTTCTTTGCCAGGTTTCACATTCTCATAGCTTCGTGGTCCTTTTCTTCTAACAAATGTATCAGCTGAGAGAAGCTGTCTTTCAGTGCATCCATGTCATCCAGCGAGCAGGGCTGCAGAATCCAGCGTTTTCCACGAGCAAGTGGTTCAAGTTCAAAATACTTTTTGATCTTAAAGGGGGAAAATAGAGATAAAGATGTTATTGATTATATCCGACACTTTCTCATACCGAAATTTGGAGTGATGAAATGAGGGAATTTCAAGAAGAATTTACAGGAATTGAGATGTCTAGGACTTTCTAGAACCCTGCCCACAGCTGTTGTTGTAACAGGGGTTATATGATGTGACCTGAGAGTGTTTTCTTTAGGGGTGGGTGACCTGCTTGCAAGACACCATTCCATCCATACACACAACAGCACGGGAGGTCTGCAGAAGTCTGAGAAAGAATTATATGCACTGTGGCACAAGACAAAATACACTGCAGGCACCAAGAAGGCTCCATTTCACCAAAATAATGGTAGCAGAGCAGTTTTTACTTTCACCTTGGCACATTATTAAATTGGTGACAACCTATAGTATGTACTGTATCAATTACTCAAGATAATTTTGACCATCAAGGACATAAACAACAATAACAAAAACTAATTTAAACCATCTTGTTCTCTCCTCTCAAATTTGCATTGTCTACTGCTGAGACCTATGAAAGAGTTTTCTAGGAAAGAGTACAGAAACAGAGTGTGCATGCATGTGCAAGAAAAAAATATATATTTTTTTAACATACATTTACATACATGCATTAAGTCTCCCAACCTTTTTTCTGCCAGTCCTGAACTTACTGGGAGGGAAAAGTCAAAACTTTATAACGTTACAGAGGTGACATATTTGCTATCTTAAAAACTTTTCAGTTAATAACCAGTGACAGGCTGGGGTTGTGGCTCAGTGGTACAGCACTTGCCTAGCACGTGTAAGGCACTTGGTTCGATTCTGAGCACCACATATAGAATAAAATAAAGGCCCATCAACAAATCAGTCAGAAGTAACTCTTACTGTCTTGGCTAGGATATTGACCAACAGCATCTAACATTACCAACTTCTGACTAAATCAATATCCAATTGTTAGGAGTTCCAGAAGGATTGATGGGGTTCTCCCAAAGTGTCTGACCAAGTACAGAGCTCATGAAGCTCCTCATTCACACACACCAATCACATAGGACAGAACTTTGCACTTACTGCCCAGCAAGGTTTATATAAGATAAAATACAGTCAAGTAGCAACAGCAGAAAAGTCACTGTTCAAAGACATTCTTGATCAAATAATCCCATTAAATCCCACATGCCATGGAAAATTCCAGTGTTTTACTTGAGTCAACGCATGGCCCAGAAAAAGTGGATCAGTCTTAGGCCATTCTCGTGTGATATCATTTTGCTTGTATCATTGCAAGAACAAATGTCAATGGTAAAGATACATCACCCAAACTGGCATTAATATGTCTGTATATTTTTTCATATGAGCAAGACGATATATATAAGAAATACCAAATTTTTATGCTAATTTAGGAGTGAGAAAATGCTAACATTTTATAGTTCAAGTGTGTCCCAAAAGTCATCTTATAAATGCTAACAAATTCACAATAAATACTTATTCTAGGAAAAAAGAATATCTGAGAATTGAAGAAACATCATCAATCTGATTCTGATTCTGCAGAGTACTAAGAATCCCATCACAATTTTTTTTTTTTTTTTTTCCCCGTGTATTTCACAAATCACCTTGTTAGGAGAATTCTCATTTATTTGTTTTGTTGTAGATGGACACCATACCTTAATTTACTTATTTATATGTGGTGCTGAGGATCAAACCCAGGACCTCATATGTGCTAGGCAAGTGCTCTATCACTGAGCCATCCCAGCCAGAGAATTCTCATTTATTAAAAATAAAAACTCCATTTTTTCAGTTTCTTTTCATCAGGGTGTGGAAAACAATTTACCTCCAAGAAAATTCGAAACTACTTGTGCAATGACTAGTATCAGAGACCAACTCTGTCCCACAGAGGGAGGAACTTGCCAGTCAGCTGATGGCCTTCTGCCAGCAGCAGGGGGTGATGAGCAGGGGGGTGGAGGCAGGTAGGCAACTGTGGCTAAGTTCACTGCAAGAAAGGGGAGTGGGCTCCTGAGGATGTAAACAGGAGATGTGAATTTTCTTGCTTCTCCCAAAAAGTGAGGCTTCAGACTATATCACTGGGTGCAGGAACGGGGACTGCTGTGCTTCTAAGGCATTCTGGTATTTTTAAATCAATAATACTTCTCATCAGACAAAGGACATCATGTAATGTCCTAAATCTGGTACATGAAGGAAGTTGTACCTATGCCACATTTTATAACCTCAAATACAAAAGGACAGCATTTTAAATGTTACTAATAACTGGGAAGAGTGCCAGTCACAAGAAATTCAATAATATTAAAATTAACGAAAGCACCAAGCCAGTAAGTATATTTTACTAACAATACTTCTTCCAGTGGTTCATTTCAAAATGACACAGAATTGATGCTGGCAGCACATTCACAGCTAATTTGAAAACAATGTTGGATTTAAAAAATAGTAGCAATTCACGATATTTTGCATAACTGACTAGATGCAAAAAAAACCCCCAAAAACAAAAAACAAGAACAACAACAAAAAACCCATGAGGTGTAGCTACCCATTAGATAGATTTGTTTCTAAGCGACTGAAAATACATTCCTATAGCCTCACTTGGAAGAAAATGAAGATGTCCGAAGGCAGATATGCCCCAGGAGTTGCTCTGCTGAATACTAAACATGAGAAGGAAATGAAAGCTGTGATGACAGGGTGGTCACCAGATAAAGAAGCCTGGTGGCGTTAAGCTGACAAATATCGCTGGGTAACTTGAGATTTTCAGATTTGTAACCTACGTGGGTACCTAACCTGCCATATTCACCCCACTAGTATCCAAAGGATTCCGTGCAATTTATACTATCAATTTAAAAACAAGATTGGGCACTCCACCCATGATCAAAGGACAGTGGGTGCTGCTGAATGTAGCCTGGCTTTTCCTGTTTCTACACAGGTCAACTCAGCACAAGAAAGAGAATGGGGAAGACTTCATGTTCTAACTTTGATTTTTCTTTTTTTTTAGGATAATGTTTTTGTTTTGTTTTCTTATATTTACCCTAGCTTCAGATTATACTTTCCCAGTATGGTTACTCTGACTTGTCTGTCTACCATTTACTTTTCTGTCCTTGTAGATGTTGGTGCATAATTATAAAGAAAGGTGCTTAGGTTTGATAGATATAGATAATATGCTTAAATCTGAAATTGCTTTTAAAATTAAAATTTTAAAAAACCTGCCTGTGATGCAAGGATTTATTTTTCATGATGGATTTAATTTTTGAAGGTCATTTTCTCATCAAGATAAAAATTTTAAAGATGACTTCAGAGAAAATGAACTTAAGTCTTGTGAATACTTTATCAGCTGCTTAAATGTCATGGTTAACTGAAAACTGCTGGAATGAGGAGCTGGTGAATGTTTCGCTTTGGCTTTTGGAGAGAACACTTGGGGGAATGACATCAGAATACAGCTGCCTGGCAACCTGTGGTCATCTGGCTATTTTCAGGATACCCAGAGTGTGGGCATTTGTTAGTGGCCATGTGTCCACCCTAGAGATGGGAAAACAAAGCCACCATCAGTAGCCAACCTATTTTAGCTATGTCATCAGAGCTCTTCATTCTTGCCACTGCAGGGTGATCTGCATTGCTGTATCCCATGATTGACACATCACCTCAGCTATAAAGTCTCAGTAGCGCAGAGAAGAATTGGGACCATCTCATTGTTGCTAATGTCTGTAGCAGCTGTTAAACTGGGGAAACATTTCAGATCACAGGAGACCCTCTCACCGGGTAGGACATGTCCTTTATGCTTCCTTGAGTAGTGAAATCATAAGATAAGCCTTTCCTAGCTACAGGATCACTAAGGGGATCTGAAGGATGGTAACTGATTTCCTGTCTTGACCTCACTTCAGTTTCAAAAATTTTACTTTCAATTCTTGTCAACCCAGTGGGACTAAATTTTTAGAAAGCACATAAATAATTTCTGAACTATAATAATAGCTCTTTCCTTTTTAAAAACCTGCAAAACTGATTTTATTTATGACAATAAGTTGCTTAGTTTTTCTGTTTTTTAAAAAATATTTTTATTTTAGATGTTGACAGACCTTGATTTTATTCATTTATTTATATGCGGTGCCGAGGATCAGATCCAGTGCCTCACACATGCTAGGCAAGTGCTCTAATACTGAGCCACAACCCCAGCCCGTTTTTTTCTGTTTTTGTTATTAAATCATGTAAATAGTGTGGGCCCAGGGGTGACCTGGTTTTCCTTTAAGCACCTTGGACAGTGTGGGGGAGGGTGGAGAACACTCCAGAAAGGTTTTATTCAGCGTTTTTATGTGAAATAGAGTTAGGTTCTAAGCTTGGATATTTATAAGTAGAGTTTTGATCCACATGAAAGTATGGTAAGACAGTTAAAAATGAGTCAGGATGTATGACAGTTTTATATTATGTGGGACTTGGCCCATATACTGGCTCATGGGGGCTGGCACAGGTGGCTCATCCCTCATTATAGTTTATGTCACTCAGAGTCGTAGGAAACTAAATGCCATTAGCACCAATCAGTAATTGATAAAACTAAAAATGCTCCATCCTTCCTGGGTTCAAATCATCACCTGGGTGGTCCTGCCCTGTGGGGAACTGCTGCTCTAGCCCATGTGGAATGCGGGTACCTCTTGCCTTTGTCTGGGCCCCCATGGAATCTGAATACTTCCCCAGATCCCCATCTATGAATAATAACACACATGCTTCTTTGGTCAAAAACTAGCAGATTATAACTGACTCTTCTTAAGCTTGAAGGTGGTTGTTAATGGATTATGGTGGGTGGGGATCAGTCCGTTCGTTTTGTAAACTATCACTTGAAGGTTGGACTCCCCATAGTTTCACTCATGCCATCAGCACCCCTTGAAGAGGACTATGCTGAGTGTGTGGAGGCAGAAGGGGGGAGCCACCTGTGCCAGCCTCCATGAGCCAGTGTATGGGCTTCCAGTGATGTGGACACAATAGAAAAAATCCAGACAGAAATAACAGCAGCCTGACCAGAACACTGTCCTCATCATTTATATTATACAGTTAAATTTCCCTCTGGGGCTTTTTAGTGACCACAAAAGGTCATTCAGTACAATGTAATTTACTAAGAGCATTTTTACTCATTTCTAGTACCCTAGATATGACTGGAAGTAACCCAACCAACTGATTCCAATGAAGAGGGATAGTGTTATTTAGAATGGTTCTTACAACCTGGAACTCAATTTGAATAAATAAAAATTTTGATACAGGGCTGCTAAAAGAAACTTCAGAAATAAAGGCATGTTCTTTCTTCATCTCTGGGAAAGGGATGAAGTCTCATGAAGGCTGAACACCAGCTCCTTCAAACCCACATGATGGGTCACCAGGAGGTGAGTATCTCAAACAACACAGAAAGTCAAGAAAATGAACCACCATCATGGAACTTGGTAGGTAGAAGGCAGAGTAAATACAAAGGAATGTGGCTCACACAACAATCTTGAGCCCATCATTATTTTCTTTAATTCTGTTTTATATTTTGTAGTGCTAGGGCTTGAACCCAGGGCCTCCTAGGCAAGCACTCTACCACTATGCTACAACCCCAGCACTTTCTTGTAATTTTAAATCCACAAAGTTTCCACTGCCTAGCCTGTACTTTTCAAAAAATTGTGTGAATAAAGGTCTTTAAGTTAAGCTCATATTGGTTTTAAACTGGTAAAAGTGTGGGTGTGGGTGCCAATTCACAGGATGCCAAGAGAGTATGAATTTACTGTGGAATTTTATTAAAAGGGAGTGTGCCTTTCCTGACTACATCCTTACTTCTTTCTTTAATCCCTGGAGCAAATACAGCTATTATATTAACCTGTCCTTCTGGGGGAAATATTTGTATTGAAATACTTCTTGGTGCATGCTGGGGCCACCTGACATGGGCTACCAGTAGTTGATTGTGCATGCTATTCTCTTTCCAAGTCCAGGCAAAAGGATGTCAAATTATCTAAGTCATGAAATCAGCCATGGTTTGGAGTATTTACACTACAGAAATCTGCAAGTGCGTCTGACCAGTTCTGTTCTCTTTCCAGAGAGTTGCTTGTTAAACATTTACTGCACATCACTGAGTGTACAAATCTTGTCTGTGTTTGCTGCCTTAATTATGGAAGCTCCTGGAGCAGGCTTAACTTGGTAACCTTCACCAAAGTCAGAGAACTTTGCCCACGCCACGGCTCCAGGACGGGCCTGGAGATAGAGTGGCAGGACATCATTAAGATTCTTCAGAGTGCATTCTTGGCAGCTTGTTCAAAGAAAGGTTCGTCTAGAGAGAAGCACCAGCTGTTCCCCTTTTCATTGTACTGCTTGTAGGATTTTGAAATCCTTAGAAAGGTACTAAATATGTCATTAAAGACACAAATAAATAACACAAATAAAACCAATATGCTACAGTTCCAAAGAATGGATATTATTTACTTTTTAGTGAGTACTACTAATATGGACCAGAAGATGACTATGTGACATTAACCAATATTATACCATCACTTTGGGAGTGCCTATTTATAATGGATGCTTGATTTCAAGGATGGTGTGTAATGTAAAAAGCATACTTTCCACAGCATGGCTCCTTTCTTAAGGAAACGAAAGTTCAGTGCAGTCTTCCTGACTTTGGACTGATTAAAAACCAGACAATGACTGCAGGTTATTACCTGGGATTAAGTCTCATCCTTATTACTAGTCTTCTTTCCCAGTCAGTAACCTCCAATGTGTATAGAATGTTATATGTTTTGAAAATAATTAAAAAGAAACCTGCTCTCCCATTGTATGGGGAAATTCCTCACAGCAAACAAAATGATGCCATTTGCTTTGGTGGTGGAACTTAGGATCTAATAAGCAATCCTATTTTTGCTTACTTTTTAGAGATAAGGAAAAAATTACATCTCTCTCTCTATATATGTATTTTTTGGGTACATCTCGGAGGCTTATTTTATTTCTCTATTCAAAAAGCTTGCTTATCAGACAACTGAGAATTGCAATTAGGTATGGATGATCCTATCTTCAGGAACTGATGGAAGATACCCAGTGTCTGTACCACTCCACTTATGTGCTCCAGGACTACAGCTTGGGCAGCTTCTTGCCTGCAGGCCTTTGCTCCAACTCCTGTTTCAAACTCAAAACTTCTCCATCTACAGGTTGTAAGGAGAAGCCTACAAATATTCTCTCATCTTTTAAGACCCAGCCAGAGTCTTTCTGTCACCTCAAGAGGAGGTCCTAATGGTATAGAAGAAACTTAAAAATTAGAAGGAACCTCAGTCACAGTGGCCTTTGTGGGTTGCTTCCATGGTACCCACGCACCATAAATTCCCTGTAAATAAAGTTTTAATAGAAGACAGCACACGCATTCACTTAAGTATTATCTATGGCTGTTTTCATGCCACAATAGCAAAGTTGAGTAATTGCCACAGACATGGTATGTCCCACAGAGCCTAGAATATTTATTATTTAGTCTTTTACAGAAAAAAAAAATATTGCCAGCCTCTGGCCTACAACATTTTGCAACTTTCTATTTTGTCTAGCAGGGAGTCACGGAGTGTTTGGGAGGGGTCTGAGGCATCACGCTTTCCGGGACTCAGTTTGACCTCAACATGTTAGACCATCTCTTCCTTGCTTGGCTCACATTTTAGTGGGATAGAGAATTTGGCTTTTGCAACTTGGCTAGGCTCCAGTTATGATTTCAGATGCTTAAACTGTAGTCTAGCACGCAGAAGGGTCATCTCTCAGCAAAGCCATATTTTATTTCTTCTCTCTGTTCTGCCTGTTTTTATTTTGTATAGAGACTTTCTAAAGGCCACAAGAACTAGCTGGGCATAGAAGTTTTCCCACCAAGTCTCACTCCATGAGATAACATGGTCTGTGACTTGTCAGTCTGAGGTTTTTGGTGTCCTTAAAGAGATGTTTGGTACACAGGAATACTTAGTTTGCAGTTTTAGAAAAAAATATACAGTTTATTAAATTCTTAAAAGCCTCGGGCTGAGGTTGTGGCTCAGCGGTAGAGCGCTTGCCTAGCGTGTGTGAGGCCCTGGGTTCGATCCTCATCACCACATATAAATTAAAAAAATAAGGATATTTTGTCCACCTACAACTAAAAAAAAAATACATTTAAAAAAAAGTTCTTAAAAGCCTAGCTTTTGATGAAGCTTTAATACTCAACTTAAGAATTTTAATGTTCTATTTATATTTCTTTTAGATTTTAACAATCCCATTCTGGGTGCCTTTGATATGTATATAATTTCTCCTCTCAGTATTGGGCATTGAACCCAGGGCCTCATGCATATGCTTAGCAAACACTATACCAACTAAATTATACCTCCAGACCATCTGATACTCTTTAGATCCATTTATGAACTAAGTTTATTTAATCACCAAAACATTTTGTAGCTCCATTTATAAATTTAATGTATTTAATTTTCTTCTTAAGCATTTTAGCATGTCTAATAATCAAAACATCTTTAGGAAGTTGAGAATTCTTAAACGTTTCTTCCAATAAAGTTATAAATTCAATAGCTCTCAAATTCTAGTACATTTTAAATTCTCATACCTTTCAAAGGAGAGATCAATTCAGAAATCACATATTTCAAATAAGAATCAAAATGGCAATTTATCTGGTTGACCTACATCCAGCATATACTTTAATTGAAAGTATTAAAAATGTGAGTTTGACATTTATTATTTTTATACTCTTAATGTTAAATCTTCCAGGGTTAAAAATATTCTTCATTAAGGAAAGTTTCTCATCCCAAATGAGATGGGTTATTATTCCATGCAACATGAGGTTCTCATTTCATTAAACTTGAGTTGGTTTTCAACTAAAATTTTTGGAGACACTCATTGACAAATTGAGCCCTTAAAAAAAAAATTTCTGTAACTGCAAGAACTTCATGTTCTTCAAAGGTTCAAAGGGAGTTGTTCTCTCCTAGATACACATTACCATTACCTACTTCACTCTTTACTCACAAAAGTGAACACCCTCTCCTAGAATCCTAATTTCTTTCGCTACTTCCATTACTTGGTTAGACTTTACAATTCCTTTATTTTTCTTTTTGTGGCACTTGGGCATTAAACCTAGGGTTTGTGCATGTCGGTAAGCACTCTATTACTGATATGCATCCCCAGCTGTTTTTATCTTGAAGTAGGTCTCACCAAGTTGTCCAGGATGGACTTGAACTTGCAATCCTTCTGCCTCAGCCTCCTGAGTAGCTGGGATTACATAGGTGCACCACCACACCCTGCAGGGACTTTATAATTCTTCAACACATATTTTATTATCTATCTGGATTTACAGATATTTCATTTTCTTTTACTGACTTGATTTACATGCTATCAAAATTCATCCCATAGAAGTATACAGTTCAGTTGTTTTTAGCATACTCACAGGACTGTGAAACCATCTTTACCATCCAACTCCAGAAAATTTTCATCATTCAAAAAAGAAACTGCTTAACTATTGACAGTCACTCCCCAATTTATTTTTCTACCAGGCTGTGGGAACTACCAATTTACTTTCTTTCTCTACAGATTTGCTTATTTTGGATAGTTTGTAAAAATGAGATCATATAAATATGTGAATTTTAGTGTTTGACTTCTTTCACTTAGTACAATGATTTTTTAAGGTTCATGCACTGGAATATGTATGAGTATTTCATTTTTTTTTTTTTTTTTTTATGGCCGAACCATATTCCATTGTACTGCTATACCCTCTTTTGTTTATCCATTCACCAGGTGATGGACACTTGGGTTAGCTCCACCTTTTGGCTATTATGAATAATGCTGCTATTAACATTTTTTTTAAATATTTTTTTTAGTTGTCAATGGACCTTTATTTTATTTATCTATATGTGCCTCACAAACCCAGTGCCTCACATGTGCTAGGAAAGCACACTACCACTGAGGCACAACCCCATCCCATTCTATTAAGATCTAAGTTTTTGTAAAAACATACGTTTTTGTTTCTCTTGGCTCTTATCTAAGATTGGAATTTCTGAGTCATATATTAATTCTAGGTTGTTAAACACTTCTGCTCTATCTTTTAAGATATGTATTTGTCCACATTCTATTAACATTATATATTTCATTGATTTTTGTATGTTGAAACAGCATTCATGGGATAAAATACACTTGAACATCAAAAGTATAATCCCACTTGGGCATGGTGATGCACGCCTATAATCAGAATCCTAGTGGCTCAGGAGGCTGAGGCAGGAGGATCATGAATTCAAAGCCAGCCTCAGCAAAAGTGAAGTGCTAAGAAATACAATGAGACTCTGTCTTTAAATGGAATACAAAATAGGGCTGGGGATATGGCTCAGTGGTCAAGTGCTTCTGAGTTCAATCTCTGGTACCCACTCCCAAAAGTATAATCCTTTCTTTATATGTTGTTGGATTTATTTATTGGTATTTGTTGGGGATTTTTGTATCTATATTCACAAGGGATATTTATAGTGTTCTTCCTGTCTGGTTTTGGTATCATAGTAATCCTGGCCTCATGGAAAGAATGGAGATGTATTCTTTCCTCATCTGTTTTTTTGGAATAGTTCAGACTGTTAATTCTTTAAACTGTTTGTAGAAGTCAGTAGTAAAGTGATCTGGACTTGAGCTTTGCTTCTGGGAAGTATTTTGATTACTAACTCAATGTCTTTATTTGTTATAGTTCTATTCAGACTTTCTATTTCTTGATGAGTTACTTTTAATATAGGAATGTGTACACTGAATCCAAGTTATCTAGTTTGTTGGCCTACAGTTTTTCATTGTATTTTCTTACAATCCTTTTTATTGTAAGACTGGAAGTGATTTTCCACTTTTATACCTCATTTTGGTAATTGAGCTTCCTTTTTTTAATTTGTTTTATTAGTTGACCAAATATTTATTAATTTTGTTTATGTTTTTTAAAAAACTAACTTTTGGTTTTATTGTTTCTATTGTTTTCCTGATCTCTATTTTATTTATTTCCAGTCTCATCTTTACCATGTCTTTCCTTCCACTTGCTTTGGGTTTAGTTTGGTTTTGTTGCTTTTCCTACTTTCCTAAGGTTGAATCATTTCATTTTTAATGACATTCTGTTGACTATCACACCCTTATATACAATTCTGTCCCAATTTCTTTTACTTTGTTAATTGATTTAATAGTGCTCTAAGTTCTTCTCCTATTATTCTTATTTTGCAGGACAGAAGCTCTTACAAATGTAAAAATGAAATCCAATTGGATTGTGTATGTCTCACATTTTGGTTATCTTTATAGTTACAAGAGTTGATGACAGATATCAAGGTACAAAAAAGCAAAATATTATATAATCTGTTTTCAGAAAAGAGGAGTTGGAACTTTATAAGCCACAGGCAGAAGAATCTGCCTTATTTCTTTCCTCCATACAACTTTTTAACCAGTGCCTCATTTTGGAGATCATTTATTGTAAATCCCACTTTTAGTACCAATTATGAATATCTGAAGATGCCTGAGGTTGAATGAAATAGAATGCTCAACTGAAGCTGACTTAAAATGATAAAGAGGATTTATTTGTTCACATGTTGAAAGATCCCTTAGCAGTATGGACCAACTAGAGTCAGAAGTTCACAAGGTCATGAGAGTTGAAGTTTGGTTTCTAGGTAATGTCTGCAGGATATGAATGCTGAATGAGGCAGCCCTGGGAGCTGCAGTAAGCCATCTACTATCAAATGGAAAGAACCTAAGAAATAAATTCTGAGGACACAGGTACATGAAGAAAGCCAAAAAAACTACAGAAAAGTGGGTATGAATAATGCATACACTTCTGGATAAAACTGCGCCAAATATCTGTAACCTATGACCTTTTTAGTTATATGAGCCACTATGTTCTGATAACTGGCATTATAAATGATTATTGCAGGGCCGGGGTTGTGGGTCAGTGGTAGAGCACTTGCCTAGCACATGTGAGGCACTGGGTTTCATCCTTAGCACCACATAAAAATAAATGAATAAAATAAAAGTATTGTGTCCATCTACAACTAAAAAAATTACTATTATTATTGCATAAATTGCTTAGGATATTAAGCCTCAATGGGGATGAAGCATTTCTGCAAGTCTGTGGTGAGAACCATTTTCAATTATAGGATAAACCAGATTTGGATAATTATTCTCTAGTTCTTTCATGTGTGTGAGACCTCTGTTCTTCAAGGGCACAGACAATAGGGTTATTTTATGTTCTCTATGTATCCAGTATAATGCTATACATAAAAAGCCTATTCATTTATTTTTTAGAAATAGATTTAAAGAGCTAAGTTATAATGAAAAAGGCAACTAAATAGGTAACATATTTCATCCTACATTAAAATGTCAGTAAAGAAGGAAATTGAATACTGGAGAGAAGTTACCACTCTTTCCAATTAATCAGTCCAAGGTTTCATGCAGGAGATGGGATTTCATGAACAGTTTCAAAACTGTAGGTTTAATTGGTTTAAACTCTATTACACATATGCCTACAGGCAGCTGCAATGAATTGTTTTGCAAACAGAAAAGTAAACAACCTATCCTGGAAAAGAACCACTCCAGAAATCTCAAGATCCATAGGACACTTGTGTTTTGAGTTACTCCTTTAATCTGTGTCCAAACAAAGCATCTAATTCTTATCTGAGAGAATGGAAAGCACTGACACACTCAAAACAGCAAGCCTCAGTACACTTGTCTTTGCATGCAGGTGCAGGCATCAGACTTTTCAATAACAATCTATAATATAGTCATTAATTACAGAGGCAGCCAGGCTTCCACAGCACATCATTTTCTCCTCTTTCACTCCTTCCTTTCTGTAATCATTTCCATTCCACTCTTTGGAAAGAACATTGATTTTTGGTACCATGCTCTTTTAGGATAGCATACTTGATTCTCTATCTTCCATGATTTACCTTTATTTCAAGAAAGCAAATATGGTAAGAGGAAGAAATCTATGTATGAAAAATTTTGTCCTGGCAACAGAATATGGTTATTTAAAAGTCCTACTTATATGTACAGGAGCTGGTCAAGTAGGTACTAGACAGGAAAGGAAGTTAATGAGTGAAAGCTCCAAACACCTAACAGAGACAACCAATTAGCTTGTCTGAAACACAGGCTTGTAAAGCTATCAGTAACTTATAAAATGGTCTGCTACACACGAGTAAAATGTTGCTTAAATGGCTTGCTTAACTAGATGCATTCACCATGAAATTGATTCTTTTAAGTTTTTTTTTTTTTTTTTTTTTAACTTAATAGCCATTAACTGGGCATATTGAAATGGCTGGACTGGGGGCAGACAGCCTGGTATTATGAAGTTCAGGTTGAAGATGAGTTCTGTATTTTATGGAGTTAAGGGGGATTTCAAAAAGAAAGACAATTCATCAATTACCAATAAATTGTGTCAGTAACTGATATGGACCCACACAATTAGATTATTTTCCTTTGCCTTGCTGAAAACCTTGACTCGGATTTGTGGATAGGCTCCCAAGACATTCCAATACTGAGAACTGGTGCTTTTGTATTGCAGAAAGCACTGTTTTTTTTTTTTGTTTTTTTTTTTTAACCATAGCCTTTGATTTTGTAAAACAGCTGAGAAGATGACGAACCCTGGGTGTGGTATTTCTCAAATCTATCACTGCCTCACAGTGGACATCAAACTTTATTCACCAGAGATTTATTTTATAAAACACTATAGGTAACTTGATGTTAACTGACACATGAATGACAATTCCTGATTCAATTTCATGTTTTGAGTTTTCTTAAAAATCAACTGAATAGGGCTGGGGTTGTAGCTTGTTGGTAGAGCACTGGCCTAGCATGTGTGAGGCAGTGGGTTTGATCCTCAGCAACACATAAGAATGAATGAATGAATGAATAAATAAACAAACAAACAAACAAAAATTAAAGGTATTGTGTCCATCTACAACTAAAATTATGTAAAAAGAAATCAACCACATATTTTAAATAAGGTTTTTGGTCATGCTTCCTATTCAGCCTTTGCTATTACACTTTAGTGAATTTCTATCTGACTGGATAACCACGAGAACATGATTCTGATTTGGTTGGGTCTAACTATGCTCTCTGCTTATTCACTATTTGTACCCCCAGGGTACTTCAATAAACCACTTGAAGAATTCTCTGATTCAATAAAGTATTGGGGACAAATATACTTATATACATGGTTGAAGGTTATTATGGACACATAATTTTTTTACAATTATTATTTATTCTCATCTTATAGAAAAATATTATCACATTCTCAAAAGAATTATAAAATTAATAAAATCACATGCAAAACATCTAAACAATGCCCACCACATAGTAGATGTTTCCATCCCATTTTTTATTTAAGAGATAATAGGTAAAATATCAAACAGGTGAAAATACCATGATATATCAGACAAGTCTAGGTTCATCCCTGCAGTTTCTCCTCCTACTTGTGCAACATAGGAAAAATAAAATAACCACTCTGATTTTCAGTTTCCATGACACATAATTTTTAAAAAATAGTTTGTTTTCAACTTTATTTGGTTTTTGTAATGAACACTATTTTCCCCATCTCAATCTTGTAGCTGTTGGGCATGATAAAGCAATAATAGTAGTAACAAAACAAAATAGGAATATATGGACCCAAGTAAACATGTTTAATATTGGCCTTGTGGTACTATGGCAGCACTCTGTCTTAACAACGACAACATTTAGATGTTGGAGCAATTCAAATCCCTGGGCCTTAAACAGAAGACACAAATATGGCAAGATACGCATTGCTTGGCCGCCAATGGAGGGTGCCAATGACTCTGTCCAGATGCAGAGATATTCAAAGGATGTTCCTGTCAGCAGTTTGTCCTCTGGCTACAGGAAGAAGCCACCATGGAAACACTGGGAGGAAAAGGAAAAACAGGACAGCATGGAGAGTTGGGAACAGGGAAGCACAAAAAGCTGACAACCACCCCAATAATACACCTGAGCAAGGGGGACAGGTAACATGTGGCCTAATAACAAAGTGCCATGTTGCTAGTCATGGGGAGAGAATTTCTTTTCCTTCTGGCAATACAGCCAGGAGCCTAATATCCTGGCAACTGAGAAATATGAGCTTGGAAAGAGGCTGGCAGGCAGTCTGAGGCAAGAAAAGCTAAGTGGTAATCTGCCCTAAGGAATTTTAGCCAGGAAAAAAAACAAAAAAACAAAACAAACAAAAAACAACCCACATAGGACTAGTTGAATGCAGTATAAAGCCTGAGCAAAATAAGTCTGGAGAACATTACTATCAGAATATAAAGAGAATAGGAGACATTAAGGTTCAAAAAGCCACTGACTAGATTTACCACAGCACTGTCAGTGTCACCCTGTGTCCCAGTTGCCACCCCACAACTAGTTGAAACCACTGATCATCAACCAGAGAAGGGAGAGGCAATGATACCTCTAAAGGACATCTGATCATGTTTGGAGACATTTTTGGTTGTCACAATGGGTGAAACACACAGAGGGTGAGTGCTTCTGGCATCTAGCGGGTACAGACCAGAGATGCTAGTGAACATTCTACAATCCATAGGGTAGCTTCTCCTCTTCTCCAGCTGACAATTCTCTAGCCCCCAAAGCCAACAATGCCTGGGTTGAGAAATCTGGCTTTGAATGGATCTTTTAAGGTAAAAATTAAAGAATGAAGATTGTGCCAATGATTCAATCCATGGTTTTGCAGCAGGAAGTCATTAGGCACCTCCCTGTAATCCAGAGATTTAAGACCTGGACTGGTCTATGTAAAAGTAGACCAGAAGTCCCAGCAAGGAGTGACCCAGGGAGGGGTTCAAAGTGAAGAATCAGGTATCTGTGGAACCCAGTCAGGACATCAAACTAGGCTGAACCAAGGGTACCAAGGAAATAGCCATCACTCCACAGTTTGTTGCTTCTGGCTGTGGGGGATAAAAGGTGACAACACATCCTTCTCCTCACGCAGCTTGCATGATAATGGAAGAGACTGACAGAGATTTAGTAAGTAGTCAGGTCAGGTAGAAATAAGTGATGTGAAGAAAAAGCAGGTGACACAGCAATGACATTCACTGCATATCTAATCAAAGAGAGGGACTGAAGGCTGAATACAAAGCAGTCACAGCTAAGGACAAATCTTCAGTTGGTTCCAAAGCAATATTGTCCACAGTTACAATAAAGGCTTTCTTGATCAACCTCTACTTAATCGTGCAAGATTAACTGACTGTCCACTGTCTAGGAGCAAGATGATGCTTGACGAGGCCTATACATTGCTGACCAGCCTCACCAGAAGATGGTCTCCACACGTTCACAATGGTAGACTGTCTTCCACCAGAGATGTGTCTGCTCATTTCTTTCTCTAAGCTGCTACATAATTCTCATTATGGCAATCATATTTGTTCTCATCATTAAGTAAGTTAATTAAATGTGACACCAACAGACGAATATGAACTCGAAAAGAGAATTTCTATTTTTATGAAAATCTACATGGAATGTGTTCAAACAACTCCACAAAGATCAGTCACTGAAAGCAAGCTGCTGTTGATTAGATTTAAATAAAGCATTATCTAAAACTCTAAGATAAACGGTTGGGAAGGAAAGGTACAGATTGCTTCCCAAATGTTTTTAAACTCATGGTTCTATTTTAAGGAAACAGAAGCTGAAATCATAGGTAATGGCTGTTTTATGAAAGATCAGACATATAACAACTCTGATGAGAGGCTACATGCTCAGAGAAAAGGCCTTGGACCAATATCAAAAGATTAGTACCATAAGCATATTTTAAATTAAAATAAATTACTTTGGGTATACAATTTTAAAAAATGACTTCCCACTTTAGCCAATTCTTTTGTTTTCTTTTTGGTGGGGCTGGGGATTGAACCCAGGGCTCTACCACCAAGCTATATATCCCCAGCCCCATTAATTCTTGATTAACTATTTAATTACCAGTTCAGATCAGGTCAGTAGAATTCTACCTCTACACTTACTGCCCTAAATTTCCAATCACACTTCTCATCATGTCTGAATCAAAAGCCTTCTCAGAGGGGAAGTCATTAACACCTACTTCAGTCTGAAGTTCAGAGTGATATATAAAAACATGTCCACTGTCAGAATCAATACTCATGTCTATCACCTCAAATCCTTCTGTGAAGGAGAGTAGAAAGCAACAAAATTAAAACACTCAGCTCCACACTCACATATATACACACCCTTGCAGCTTCCTATAGAAATATTCACACTATGAAAGCATATTATGGTTACAACTTGATACCACATTAGTAACTATAGACTCCTTTTAAAAATTAAACACTACCTTATTCTGAATGCACATGTGCAATATTTTCTAAATAGAACTTGTATCTATTTTCTAGGCCCAGGATTGGACACAGAACTATATAGTACATATAATGACTAGGAAAATTTTCCTGAGATTTTTTTTACCCAGTCCTTTGGATTACTATTTCCCACAAGTTTCTAGGGAACAGGCAATTTCAGTGCTTTGAAGAAGAGTCCTATTTTACCTGGAAAGTATTATGTTTCATTTTACACTTACCATATTAATTTTTCCATTTTGTAAAATGATTCTATAATGGCACTTGAAGTTAAAAATCATATAATGCTAATGCCTGACAATGACAGTTTATGCCAATTATCTATTTTTAACTAAGGGTGTCAGTAATAGGAAAATATAAAATCATGTACAAAAGTGACACCTCTGTGTGTCCAATTTTATTGTCAGTGAGTATTACCTGATACTTTGTCTTCATCACATTTAGCATAAGGGACCTAGACTTCAAAGTCCTTGAAATACGTTTTAAAAATTTTAAGTGCATATTCATAGCTAATCTTTCACACAGAAGAAAATATGTGACTCTGGAGAAATTGGTATTTGAGAAACACATTCTTGCTTATTTGACCCCAGCCTCTCATTCAGACAGACAGCACATGTAACCTGCACATTTATTAGTAGCTAAACGCAACACACGTTTTTCATAAAACATTTGGGAAAGTTGAAATCTCTTACAGCTGCTGTAATACTTGAATTTTGCTTATTCTATGAAGTCTCAGACACCAAGTGGGTAGTAACATGGTTACAGGTTGAACTGCTTTTTGGCATTGTCAGCAGGAGTGACCTGAGTTGGTAAACCTGAAAGGTGTCTGGTAAGACTCAAGTGTTGCAAGGTTTGGATCAGTAACCGAGAGCATTGTGCTCTGTAGTGGGGTTTGCCTGGTTCTGATATGTTTAATGACCCTTCAAGTTGCCAAGACTCAAGATATTTCCTAAGAAACTTAAGGAAAGAAAGTGCGGAAGAGATAAAGATGTACCACAAAACGGCTGGGAGTTCTGCATGTGAGGCGGAGATGGAACTGAATTAGCTGTCCTCTTTCTCTCCTGCTCTCATATATTAGGTTATTAAAGCAAGGAATTATTTCAAGTACTGAAAGACATAATTTATTAACTGGCCCTCATGGAAGACTTGAAAACATTTTTGTAAATGTTTGTAAATTACTCTATTCTTGCAGGCAAGTCTCAATGGAATGACTTGTATAACTATTGAAATGGTTTTTATGAAATATTATAAATTAGACTCTTACAATCTAGGTTTGAGAAATTCATTTGTGCTGCATCATAGATGTTTAAAAATATTTCTGTATCTGCACAAAGCATAGAAAGCTCTCTGGAAAATCATGAACCCCTTGCACACCCAATATGCCCCCCTCCCCAATCCTTCCCATCTGCCAGCTGGGTTTCATTTTAAGAATTTCACACTGAATATAAAGTGCTATTTTGACCATGTGGCTCCAAAAATGTGAATTTATAGTCTATTCAGTTTGTATGCAAGTGATTGACAGAAAGGGGATTAACCAACTGGATGTGGTGAAGCTGTTGCCTCTTTCTTCAGGTTGCTTTAGGATGGCCATGCTTATGTTGTTTCAGTGAGGCTAACAAGAGGTATGGTCTCCAGGAAGGGGGCCTGCTTTTCACTTAACTGCCAAAAGGGTCCTCCATCTTGGAACTCTTTTCCCATGTTCCTATACCTACCATATTCCTCTATCTTCCCATCTGTAAAATGGGAATACTTAAATTGCCTTCTGTATGTCCCTTGCAACAACGTCTATTTGCTGATACATAGCCCATATCTATAATGACTGGTCTTCATGTTTAAGAGTAAAAATTTTGCAAAGTATGCAAGTGTGCAAGCCTGCCAGTGTGTATGTGGTTTCTTGAGTGGGAGCCGAGTAGAGAGAATGTGTGAAGAGAAAAAGGTTGGCCTAGAGTTCCTTTAACACACCCTTACCCTTCTTACTAGTGATGCCTAACAACTTAAACATGGGAAAGACTCTCTGGTGCATAATAGCACAGAGATTGTCGGGCCATTTTGGGCACCTAGAAATGTCTCCAGCACCATGGCTATATGAGCTTTTCCACAAAAAACTGTCCTGCTTTTATAGCAGTTATTCAGTTTGTTTCAGACTTCTCATGGTCAGATATTATCATAGACATGAAAATGATGTTATATCTATATATTCAGGTTTTCTAATCATCCTTTCTACAACCTTAGGTCAGGCTGTTGCTGTACACTTATTAAACTCACAGTAGGTAATACCATGAAGCAGATTACTTCCTTGTTTCACAAAAGCTCCATAAAAGGTGATTCAGGTATAGACTTTTAAGACGGATGTGTAGGATATATTAGATCTGATACTGGAGTTGGTCTCCAAATTAATGAGCATCTCTAAACTTGTATTATACACACCAAAGTTGACATTAGAGGAAACATGCCATCATCAGAAAAATACCTACTTATCATATCCTTTCAAGTTTGGTCAGGTTCTGTTTGCAGGTGGGGTCTTTACCTTCTAAGTTATTCTGGAGAGTGATAATCACGTTTCCCCTATGTTCCCTCAAGACAAAACAAACAAGCACACTATAGAAAATCAATTATAATTAGGAGGAAATTTCTCCTACTTGCCAGCAAAAATAAATATAGCTCCATTTAAAAATCAGCAATATCATCCCTTTAAGTTTAGATGCATAAGAGCAGTTAAGAAAGTAATCTGAAGCTGGGCACAGTGGTGTACGCCTGTAATCTAAGATACTGAGTGTGGGGGTGGGGGATGCTGAGGTAGGAAGATCCCAAATTCAAAGCCAACCTGGGCAACTTAGCAAGACCCTGTCTCAAAAAGGTGGGGGGGGGGGCTGAGCGTAAACCTCAATAGTCGAGTGTCCTGGGTTCAATCCCCTGTACTAAAGAAAAAAGGAATGTTATTTGAGGTTAGAGTGAGGTGTAGGAGAATCCTCATGGACCTGTTAATACTGGATGGTGACATGGGGAGTACATGTGAGAATTATTAGCTTTTTCTTTATGTCTCTGAATTATTGGACTTGAGACAAAAAGTGCTTATACTTTTGTACTTTAAAGTAAAAAAAAAAAAAGACATATGAATATATCCAAGAGCAAAAAGGGTTTAAGAAAACAAAAACACATATGCAGAGACATACAAAAAGATAACCCGGTTCACCCAGCTCAAAAACATTTGCTGTATGAATATGAAGACAATAGCTGACAATATGGACTTTTCCTTAAAGATACTACCTGCTCACGCTGTCACTTTTTCCTAGTCATAGTTATGAAATACGGATTTTTATCTTACATAAACACTTTGGGGATTTAAATTTTAGGTCAATAATAATTTACATAAATTATAAGAGTCTGTCCACTTCAAGAAGGTAGGTGATTTTGCAGGCTGGCACAACTGAAAATCAGACACTGCTCACCAGGTTGCAAAGTCCATCTGTGATTTTCCACCATCAGTAGTACCAGCACTCTGAGGCCCTGGACAGGAAGTAACACCTCCTACTCTCTGTTCTTTAACAGATTCCCTTCTGGTAGAAGTAAGATTTAGAGAAGATCATTTAAAGTACCAGGTCATTCATTTTCCTCTATGGGATGTGTAATGCTATCCCTGAATGGAGTTCGAGTATAGCCTGTTCAAGGCTATAAAAATCACTTCAACTCCATGGCATTTTAATATGAGGGCCCCAACTTCATTTAATTCAGAAACTGGTTCAGAACAACATTTGCTATGAAAATGCTGTCATGGATAACTCAGATCATTTAGTGTCTCCCATAGAAAGTCATTTTAGAATAGAATTGTGCTAGAATAGTAGACTGTCCCCTTGACCCATGGAAGACACATCCTCCCTCTTTTCCAATGATGAGAAATGCATCACGGATCACCATTCTCTTGACCTTTATTTTTCTAAAACAGGGCACTCAATATGAAACTCACTTGCATTAGTGATTTCACCCACAGGGTTGCATGATTCTAGTTGCTGTTTTCTTTGTCCTGATATTCTATTTCAAGTTTTTATTATTCTATTTTGATGTGAGTCCCTTTAAGTTTTTTGTAGTGAGGTAGTAGACTATAAAGACAACCATAAGCAGCATCTCCCTTTGGAGTGAAACAGGGACTCCCACTCAGTTCTCTCTTTGCAGGACACTGTTACCTAACACCACAACAGGCTGCATACAAGGCCTCCAGTCTTAAGTCTTTCCTACCATCCTGTGGGCTTCTTAGAAGTGCTTGCCAACACTATTACCATGAAGCACAGACTGCAATTTTATCAGAACAGTCTCAGTATAAGAAAATACCACTGAGGTTAATTGAAGAATGGATTTTATATACCACAGCAAGAAGAAATTCTTCAGTAGATCAAATTTATTAGAGCAAAATTTAAGATGAATCAACTATTTTACTGTATCAAGCAAATGATGCTTAAAATGTTGTTTTTCAGATTCCCTCTCTCCTTCCTTCTGAGGTAGAAGTACTTTCATGGCTTGTTCCCCCTGTGGTGTTCTTGGATGATGGGATTTTAATTGTACTGTCCAGTTCTTATTATCTCCTAGATATCAGATGTCATGTGGCACTTTTAATGCCACATGATCAAACCCAACAACACTCCAAAATAATCTTTCAGGGTGGCTAAGGGGAATCTAAAAACAGCAAAGTTAAAGTATATTTAGCCATAGGACTCTGGCCAAACTCTGTGAGATAAATAAAATCTGCCTTTATTCCCTTTTCACCTTCCTCTCCAAGAATTCCTTCCAGCAATCCCAAGAATTTCCAAGTCTATGTATCTTATTAGATGTCAGGCACTCTTTTTAAGATTTAAAAAATATATGATTACTGTTAATCCTCATGTCAACTCATTGAGGGAAGTACTACTGTTATTCTCTTTTCCAAGGCCAGAACGCTGGGGTTTGGGAAGGGTAAGTAACATGTCAAAGCTAGGGGCTCAGGACGGGATTGTGGAGGTCTGGCCTCAGAGCCAGCGCACAGAGCCATGCTGCATGTTGGCATGGTACACACTGAAAGTGGAGAAGTGGGTCACGATGAAAGATCAGTGACAACAACAGGAAATGAAATACAACCACCTAGGACTTCCGGCACCCATAGTGGGGCAAGAATGAGACCAGTCTCAGAAACTTGAAAAGTCCCTTAAAAATTAATCCACGTAAGTAGCTGCTCTAGAGCATTCCCAGTAGGACACAGCACTCTGGACCACAGGAATCCTCTTGAGATCACTACAATCTCTGCAGCAATACCTCCTCCAGAGGGCAGCACCAAATACACAGACATATGAACATGGTGACACTGTCCAGGCTTCCTGGTGGCTCTCCCATGACCTGGGGTCTCTGAGAGGTCAAGGTGGGGAGAGTACTATGGAACCCCTGGTGATCCAGACTCAATCTATCCATCCAGCCATTCAAAACATAGTCATTATGTGCAGATCCTCTTCTGGAAACTAAAGATGCAACAGTGACCAAAACAGAATAATTCCATACTTCTCGCCACTTATATTCTAGAGGAGAGAGAGTGATGATACATGGGAAAAATATATAAAATACCACCTGGTACGTCAAATAGTGGTGTGAAATACAGGGAGATGAAGCGGAGAAGGTGCATGGGACATCTAGAATCCAAAACCGAGTCCTCCTCTCCCACAGGAGTCCTATGTCCTTAATTTTCTAGCCTAACCAAGTTGTGGCTCCTTAACCCCATTTTGCCCTTCCCACATATGAGCTCTCTGCTCAAGGCCCTAGTGCATCTGCCCTGGCTTCATGTGGAGGGTAGTTCAATATCACTGTATTATGGGACTGGAACCCAAAATAACCATGTTCAAATTCTTACTTTACCACTTACTAGCCATTTGACTATGAGTGGGTTTCTTAACTGTTCTAACCCCTAGTTTCTTAATTTGAAAATGGAGGTAAGAATAATTATAATAATACCTACATTACAGGGTTCATTGTGGAGCTCAAATAAATTAGGATATATAAAATCCTTAGAATAGTACCTGGCACTTCCCCTTTCCTACTACCATAGCTCTTAAAATCCTATCTCAGCTTATGACCCAGCTCAAATGCCACTTCCCAATCTCTAATCACAATATCTAGAGGAGAAATTTTCCTTCTCTGATTTCGTGATCTCTTGGTTGGATCACTCCAATCTTGCTTACCCTGTAATATTTGCAACAGCAAGTATTCATGCCATTTGGAAGTGGATATATATATATTGCACGCCCCCTCCCCCCCATGAAGTCACAGACCCTGAGGGTTTACACTGAATGTGAACTTTTTTCCTCTTCTCTTCCCCTCTTTGAGTGTTTTCATTATTCATATACATTAGTGGGTAGACAGGACAAGGAATCAGAGAGAAATCAGGACATACACACACACACACACACACACACACACACACACACACATTATACTTCCACTTTACTTCCTTAACTTTAAATCAACCAACATTCTTGATCTCCTTCTCTAAGGAAATCCTGTAGGAGATGCGAAGAAGGGAAGGCATAATCCCTGTTGCCAAGATTCACAGTTTAAATCAGATGGGAAACCTTTAAGAAAAAAATGCCTCTTAACTAAACAACGTAAGCCCCAATCCCACTTGAATTTATGCCTCAAAGTGCTTGCTCTCTCCACAAATATATCATGTATTAATTTTCACACCTTAGGAACTTATTTCCCCTTCCTTTTCACCTCTTCTTTATTTTCCTTAATTTCTCTTTCTTTAAGAACTGACCGCTCACTCACTCAAGCTTTACACGAATACACATTTGTTCATGCATCCTCCATCTCCAGCTGCTAGACTGTGAATTTTCTGGGATGAAGACAGCTCTTAGGGCTCAGAGAATTTTGCACAAGACAGGCTCTTCCAGATCCTTGCAAACCCTACATCAGAAGCAGGAGAGGGGGGGCAGGTACTCAGTGAACGCACACTACATGGAACTGAATGAACTACTACTAAGAAAAGCCAGAGGGATGTCAGTCCCTTCTTCCCTCCCTTGTCCTTGCTTCTGAGCAGAGATGCTGGAGCACAGAGCTGAACAAACCAAACTACCGGAAGAAGGATGCCCACAAATACTTCTTAAAACAGGAAGGGTGGGATTATCTGCAGTTCCTATTTATTTGGTTTACTTTATTACATGCCAGGCACTGTGCTGCAGGGCAGAAAGACAAATAAGTCTGGATACAGCCCTCAAGAACCTATAGGGCACTGGACAAAAGAGGAGTCATTACAAGGAAATGTGCTGCCTGCGTAACAGGCAAAAAGGGCAATGGGAGCCCCTGAGGATGTGAGATTTACCCATCCAGAGATTATATAAAAATTACAAACAACTATATATCTAGCTCTCAAGTATAGTATTAAACAGTTTAAACAATATTTACATTATTTTGCAGAGAATATCTGCTTCTCAAAGCTCCTACTTTAAGACCCAACAAATAAGGGATTCTCTTCTGGCTGCACACTATTCATTCATTTTAATTATAAAACATTGAAAAAGTGGGACTGGGGACATAGTTCAGTGGTAGAGCACTTGCCTAGCACATGTGAGGCTCTGTGTTCCCTGAAAAAAAAAAGGGAAAAGTGAAAAGAATAAATTTTTAATGATCCATGAAGAACAGTCTCAACCAGGGCAATATATATTTTGAATTACTGTGCACAAAGTAAGAAAGATACTCTCAAGCTGACTTTTGACTTGCCAGGTGACTTTAAATAATTGGCTGGTTGCATCCCAATTTGGCTTCTATTTGAAAGTAGAAATCCTGAAACTTGCTCATAAAACATCCAGAACAGATTTAATTAGGAGAATATATTAAACTCAACCTGGCTGTATCCATGTAAAGAGTCAAAAACGCAAAAAAGAAACCGAAATGGAAAATTAGGTTCCAGAACACAGAATATTAAAATTTTAAAGGAAATTTTTAACTATGACAGGTGAAACATCTTTTAAATCATCAGTATAAAGCCTTCCCATCAAATACATGGCTAATCTAGCATATTCTTGTAAAGAAATTAAGGCACAGAGAATCTTGTATGGCACAAGGAAGAGGCTAGATGATTGACAAAAACCCAATATAATTTCTTCCTAAGGCCCTTAACATCACAAGGAGGCACAAGCCACAGACATGGAGCAAATTAAGACCTGATAGGTCACTTAGAAAACATTCCATGTTTTACCATTTCACTTTGTTCTGCATATCAAAGACAAGGCTTACCTCTAACCCAAACCTCTGATTTTCAGTGATCCCCCTATTTGTATTTATATGCAGAATCCCAGCTATAAAGAAAGACACAAAGCTTCAGTATTGCACTGGATTGGATATCCTAGGGGAAGACAACAGATTTCTTTTCTTTTCTTTCTGGGGAACAAAAGCATCAGATAGGAGAATCTGTCCCTTTGGAAAAGGACCAGCCATTTGTTCTCTAGAAGTCCCTGAAAGTAAGGAGATAAGGGAAAGTGGATATCTGAACTTGCCTGAGAAAAGCCTTTTAGGTCCAATTGTAGCAACTTATTTGAGAGCTGTAACTCATTAAGCGTGTCTCTGATATCACTTCAGATATGAAGATTAGTGGAACATACCAACAAATTGAATCATCAAAAAATTCTCCCAGGAATTTGAACATAGAAGATTTGCTGGAGAATTACTCCACTGGCCGGCCCTATATGGGACCCTGGTTAGAGATAAGACGCAGACACTTTTTAGAAAAGGGCTTCATTCTTGAGAAATGAAGTCCAGACTCAAAATGTTTCAAGGACATTAACATTAGTGTTTATTAGGAATTTGTGCACACTCTGTGGGCACTAACCAAACACAAAATCTAAAGTTTCTGCCTTTACCGAACATACAAATTTAAAAAAATCACCCATTGCCCATTCCCATTCTAGGGACTACACACCAAGGAACAGAGCGCTTTTAAAAAATGCTACCAATGTATTTCCTTAAATCCTATTAATCCAGAACTCAGTGCTCTTCAAGTCTCTGGATTGAGAAGAGCAGCTATGATTAAGCTCCTCTGATATTCTTTGCCTTGCATGTAGAAGGATTCAACATTCTCTAATCCCTCGTTTATCAAACTCCTTTACTAGAGGAGGGAAGGAAGCCCCTTTGCTCCTTATTTTACGAGTCTGCCAGGAGTGAACTGGCCATCAAAACTAAAGCTAAATTCCTCAAAATGCTTGTGGTAAACAGACATGAGACAGCACTGTGCTTACACATACTCCCTATTCTGAGCTATCAATCTTGAACTGAGACTCCAAGAGGCTCTGAATTTCTCATTCTTAGAAATCACATGGCATATGCAATAAGAACATATGGCCACGAGATAGCTGAGGCTTCAATCTGTATCACAGCCAAGAAAACTAGACACCCAAGTGTGTAACTACTAATGAATTAAGGAATAATGCAGAGAAGTTGCTGAGAGAAGGGAAATATAGAAAAACCGAGTTAGAAAAACCAGGCATTTTAAAGGTATCTGGCAAGTGGGTGATATATAAAAATATTTACATAAATGTGATAATGAGAGTGATTCAGATTTGGGGGAACATGGGAAGAACAAGGTTCCTGGACCAGTAGAATTTCAACAATTATCAAAGATGATAGTAAGGCTTTTAAAAACACAAACAGGACTGCATACTAATAAATATGAGGTTCTTAAAATCTGACTGTAAAGACACAGCAACACAGCCCACTGATGTCTAGCAAAGGAAATCAAAGGATCTGAGTATCTGGAAAAACATTAAGGATACAAAGCAGATGAGAATTTGAACTCTCTCTCTCTATTTTTTTTATTTGAGGAACTTAATAGAATCTATGCATTCAAAGGTAGGAGGTGCAATTTGGTGAGGTTGACAGTAAAACAAAATTTAAAAAAATCCTTCTGAAGGTCCATTAAACTTTAAAAGTTATCAACACAAATGTGTGATCCAATTACAGTTATATTAGTATGAGTATATGTACAATTGACTTCATAACTTCTGAATTTCTACTGAGCTTTTTATTTCCTCTGTTGGTTTTATCCTCAGTCAGGAAGGAAAACATCCAAGGTTTATCTCAGAAGCACCAGGTGTGGATGCACATTCCCTGGGCAGCCGTACAGGACAGGATTCGCCCCTCATCACACTTCCCTATCAAGGCTTTTGTTACACATCATTGCCAGTCTTTGTGAAAACAGGAACCATATTGCAAAGATCAGCAGCCGTACAGTTTTCTTTAACAACTTCAACTACTACCCTCTAAGTCTAAGAGGTGTGTGCCAAAGGTGTCATCCAATAGACTGAGGAGTGAATAGCAGAAGCACCCACCCCCATCCAATCTGCTGAACTTGGTAGGAATTAGGAAAGCCACTGAAATGAATGTGGAATGGCTTGCAAACCTTAGGTATTCACAGTAGAATCTACCGCTGTAAACACATCTGTGCCCCTGCCAAGAGATCTCACACTCCTGTGGGCGCAGAGCAGTCTGAACATGTTTACCTTCTTTTTCAGGAGAAAAAAGATAATCTTAGTGCTTGCTACTACTGACAATGTAGGAGGAGAAAGAAAGTAGTGGCTCGGGAAAATAAAGCAGGGTGGGAGAGAAAAGCAGGAAGGATTCCATCAGTATGCATGTATGTGCACTTTGAATAAACAGCTATGATTTCAAGATCAAAGGCGTGTGGCAGGCACAGGCACGGTGTATTCCTATGAGATGACATCAGGGAGGGCAGGAGGAGAAGCAAAGGGACCTAATGTTTACTGGGCACCTACTGCCATGTTGGGCTCTGGAATACCACTTGTTTGGAGCATTCCACTGATTTCTCACAGCAACTGGTAAAACTGGTGTTTGAATTAGCACTTTTGTTCCTGTGCTCCCTGATCTAGAAGATAACTGTCCTGCCATCTTCTAACCACATAGTCTTGAATGTGTCTGTTAATGACTTTAGTTTCCTAATTTTTAAAATAGGGAAATAATAGCTGTCCTTTAAGGGTTTTGGTACAAATAGGTTGCACATATAGATAGCGTCTTTAGCATAGTGACTATTGGTGTTCAAATATTGGTGCTACTGTTAGGAATTAAATGTGTAAGTTCTTAAAAGGAAACTGGGATTAAATCCGGGTCTTCTAGTTCTAAAGACTCTTTTGTCTTTTATTTGGTTTTTCAACTTGTTTTTTTCCCCAAGATAAATATCATGCCAAAGCCCCAGACAATCTTTCCTACCTCCCTTCCTTCCAGTACTTTCATATTCTTATAGTTTTGTGCAAAAATGGCTCTCCAATGTAAAGCAAATGTTTCTAAAGATTCAGGCTAATTCACACAGTTCCTAGCATCTGCCAAAATGATGAGTATCATGGTGGTTGTTCCCTGGGTGTGTCTGGAATTTGTAAAAATGAATAATAATAATAATAATATTTGAATATTTGACAACTTTCTTTGTGACCAGCACTTTTGGTATGAGCCTTTGATAATTTTGGCAGGAACTGATAGTGCACAGAGACTTCTGTGTCTTCTTTTTCCATGGAAAAAGGTTACCCTACACTTCACAGAATCTGCCCTGACTTAGTGTGGCTAGGTGGCTTAAGTCCTGGAAAGGGGGCATATATGATGTGCAGCATTTCTAGGCCTCGCCCAAATTAAGCCTATGTGATGTCCCCTTTGTGTGTACACAGTCATTGTTGTCTCTTTCTCTGAGTAGTTGAATAAAGCAGACCCCAAAGACCTAGAGAAGAGCAGAACAAGAAGGAAGGTGTCAGGATCCTTGAGTAATTACCAGGAGCAGAGTGCTCTTGCTGACTCCCACTGGCCATCAACGTGATCCCTACGGTAAGCCATTGAGATCGCAGGCTGTACAACTCCTGTTACTCAGGATAACACAGAAACATAATTCTCCTACAATTGTCAGTTAATACATTATCACCTGCCTTTTCATTCACATGGGAATGGATGCTCAGAGAGGTAAGTCATTGTCCAAGGGCAAAAGCAAACAGGTAATAAAAGTGACATCCAGCCCTAGGTCCATCTAACTGTAACCCAGGGCAGTCTACAGCCCTGTAAGCCTAACTATGCAAGCACCAACCCACACAGTGGACACTTCTAGTTTTAACTCTGAGCTTACATTTCAGTAAGAGAAACATTTTGTTTTCCCATTCATGATAATAGACAATAGAAAAAATTAACACAGACAGGCTAATTTCCGTGATTTCACTGAGGGAGTGACAGATGAATGCAAGTAAAACATTAAAAGCAGGACTTCTCTGATTGAAGCAAGGGTGGGGTTTCCAGGAACAAGCAGTCTGAAAACCAGTGTGTGGTACCACACTGCTTGTCAACACTGTGCTACTCAGATTTCTTCCTTAAAAAATATCTAATTCAGTCCAAGAATTCAGTTTTATGGACGCATCAGTGCTATGGACTGAACATTAATATACTCCTTTAAAGCAGTGTAAATCCACCACTGTCTGCTCACCAGAGCACTTGCTGTTTTACCTAATTTGTAGAGAAGCACCATTTGGACACTGGTCCTCACCAGCCAGCTGCCTTGTAATGAGGAAAGCCAAGTCTTCTGATAAGCCACTGGTTTGAGTTTCTGGCATGGCCTTTTCCAAATTTCAGTTCTTTCTTTCTTTAAGTCTAAAATCTACACCCAGCTCTGTGTAGTTAAATTAACATTCACTGTCCTCTCGCCTGTGTTCAGCAGCAAGGGTGGCAAACATGGTTCAGACCTGGCCCCTGCCCCAGGGCTAGGAGCAAGAAGAATCTCATACATCACCATGAAAGATTCTTGCTCTGCACTAGCTCATTTTTTTAAAAATAAAATAGTTTTAGTTGTAGATGGAGACAATACCTTTATTTTCCTTCTTTATTTTTATGTGGTGCTAAGGATCGAACCCAGTGCCTCACACGTGCTAGGCAAGCGCTGTACCACTGATCCACAACCCCAGTCCCTGTACTCGTTCACTGAATCCTTGGAAGTCCTTTTTTCCTTTATTCCTTCCTTCTTCCCTCCCTCTCTCCCTTCCTTCCTTCCTTTTGTTTGTAACTTGCAAGAGTCATTCTTAGAGGTCCCTTGATTTCTGAGAATAATACTGAAAACAAGATATTAAAAAAGGGGTATGGAATGGACACTAACCAGTCAGAGGGAGAGCTAAAGCTTGGGTCTAAAGGTTCCCTACTATGATGAGAATTACCCCTTTGGTTGTGGGATTGTGGGGCAGCTCACAAGGTCCTGGGAGAAGGACCAAGGAAGTCATCTAAACAGGGGGCCCTCGAAGAGATGGGCCAGTACTTCAATATTTTAACAAGTGCTACATACAGGGTGATACATACTGACAAAAATATTGTCTGAACCTTGAACACCAGAAGGAAAATCAGACTTGTGAATGCCAACTACATAGGAAAAGGACAGCCACTCTGCTGTCTCAGCTGACAGTTGTGCTGTGTAGACCCTGAACCAGAAACACAGGAAAAAACAAACTGCCAACTGTCTACTCCCATGAGAACTTTTCCTTTTCCTTTACAAGCATTTCAAGTACAGCAGCACTCAATAAATGTTGCAGACTGGCCGACTGACCTTTATTGAATGCCCAGTGTATACAGAGAATGTTCTGGGAAATTATAAAGCAAATACAAATGGCCTAACTTAAACCTGCTGTTATTTTGAAGAGTGAGGAAAAAGGCAGGCTTTTGGAGATGGGTATAGTTATGACTAGGCCCTAATAAAGTCTCATGAGGAGATAGGCAACTTGGGGCCAGATATGTTTTGGAGAGAGTCCCCTCTTGTTCATTCAGCTTCTGGTCTTTCCGACCACCACTAGTCAAGAGTCTGATACAAACTCAAGTAGCTCAAAACAAATAAACCGCCACCTCCCACACCTGGGGGTGGGGTGGGGGAAGACCCTCACTGTCTCCCCAGCTTGAAACACAAGTTTGTGTTTGTGATCTGGTTGTAAAGACCATAAAACTTTACATCTGCATAAAATATGATACAGCTGCTTCTGAGGGGCCGGCTGTTCCCTGCCTCCACCCTTGTGGAAGGCTACTTGGTAAAATGATCTCTGAGTGCTGAAGATGAGTTATACATCCTGGAAGCTGTCAAATGACAAAGCTTTCTCAAGTAAGGATGATTTACTTGAAGAACTCATTAATAGTGACTAGACTGAGACATTCTTTCATTTCTGGTATATGTCTAAAGCTGGTCAAGAAAAAATTTTGTACTATCTAAAAAACCTCTACAAAGTTTCTTTTTGAAATAGTATATATATATATATTTTTAAAAGACAGATTATCTTTCAGACCAGGTAAAATTAAAAGATCCCTAAACATTTGCACCTAAAACTTAAGATCTTGTATCTGAAAATGACTGAATGAAAATTTTCAATTAGAAAGCCGAGGACTAGAGATAAATGAGACATGACTATGAGTTCTCTTCCTGGTGTTAGATTATGACTTTCAGGAAAAGGAGGTAATAAAAGTGTCGGGAGAAAGGTATTTGTCTGACATTGCGTCGGATTTCCTAAGGCCCAGGAGCACCTTGAGGAGGAACAGCTGGGAGGAGCAGACTGAGAGCTTTAGCAGCATTTGGAAAGCTGCCATCCCGTCTCCTTAGCTTTCTTAAAAAGCATTCATTTGGTATTTGTCTCTTACTTTTATTAGCTTAAAAAATTTTACCAGATTGTCACACAAACGACATTATGGGAGATATTCACAATTTGGTTGATTACTCTTCAAGCCTTTCTTAGTGTTACTTTAATGATTCTAAACAGCATTTTAAAACTGTTTAGATGAATTGAAAATAAGATTCATTCCAAAGAGCTGATATGGAAAAGATATTCTTAGAGTCAGAATCTTAGAGCCAGAAGGGGACATACAAATCATCTATTTCAACCCTCTCACTTTACAGCTCAAGAGACCTGGACCCAGATGGGTAAAATCACTAAACCCAGGGTCAGTTACCAAGGTGCAGCGCAAGAGCTAGACTCCTAACACTGCTGACTGTCTTTCTGCTAATAACTCCACACTGCATCTCTCTTCACTCCCACTCAGAGGCTGCTCCCTGTAAGTACCCCCGTTCCCCTCCCCAGCTCAGGACAGCAACCAGGCAGTCTTTGGCCTTTGGCATCACCAGGTGGGTGACATGGAGCCTGGGTAATGCAATCTGTAGAAGGGAAAGGAAGAGACGGGATACAAAGAAACAACTAGCTTCCCCTTCTTCCTCAAATGGTCCAGTATCTATTAAAATCACAACTCAGCTGAATCCAATGTGGAACCTGACAGAACATGTTCTATAGAAATGGAGCACACCTAGCTCCATGAGAAACATTCTTTCTCTCCTTACTAATGCTCTTTTCTCCCTCCACTTCAGTTCACTAGGAAGTACTATTGCATGCAGACCTATGGGAGAGATTTCCAAAGGAAGTTGTTCCAGGCCAGGAAAATCCCCTCCAAAATCCAGCAGATCCAGAATACACCATGCCTGAAGGTAATGACATCACATGATGAACTATTTTATCACATTTTCAGTTGGCTATGATAAAAATAAATAAATTTATTTTGGTTGTCTTTCCAACATTAATATCTCTTTTTTCAACTTAATTTCATTTACTGTGATAAAATGAATCTAACATAAAATTTAGTATTTTAACTATTTTTCAGTTAATAAGTAGCACTAAGTACATGCAAGCTATTGTGCAACCATCGCTGCCCTTCATTTAATCACTGATCTCCTGAGTTGCAGTGAGGGCGCTAATAGGAACTTGACCTGGCAGAGACTGAACTCGGATTCCTTTCTGTGTCCTTCTTTTGATAACCTCATTAGCTCTATGCTTTCAAAGTAAGGAGCCTGGACTTTTTCCCTACACTGCCTGCCTATCCTATTCCTGCCCAGCTCCATCCTACCCATTTCTTGGCCTTGCCAAATCATACCAGTAGACAAGGCAGGCAGACAGACACACACATACACACATGCCTTTTGTTTTACTCTTTTAGCTAAAAACTCCTTATCATATGTGGTTATCCATTTGACTATGTTACTTCCTGTTGAAGCACTTGTCTTTGCTTTGCCCCAATTCACCTTCTCTGTCATCACATCTTTAAGCCTTTTGCCTGAACTTTTCCTGAGTCCTCATCAAATTTCCTTCTCTAATCTTTGGTATTTTCTATCTTGATTCAGTGCATCCCTGAAAGCATTGATCACACATACACTATGTGTCTAGAGCTATGTTCTGCTCCCTGAGAATGGCATGAACAAGGAGATTAGGGTCTTGGTTGTGAATGGGTGCTTGGAAGAAAAATTATGTTTCTACAGAGGATGTGGGCACCAAGTGTAGTGAAATGAAGACTGAGACTCACCAAGAACAACCAAAAATAAATAAATAAATAAATGTATGCTCTCAATGATGGTGGTGGCAATTCACAGCAGTCTTCAAGATAGTGGTCTTCAGACCCCAACTGTCCAGGTTCCTCTTCTGGTTTTGTCCTTTATATGACAATGGGGCTTCTCTTGAGCAACCTGAGCTGCAGCTGGGACAATAACAGCATGTAAAGGCTCTTCTATGGACCACAGAAAGGCTGCAAGTCAAGCACTTAGCTCAGGGCCTGGCATACAGGAGACCCTGCATAAACATCAGCAGAATCACTGACCTCCACTCCCCACTTGCAGCCAGACACAGACTGATGGTGGCTAACATTACCCGAATCTTCATGAAGGAGGCAGGATTTGAGAGGGGCCTTTGATCAAGATTCAAACAGAGGACTCTGAATTCCAGAGACGTTTCAGGAGATAGGGCTGATTTAGGGTTTTGTAAGTAGTTTAGATTTTAAATTGAGGGCAATATTTTAGGATCAGAACCCAAGTTATTATTTTTTTTAATTGCAAAGTTAATATAGCATTTTGGTGGAACATCAGTGCCACTCTTCTGACCGTGATCTTTCAAAAGGGTCTCCAAGAGCTTCTGAGTCTTCTTTTTACTTTCAGTTTTCTAAACTTCACTAAGAAGTGTGGATAAATAGAGGATTAAATCCAGCAGATTGCTTCAGGTTAAAGAGAGGAAGAGGCTTTGCCAAATACCCTTTGTAAGTGTGAGACATAAATTGAGACTCAACTTTGAGGGCTTTTATAAACAGATGGAGCTGGTTACCTTAAATATACAAATTATCTGATATCCACTTATACATTCTCCTCTCTGCCTTCATCTACAAGTATGTACATATACTTATTAACTAAGTTGGAAAAAAAATCACAAGGACCTTATTATTCTACGAAGTGGATGCCTGGTGATTGATTCAAGAAGAAAATCATATAATGCTCAGCTGAGTTCATACAAAGCTCTAATACTGTCTTAGCCTCTCACTCCCTTGCATTTGTACCACGAAAGACTCACTGCTTTAACCAGTGCCCACTCTACATTCTGAATGAAATTACTTCCTACTGTAAAAATGGGTGTCATCCAAACACCCACGAATGCTGGGATATCCACTGTAAGGCTAATGGATTTGCCAGCTTGTAGAGGGCCCACGTATTCATACTTTAGTAAAGCACTATAATTTTGTTTCTGAAATTTCATTCTTCTATACAGAGAACCCCTCCCCCCAAAACGATAATCTTTAAAGTTTTTAATGAAGTTAAAGGGCAGCAATTTTCTTAGTCTCATTCAGAAGAGCTGTCTCACTCTTTGTTTAGATAAGCATTCCGGATAGGGAGTATGTTCAAAAAATGAATACATAAAAGCATGTAGATTAGTTAGACAGAAGAGAAGAAGGACAGAAGGAGGAACTAAGGGTAAATATTATTTTTCCTTCAATGGGAGTATTTTAAAGTTAAGTGCCTTCCCCAAGAAGTTAAGTTTTATAAAGTATTGGTGGCTGTAGTCATTCGAAACAAGCATATACTTCAATGTGTTTTTCTATTATCAGTCAAAGAGAAGTCAGGATATCTGGGACTGCCCTTTTCACCACTCAAAGAGTACTATGAAAAAAATAAGCATATTGAAAATTGCAATATTACTGTTTGTCCACTATACATGTATGCTAGCAAGTAAGAACTGTTATTTGTATCAATCTACTTACTGAATTGGAAATAGGTAACAACTTAGTTTTTCTAACATGGTTAGATGAATTCACCTTATTAAACTAGTCCCTAAAAGGCATTTCTTAAACTTAGTCCCTAAAAGCATTATTTAAACAAGGTCAAAAATATTTCTTGCATTGCCAAGGAACTTGGCCATGGGTAACCGTGGGGAAGGTACAGGGGATCCCCATGAATGGGTGAATCACATCAGGAAGAGCTGAAGCATGTGCTGACCTAGAGTCTCAATCAAAATAGTCCCTGCAAGGACAAAGTGTGACAGAATGCAAATGGAATAGCAGAACTTGTGCTAGTCTTCTGTGGTGAAAATCAGGGATTAAACAAACAAATAAAAAATCACAGACGATGACAGTTTAGCTTGGGCAAACTTGCTGCCAACCTCAAGTGTTCTCTTTCTTTATACCCTGTCCTTAGGATGGGCTGATCCATTTATAATGTGTTCTTCTTATATTAAACACGAATGGAGCCAAATAATTTAGAGAGAGTTTCAATTAAGCCCCAAAACATTAACTACCTGGAGAACCGAATATAAACCAAGATGGAGAACCAGCATTGCTCACATTAAAAACAGACATCACTTGTCCTACATGCAAGAGATACCTTAATTAGAAAGGAAGTGAAAGGTATCACTTTTGGAATTAAAAATCATCTCAAAGCTAAGTCAATAAAGAATAGAGTCTGGGTTGCTCAACAGTCCCAGCGAATACTTTATTTTTATTATTTTGTGTACCAGGAATTAAACTCAGGGGCACTCCACCCCCGAGTCATATTCCCTGCCCTATTTTGTATTTTATTTAGAGACAGGGTCTCACTGAGTTCCTAAGTGCCTCAGTTTTGCTGAGGCTGGCTTTGAACTTTCGATCCTCCTGCCTCAGCCTCCCAAGCCTGGGATTATGGGCCTGCACCACCACGCCCAGAAGCAGGGAATACTTTATGGAGCTCAACTAATGCATATGGCAACAATGGAAGACACACCTGTGGACAAGGCAACTGGGGAAGAAGGACAGTTTCCTCTAAATTATCCAGTATAATGTCTCTGGAAACTTTTGATACAAGTGATTCTCTGTAGAAAAGTCACAAATTAGCCTAGAAAGTTAAGCCATAAATCTACCAGTTTAATTCAATGCAATCTTTTTTGACATGAAAGCATTAAGTTTAGCAGAATGACTATGTCACAGATTCCTTGAGGAATTTTGGGCATTAGGCTCACTTCCCATGTTTTTATTTATTTCTATATGAAAAGGATTCACGAAAATGAAAGTGGTACTTAACAAGCACATGAAGGGAAAGGTGGAAAGGTAGAAGATTTATACTCTTCATAAGTCATGATTAGAAACAATCTCAGAATTTAATCCTTACAAACATCAATGTGTAGTCCCAGTCTTATTTGGCTTACAAGAGGAATAAAGATTAATGATAGCTCTATGCTATTAATGTATGCTACTTACTTTTATAATGAAAAATTCAAAAATCTCCCAGATTTAATCTTTCCTCCAACTAGAGTTGCTGCTTCTAGCTCAACAGGGCACCATTCAGACAAATTTCATGTGATCATGAAAATTCATGTGATCATGAATGACACTCCCACCATTTAAGATGCAAATAGTTAGTAAACAACCCATTTGTTACTTTTTAACACAAACTTTCTGTCATTTCATTCTATTGAAGAAACAGTTTAAGATTTAATGAAGATTAAATAATTCCATGGAGGGAAGCTAATTTTTGTCTTTATATTTGGCTTTGGCAGGCATTTCCAGATCAGACCTTCCTCCTGAGGTAAGCCACAGAGATAGCTTTAGGAGCACCAATCCCATTCCCTTCATCTTTGGCAGCTTTACTTTTCACCATTTAACTAAGAACAATATAACAAGATACACACATTTTCCTAGTAGTACATCACAATTTCCTCAACAGCATAAAACCAAACAAAATGAGAATGATTAAAGGCCAGACATTTCATTTCTTTTTACTATAGCCCACAAGCCTCTCTCTGTCTCAACTCTAGTAGACATTGTGTGTGTGTGTGTGTGTGTGTGTGTGTGTGTGTTTGCTTTTTTCAGTAAACTATCTTCCAAATAAACTTGCTGGAGAATCTTCTGTATTCTTTGCATACCTGGCACTGTAGTTATTTAATTAAAAGAATATTTTTTTGATAGGTCAGGTCTCAATTATTTACTACCCTTAGGCTGGTGCTCAAATTTATCATTATTTTACATAATGCATAACTTCTGGAAATTGGTCCCAACTTTGCTGAATCTCAAAAGTTAATTTGGGTGTTTACATCCAACTCAGGGGCAGCCTCAGTATCTACATAATGCTGCATCACAAAAACATCATCGCCATGCATGTTCTTAAACAATTGTGAACCTTATTAAGTAAGGAAATTTCTGCTTATTAAAGAGAACTAGGATAAAAAAAATGCATAAAGGGGCTGAGGATATGGCTCAGTTGCTGGAGTGTTTGCCTTGCGTGCACAAGGCCTTGGGTTCAATCCCTAGCACTGCAATTAAAAAAAAATGCAGAAAACATATGCTTTTGGGGAGAGTGAGAGGAGGCAGTACAAAACTAAACTTAAAATGCTTTGGGTACAAATTCCCCCAAGAGTATAAACCAAACGGAACCGAGGAACGCCCACCAGCTCCTGGCCCTGCCAACAGCTCCCCTTTCCTAGAAAAGCTTTGCCAATGGCCTTTACCTCTGGCACAAAGACTAGTTACAAAATGGACCTACTATTCCCAAACCAGGGCTTTCTAAATGACAAATATGCAAGGAAGAAAAAAAAAAAAAAAACCTTTGTAAGCAGATCACCATCTGGGTTGAGGAATGAATTTATGCCAATGAAGTGGTGCTACAAAATTATAAACATTCTGGAAGACTCCATGCCTTGATCTAAAGTACTGGGTGAAAGCCAAATTTGGAAACAGAAAGTGGGATACAGCCAATGTTTGTGGTCTTTATCATTCACTGCTATATTGGTTACAGGTAATGCTGAATACAGTGTCAATGTGAGGTTAATGAAGCCCTTGAGACCAGAGCAAGTGACTGCAATGACAAAGGGGGCCACAGGGAACCAAGGTTTGCAAACAGAGGTTAAATGTGAGATCTTCAAAGAGAAGGGCTCAAGAAATTTGCATGGAAAATTTCAGAAGAAGAGCTGGGGCAAAGGACAATTACAACCTGATGGTCAGTTTCTGATCTGTTTCTAGCAAATACAGTCCTTTCTCAGAATCTCTCTCATCTCCCAAATGTCCCCAAGTTTACTGTGCACTGTAAGGCTTATTCAAGATGATTTATTATGTAAGAATGAAAACTTACAGCCATAGCTATAATAGAGCCAATATTATAGTTTATAACAAAGAAACAAATGAAAATTGTTATTAAAATAGGATCAAGCATCTCTCTGTACTTTTTGACACTACTTCCTGGGACAAACACAAACCTTATCGCCTGTCCCCTAAATAATAACCCTGCCTACCTTGGCTTCACACTCTCCAAGAAGCTTCCAAAGTCAGGGCACAGAGGGATGGGGAGAATGCATCCCTGCAAAACAAGATCAATCGATCTAGAAGAAAAAAAAAAAAACTACACATGACATAGGGATGGTCTAGTTTGAATAGATTCCCCCACAGGTCTTGTCCATCAGGTCAAAGTTATTTTATCAGTAAAGATTTAGCAAAAACATTCACAGTATTAGAATGCTTACCCCAATGTCCATCGAGTTTAAGGATATCTCCTAAAAAGAATGTATGCTTTTCTCTAAGTTGCTTAGTTCAGTTTTAGAAGATGACAGCTGATAATACATATTTTCACAATAACATCTGCAAGACATTTCCAGAATCTGGCTTAAATGGCAATGCCCAAAGGCTAAATCTAAATCTTAAATATTCCCAAGGTTTTATAAATGAGTGCTGTGTGGGCAGAATCCCTCAAGCTTTAACTCAAAATCAGTCTGGATTGGTGAAATGATTTCTTTTTCTTTCACTCTGACAATTTCATAAAAAGGATATCATTAAGATTTCACTGGGGGTTCTAAATAAACACTGAAACTATGAAAGCTATTTAATTAAAGACTTTTTGATAGATGTTCATAGGAGAGTTTCCTAATCAGTACATGCATTTAGTTGACCTATGAAAATTCTCCTCTTGAGTGTTGCTTTACCCCTTCATCAAGTCTTAATTTGGTAAAAGAGAATAAAGTACGATGAGCTGCTATTGTAATCCCACCTGATTTGGAGGTGGGTGCAACTGCAGACCCTGTGACGACAAATGCAGAGTCCTCAAATCTGGGGAAATTGCCATTTAGTTCAAGGCTTCTTTACTGTCATTTCAGGAGAAATCTTAAGCATGTAAAACTGTAAATCAACTTAAAAGTACAATTCCATATTGTTTAACTAAATTCCAGGGAGGACTGCATATAAATTGAGAAAAAATAGAAACCTGTCCACACAGAGCTCTTAAATAAACTTAACAGCTGCCTGAAGACAGGAGATTTAAATAAATGTACACTCAACTCTTACCACTAGACACATACATCTTTTCCCTGTAGTTTGCAGGAAGACCAGTTTCAACAGAAGAAGGCCTTCGAGGATGTTATTACCCATTCTCCAGCTATTAATAGAATAATACAGTAGTCAGAAGACTTTCAAAAGATAAAAGCATCATTCTCTCTAAAGTTTCTGGATGCCTGCCCAAATCACAGTCATATTTTCATATTTCTTAGCTCAAAGAGACTCTTTTATAATAGCAAATAAAAATTAAGTGTTCACACTGGGCTTCAAAGCAAAATTCTTTCAGTGATGATGCATAAAGCACAGTATACATCTTTCTTTAGGAAGGCCTACTGCCTCAAATTCAATATTCGAACTGGTCACATCACAGAGTTAAAACATACTGGGACAATGACTGCTATGATCCAACTTAAAAAAAGTAGGCTAATTATGCAGAAAAGAGTTCTCACATGGGTGAATCCAGGACCCTTTTGCAGAGGTGACATTTTTCAGAAATGTCCTTAATAAAGATCTGGAACTGAAGAGTGAACAGGCATAAAAAGAGAAGGGATCACAATGAAGAGGCTTTTACCACTTGGTGGGTGCAGAACAGTCTGAGTAAAGAATTCAATCACTTAAAAAAACGAATATGAAAAAGTCTGCTAAATAAAGCTAGTCCATTGGGTGCGACTTGTTTCTTGGTTGACATGCTCACATTCCTAACACGTCTTGAATGACTTTCCCACTTACTGAAAGGGCTACTTCCTTTATACCCACCCTCATTCAGGAGCAGAGTTGGTTCATAAGCAGATACATGCTTGTGAAAGAGGGAAAAACAATGATTTAAACAGCTTTACATTATAGACAATAAACAAGAATTCTATGTAGCTATTAGTTGACTAAAGACTACAAAAGCAAGCCTGTCCTCTTCAGTGGTGTCATCACACAGCATTCTGTTTTAGCAGTCGCTGGACTTGTACATCTCTCTACAGGAAGGGAATTGGAAAGATCCAAAGCTTCAGTGCCTGGGATAGTGCCCAGCAGACAGTCAGCTCTCAATGAGTTGTTGAGAGAAATCCTTGAAATGTGGTTGATTGTTTTCTGCATTCCTGGGTAAATTTGGGAACAAGGAGGGCCAACTGGCAGTGGAGAGGAATTTATTCACATCAAATTTGCATACTGGTGGCCATATCCCCTCAAAGCAAATGGTGACAAAAACTACAAATCCTAGATAAGAATAGGAATAAATCTCTGAGATTAAGGAGAAATAAGGGGAAAAGGTGGGGGGGGATCATTTATGGAAAGAATCATCTTTTAGAGAGAGGTGAATATCTCGACTATTGATAAAGTTCTATAGACAGATCAATAAAACAAATTTTAATTTTCAATTATCTTCATGGTAGGCCTCTTAGGAATAATGATTATAAATAAATAGCTGAGGCAAAAGTTACCATGTACTTTCCACGTGCACATTTTTAGTGCTTTACATTTTTTGTGCATTTATCCTCATCCACTTTATTATGTAGATGTAATTTTGCCCAAGTCACAGTTTAACAATATGAGGAAAGAGATTGGACAATTTGCCTAAGGTCACATGGCCAGAGAGAGGGATAGTAGAGTTTGAAATTTGGATCTGATTCTAAAGCCTGTATGCACAACTATTGCACCACTGTCACTTGGAAAATCTGAGCATTGGGGCAACTACAGGGAGTTGGACCAATTTGTTTCAATCCTGGTTTAGCCATTTGCTACTTGTATGATACTATGCAAACCTTTGTGTCATTATATGTGAAGTTATACCTATCATCCAGGGTTATAGCATGGGAATTAGAAACATTTTAAAGTACTTGATAGCTGCTATTGCAGTTGTTCTTACTATCATCATTATTACAAAGAATACAGGATTTTGAAGTTCATTTGAGGTTGATGGCCCATTTTTTTTCAGTTTATTGGTGCATTTTATTTGTATATAACTTGAGGACAACAGCCAGTTAAGAAGAGATCCTTTGCTAGGGCTAGCCCCGGGAATAGCTGAGACCAGAACTCTGGTCTCCTTTGTCCTTGCCCAGTGCAATTTCCACCACTCTCTTCTACCTAATACCAAGAAAACTAAACTAATACCAAACACTGCTAATCAAGTCCAAACCAAATAAGGAAAGAAACTGTTCTTCCTTTGCAGAGAACCATAAAATAGGAATGCAGAAAGCACATGCTTCTGGGAAAAAAAAATCAACAGAAAAAACCTCAATACTCTTTGGGTACAAATTCCCCCAAGGGAACGCAGACCTGGTAGAACTAAAGGAAAAACAAAACAAAAAAACAAAACCAGCCAACCACACAACATAAGAAAACACCCCTGATAGTGAACCCTGCCAAGAGCTCTCCTTCCCTGGAGGCTCAATGTCAGTGGCTTTCACCTCTGGCATGGTGACCAATTACAAAATGGGCCTTCTACTCCTAACCACAGATGTCCTAAATGACAAATTAAGTGTCTGGGAGACAAAAGGTTATCAGGGAATAAGTACAAAACATACACTGTGTACATACACACACACACACACAGTGGCTAAAATAAGTCCCACTTGGTTTCAGTACATTTACAATATGTTTCCTTTTCTAGGATAATGCTGGGTCAGTAGTTTAAACAACGTTTAAAATACCTAATAGAAAAGCCCCCAATGAAAGTGCAAAATAAATATCAAAATAACAATAACACAGGCCACTTACGATGTGTCAAATCTATCCAAACTTGGGTATGGTGAAGAATGGCAAAATAATTTTTTTAAAAAGCAACCATTGGGGGGGGGGGGGTGGAGGATGGGAAAGGCAGCGGAGCACAACAGACACTAGTATGGCAATATGTAAATCAATGGATGTGTAACTGATGTGATTCTGCAATCTGTGTATGGGGTGAAGGTGGGAGTTCATAACCCACTTGAATCAAAGTGTGGAATATGATATGTCAAGAAATTTGTAATGTTTTGAACAACCAACAATAAAAAATTAAAAAAAAAAAAAAGCAACCATGGGTGGGGGTGGAAAGGATTTTCCAGTCCAAACAGTGCACAGCTAGGACAATCATACCACCTGCACCATTTGTACCAAGATCAGATCAATGTTCATATTAATTCTTCTGAGAATAGAAAGGGTTCATCATCAGAGATAATATAATTCTAAAATGCTGAAATAATATTCTCTTGATCCAGAGAATTATTAAAATATGCATCTTTAAATAAAAGAGTATTAAGATTTTAAAAGAATCTATTTAGAATTTAGAAGAATCTACAATCATGTAAAATGTTTTGTTTTACTTTCATTTGCACAAAAAGTGGTTTATCCATATTTCTCCTTGGTTACTACTGTACTAAAAAAAATCAAAAATTTAAACTGGCTTATAATGGCTGTATCTCCAAGACTACTTAGTGAACAATGGCACTACAGTGTTGCATACTTACTTCAGGGAATCTCCCTACCACGTGTATGGTTAAGAACTGACATTTTTGTATAAAGAATTAAGAAATCAAATCATATTTCCAAAATAGCCTGCACACATTTTCCTACCAATAACCTTTAAATTATTTTGCAATAGTGATATTTTGCCAAGATGTTCTAACCATCCTCTTAGGTTAACAATTAAAAAAATAATAATTCTTACTGTGTTTTTAGTACTCATCACTTTGTTCTCTAACCACATTAACCTCAGTTTACATTTCTGTGTTCACAGTTAATCACAATGAATTATTTAGAATTACTTTCTTATGATTATGTGAGTTTTCCTCATTTTTATACATATATTTATCAGCATATTAGAATTATAATAAGATTTTTTAAGTTATAGATTTCCTCTAAGTCAGCTAAGGTAAGACAACAAACATTCCATTGCTCTTTCTGAGACTCAAGCTAAGTAATAACTTGGTGCATTTCTTCTAGAAGATACTTCCTCCAACTACCCACAGGAAGCATATTTCAGGCATCATAACTGATTGGGCTTGGGAAGCGCTCCAGATACACTCATGATCATGGTGAATAAGAAGGCATTTGTTATTTTTCAAGCACCTTCACCTTTCCTTTCACTTAGGTGAAAGGTGTTTTTTAATGATTTTTCTTATGGAAGTGTTACCTATCTTTTACATCTTTCTCATGGTCTTATATTTCAGGCTAAAGCTTGCATTTTGGTTTCCATCCTACTGACTTTACAGTTTTTTTTTTTTTTTACTAATGTCATTACATTTCTCTTAGGGCTTCAGGGTGTAGCTCAATGGTAAGGCACTTGCCCTGGTTCTATCCCAGCAACCCCACCCCCACAATTTCCTCTCTTCACAAGCTTTGGGACTGAGGAAAATATTCAGTTATAATAATTCAGTTTTACAAGCTGAAAGTTCAGTATTCTATCACTCACTATTCTCTCTCAAGTCTATGGGTTAATAATCGTATAGAATTAAGCACTGTATGAGGAGTCTAATGAATCTGCACAGAAATCTGTGATTTAGATGTTACCCAGAAAAAAGGAACACTTTGGTTTTTGCTTGAAAAGCAAACAACAAAGGATGATGTGTTTTATTCTGAAGAGTTAGGGAGTCTTGTTACATTGCCCAGGCTGGCCTCAAACTCCTGAGCTCAAGCAATCCTCCTGCTGCAGCCCCTAGAGTAGCTGGGACAACTGGCATGGGCCGCCACATCAAGCACAGCCCTACAGTGGTGCAGTATCGCTTCATTCCCATAGCAATATGGCAAATTTGTATTTTCACAATTTTTCAAAGAAAAAAATCATAACTTTTTCTTTCTACATTTGAGCAGTCTAATAGAATCAAACTTCAAAAGAAATCCAGAGTAGGAATCAAAGTCTCTGTGACGGTTCATAGCAATTCAACCACTCTGGTGGGAGTCGCCTAAGTTTGGAGCAATTTTCCTCACTATGACATGGAGTAAAAAGAAATTAACTCACTATGCATGTCCAACTATAACATTAAATGCCAATAGGTTATTTTTAAGAATTTTATAGACAGAAGTTACATGTGATGCTTCTATGTTTAACAGAGAACAACTAGGGATTTTAAGAAAAGAAGGAAAAGACACAAGCATATTTCACTTATGCCCATAATCAACTGCAACTTTCATGTTTAATAGGAAAAATTGAAAAAGCATTTCTAATGTGATGTCAATGCTTTTGAACTTCTAATAATTCAAATGTACATTTAACAAATAGTTTAGTGATCACATCATGCAAATGACAATTTTCAAAATTTCTTTATAGTTTTCTTCTGTAAATGCAAACTGTTTCATTAAAAATTGGTGAGGCTTTTACAGGAAAATGCTTATTATATTGCTCATTAAAGCTTACCAATTAATTACTAAGTTTAGTCAATGGGGTTCTTTTGAACTGCCTGTGAGATGAATATTTTATTACTTATTTTCATCATAATGAGTAGATTTGAGAGAGTTTTACCTTACAAAATGTCAGTGGTTTATTTCACAATGTTATTTATTTGTTAAACTAAAGCATTATTCATTATTTTCTTCTACATTTCTCCCTTTACTTTTGTATGAGTTTTTAAAAAAAATATTTAAAATGTTAAGAAATCCAACATTACACATCATCAAGCTATGGCCAAATTCACCAAAAAAATGTGCCCGCAGTCCTTTTTAAAAAAAAAAAAAAAAAAAAAAGGATCATGCATACAGAAAATACATGGAAAACCTGCTGTTCTTACAATAAGAACAGAATGGAACAGAAAAATAAATAAATTTCCACATCTGAGTAAATTATTCTTTTTACAGAGAGGTCAGGTAAGTTCATGCAGAAAAACCCTACAGAATAGGCTTGTCATTAAAAATAAATGAAGCAAGGATTACTGGGCTTAAATTGTTTTTTTAAGAGTCAAAAAGTTTTTCAAGGACTTTAGCCAAGTACATGAAGTGATGCCCACTCTGGTTTCACCAAAACCCACGATTCTTTTCAGAAATCATAAACTCCAGTGGCTCTGGCAGAATGAATAGCAACCTGGATCACACTAGCAGCACAGGAACCCTCAGAATGTGCCAATACACTTCATCTCTGAACTGTTAGATCAAAACAGGCAATGTGCATGCTCCTGATGGGGCACAGTTTATGTATTTGGTAGTACCTCTTTGAGTAATTCCTTTTCTTCCTTCCCACCCCTCCATCTAGAAGAGGGCCCATTTCTTCCCATGGTGCTCGCCTCTGTTTAGCATTAGGAAAAGAAGCTGGAGAGCTAGGCAAGGGCTGGCTCATGAAGGCCTTATCAAGAGAATTATTTATTCTCCGTGTGAGGAGGAACCACTGGATGGCTTTGGGCAGAGGACTGACATGATCTGATTTAAAAAAGATGTGAAAGAAGATTAAGAGTGCAAGAATGGAAGCAAAGAGACCAGACAGGAGGTGTTTACAAGAATTCAGGCAGGCAAACTACGAATGAAGCCTCGGTGCCCATCAACAGATGAACAGGTAAAGAAAATGTGATATATATAAAAAACGGGGGTCTATTTAGCAGTAAAGAAAAATGAAATTATGCCATTTGCAAGAAAATGAATGGAAACAGAGACCATCATATTAAGCAAAAAAAGTCAAATTCAGAAGGCCCAGGGTTGCATGTTTTCTCTCATATATAGAAACTTGAGAAGGGAAAGAAAGAAAAACATGGTGGTGGGGTGGTTCTGATGAAAATCAAAGGGAGATCAGTAGAGCAGAGGAGAGGGACTGGGGGAGGGAGGAGAGAAAGGAAAGGGGAAATTCTGGGGCAAGACACTGGACAAATTTTATTGTTATACTGTGTACATGAATGAATATGTAATGACAAATGCCACTATTATGTGCAACTATAATGCACCAATAAAAAAGTCTAAAAAAAATTTCAGGCAGGCTGGGCACAGTGGCATTTACCTGTAATCCCACTGATTTAGGAGGATGAGGCAGGAGGACTGCAAGTTCAAGGTCAGCCTCAGTAATTTAGTAAGGCCCTTAGCAACTTAGCAAGACCCTGTGCCAAAATAAAAAAAATAAGAAGGGCTGGGGATATATATGGTTCAGTGGTTAAGTGCCCTGGGTTCACCCCCTAGTACAACAAAAAAAGGAAAAAAAAAAAAAGAATGATTCATTTTCTCAGTAAAATAGGGATTAAGGCCATCCACTGAAAAAGGGGGAGAAGAAATGGATGGTTTGAAACACACACAGAGAGAGAGAAACTATGAAATAGTTCTTCCTAGAGAACTGAAAAAGGAGATATGGTAAGATGTCAGGAAATCTGGAGACTTTGGAGCTTATGGTTATCAGTTTAATGAGAAGCCAGTCAGGAATGTTGTAGGTTTTCCCTCCTATCATATTCAGCTATTCAAATGTAGGTGTGGAGCAAGATGAGAAGATGACTGTCCAAGTTATAGTCCTTGAAAATGAGGTTTTCCAGGTGGTTCAGCTACTGTCATGGAAAAGTCTAGAAGAGAATGGCCTTAGAGTGGGTGACCGAGACAGAGTGAGAGAAAGACTTTGGGAAAGATGGAGTTAAAAAGCTGGGAGTCCAGGGTGGTGAATTTTTTTCCTGGGGGGCTGGTGTTCCTAAGAATGACAGACTGAGCCAGGGGAAGAGGAGTAAAACAAGGTACTCACAAGCTTCAGTGAGTGATGAGCAGAATTATCAGGAGGTTGTAGAAAATGTTTCCAGGAGGGTGGCAGGTAGTATAGTGTGATGGCTTATAACTCAAGCAATGGGAGTTTGTTTTTTTTTGTTTTGTTTTGTTTTTTTCACTAGAAGGAAAATGCTCTGGACGTGGCCATGAGGAAGAAGAAAGATAATCCTTGACTGGTGTCCTGGGATATATGGGTATAGGAGATAAAAATCATGAAGAAGAGAGTAACAGGCAGTGAAAGAAGTTTCTTATAGAGACCTTACAGGGCCTGAGGCCTACATGGTAAACACCAGCATGCCTGGCACAGAGCCAAATACATGACAGGGTTTGAATAAATACTTTGGTTTTAACTAAAAGGAGTTCAAAAGTATTATCAATTCCACAGACAAATAGTCTAGATATGAGGCTTTAGGTAAAGTCCAGAAGGGAGATTTAAACAGTTTAAAGAGATACTAGGCAAGAGATATACAAGGCAAGAGATGAACTGAAGAAATGACTTAATCATCTAGTGAGCATCTTCTCACTGCCCTCTCAGCTAGTTTCTACCCTAATACTTTACTCTTTTCTTAGTTTATTATTTGTTTTTCCTCTGAGAATTGCTGATTTCCTGATTCACTGGAAATTTATCAGCTCAGATTCTATTTATTTTGCTCATCACTATACCCCTAAGTCCTAGTACAGTGTGGCAAACACCGAGATGCTCAAAGAATACTGAATGAACAAAACTGAGATGAGGAAAAGCACAGTCAGAGGCAACCAATAAACTTACATTGTCCAGAGAAAGGCTGACAAGTATCCAGCACTTCCATGAACCCCTTCTTGGGGATGGAATTGCAACTTGGAAAGGAAATGGTGAAATCTGGATGCTGACTGTTGATTCCTGAGCAAACAGGTAAGCAAAGTTGTAGTCTTGAGGGCACAGGGCTAAACAGCACATGACTGAGGAAGAAGCTTGGAGTGGCCAAGAGAGACATGGGTCAGTTCCCACTTCTCTACTCACCCACCTTCAAAGTCCTGCCTCATTCACCTCCTCCCAAGATAGCTCCATTCTGCCTGTGTTGTCTCCCACATTCTCCATTTCCCATTCTGATAGACCACCACTATTTCTACTCTACTTCCAGCTTCTGTACCACTCTTGCTTTGCAGCTGTGAACACAGACATATTTGCTGTTTATTGAGTATGCACATATGAATTAAGACGTATTGACATCAGATAGTTTATCTTTTAGATTATAAACTCTCAGAGGCAGGGTCTGTTGTCTCCTTAATGTAATCTTTGGTTAGCTAACTCTGTTTGTTTAGGTCAAGGGTGAAGGTTTAATCTCTAAATGGATTACTTAATTTTACTTTGCTTTGCTGTCTCAAACTACCTCCAGCCCAGGCACTCTCTACACTGGGAGAAGTGTTAAGAAAAAGAACAATATGGGGGAGGGACCCCCACATTTGAATAAAAATTTCCACTTCACAATTGCAAACACCATATGTTAAAAAGAACAGCAGTGAAATTCCAAAGTACCTGAAAAATGAGTTGAGAAAACAAAAAGGTTTATATAATCTAAAATTCCTGACTGCAGAAATATGTAAATATATATTTAAACTTGAAATATATGGCCATTCCTATTAAATGTAAAGTCAAATAAATTTATGTTAAAGTAAAATGTAGTCTTCTCATTCCACCAACCATAAACAGAAGTTTCCAGCTGAGAAGGAACCTGCAGGCCAGCTTTCTCATTTTTAGCTAAATTGAAGCCTCAAGAAGGACTGCCGAGATGCCCAGCATCAGTCCACAGGACAGGCAGGAGTGTAGCTGGGAGACTATAGGCTTTGACCTTCTGACATGTCTTTGAACCTGATCTACTAACCATTAGCAGGGTGACACTGGGAAACCTCATTCATTCAAACCTTGACTTCCTTAAGTATGAGTGAGAGATAATGTCCTTATGATGTATTAAAGAGGTGTGAAAATTTAAAGTGACATTAATTACGAAGGGTCAAGTACAGAACTTTCAGACTGTAGAAACAAAATCAAGCCAGATTATAGAAACTTTCCACTAAACCCTATTAGAATAAACTTTTTAATCACTATTTAAAAAGTAAAAAATGTTAGCAGAAACCAGCCAAATTAAGGAGAACATCATATCATAATCTTTAAAAGTTGTATCCAGGAGTAGAAGATTCTAAGGCAAGGGGAAGGGCTACATTGGAGATAGAAAAGCTAGTTGGCTAAAATTCAGAAAACTATGAACAGCCTCCAATTTGGGGAAATGGATCTGAGGTGGCATTTTAGCAGGCTGGGGAGCAGGAGGAAAAATTGGAGTAAAAACCTTTGCTTGTCATCATAGGACCTCCTCAGGCACAGAAAAGTAAATCAGTGTGCGCCATTTTGGTTTTTCATGCATGGGAGGAAAGGAGGAGAAGCAAAGGGAGATGAGTCATAATCAAGCAAAACTAATTGATTATAGCCAAATTTTATTATGATAGTATATGAAGGAGTCTGACAAATCCAATCATGTAACGTGAGATCTCATTATTGTGAAGCTAATGAAATAAGGACATGGGCTGGGATGAAGGAAGGGGACAGTCAACTGTCAATTGTGTTAAATCTGGGTTTGTGCTAATCTGGGGTGTACTAGACTGTAACAGCATTTACTGTATCTTAAGCAGTAAACAAGGGCTTAGCCCAAAAGAAGAATAAATAAGATCTGAATGTGTGAGTGTTGAGGGTGGGTAAAGAATGAGAATGAAAGAGAGAAGAATCCAGGTGAAGAGTCCTTCCTTCTCTGTGGATTAATGATACATGGAAAAGGCATGCATGGTTTGCCAGGAAAGTACAGAAACACATCTGCTGGTCAGATAGAGTTTGTCAAGGGAAAGAAAGAGCTGAGGCTGATGTTCATGATCAAAACAAAAACAAAAGAACCAAACAAACAATTAAAATGCGACTAAACAAACAAATGAAAAACAAAATCCAAAGGGGTTGCTGGTATTTCACTGAATTAGAGGAATAATCAAAAGCCATAGAATTCCCCTCCCCCCATATCCTCACTCCTCCATCTGTGAGTATGTAGAGCAAATCCCCACATAGGACATTTAACACAATGACAGAGGAAGAGCAAAGGCCAGATCCTACAATCAACTGCATGTAGCCCCAGCTCAACTAATTCTGCCTTTTCCCCAACACACGGGTTCTCGGGTCAACCCCATAAACTGAATGAAGGTCCTGGATAAGGCACAAGGTCAAATCAGAAAAGGCTGAATGAAAGACAAAGAATTCAGTAACACTGTAGAACAAAGAGATGTTCGTGACTATTCAAATTAAACTTAAGTCTAATATAAAGAGAAAAAAATATAATAATTTAAGCAGGACTCTCAGAGCAAAGAGAACAAAAAACAAAAAAAGGGGGGGGGGTGAAAAGGAGGCAAGAATCCACTTTTAGAAGAAAACACAGTCCTCTACCTCTCCTCAAGATTCCCATGAGGCATTACAGTATAGGATTACAGAAAATATAGATGAAAGGAGGCATCAGTGTTGAGATAAGGTAAAAGAGTGAAATAAAAAGAGAGGATAAAGGAGGAAACAATTATGAATGAAATAATACTATGACAGAATAAATAAATTAGAAACAGAAGAGGCACAGGTGAAATAATTAGTGGCATACCCCAAAACCTTAGAAACTCAAGATAATAACAGTGAATGAACAAGATAATGATGCAGAGATTGAGGCAATCCAGGAATGGAGGTCAGGGAATGGCAAAGAATATAAGTGTCTAACAAAGACCTGAAGCTTAATAGGAGGTTCCTTACCAAATATTAATGACCTTTTCCCCACTCAACTACAATCGTCATTTTTGAAGAAACAATGTTTCATGGTTCTTTTGCTTTATATAAGACTCCCTACATAAGCAAACAGTAAAAAAATAAAATAATAATGTTTGGCTTTATTAAATTCTCCCTGATGTTTATTTTGTGGCCTTATAGATCTCGTATTTGTATAACAGTGGCTCTCCTAGAAAGAAAGCACTAGAAATTTGGTCCTATATGCTACTCTTGTTCAGTGAATAAAAAAAGAAATCTGGAAGCAATCTGGTAATACAAAACTATTAGTTTATGCTGTTGGAGCCTTTATCTAATAGATTTCCAAAGCAGCTGTAGTTATTAAAATAGTGAACTTATTACTTCCAAGTGGACATGTTTTTATTAAGAGAACAATTAAGATAGTTCATTGTTTTTATATATTTTAACTTTTTCGCTAACCAAGGTTGAACATTTGCTAAAATGCACAAAGTGGATCAAGTGACCCACAATTATTGCCATTCATTATCCCCTCACATTCATGAGGAGTACTGGGCTAAAGGCTTTAATGAGACATGCTACTTGGAACATAAATGTATGTGACCCGGATCTTTACACACACACACACACACACACACACACACACACACACGGAACCACAAATCAGTATCTCTGTTGTTCTCAAGAGAATTCGTTCTTAAACTTCAAAGATTTTCTTTATGTTTAGAAGTGTCTATGAATGAAAATGACATTAACAAAAAGTACTTTATAATCTTTTAAAAATAAATCAAAAGCTACATAATGATTGCCAAATGGAAGGTGCTTGATAAACATTAGTTAGATGAATAATGCTCAATGCCTTCAGGACAACAATTTAATAACTTACTTCTTGTTGCATAGAGCATTGTAAAATGCTCTAAATCCAACCAAAGTCAGTGTGTCCTCCATTGCATGCTCTTTACAGACAGCTATGTAATTGGCACTTTACTCAATAGCCAGGGTTCTACAGGACAAGACGTTTTGTTAAAAAATACATTAAATAAAAAATAACTCACTATGTATTTAAATATAAACAATGAAAAAAAGCACTTATAGCAGTTTGACTTTTATTTTCAAGTAAAAAAATAGGAAATTGTCCATTTAAAAAGTTGCTGGGTTTGAAAACAGATCTTCCTATGGATTTACAACCATCAAGCGAACCACTTTTGCAATTCGTTCTCAAATATTAGGAGGTGCAGTCTGTCATTTAAAATGCTGCCATGGAAGACAGCATGCGCGGACCAAGCGCCCTCTACTCAAAATACAGCCTTAGTGGGCTTGCTTGTATTCCAAGGATACGTCTCCTCAAACACTGGTTTGTCTCACAGGTTTTAACTTTTTGAGGGCTTGACTTAGTCCAAATATGCCATGGCATGCATACAAAAGTTAACCTCTTATATTTTGAAACAGAAAGAAAAAAAAAAGTGAACATATACTGACAGGAGATTCTCTCATATTAGCTCAAAACACTGAACTTTCTCAACTTGTTGAAAGAGTTCCCCAAGTTTAAATAATACCAATAATTCTCTTTGCACAAGAATGTAGCATATGTGAAGAGTGTGTGTGTGGGGCGGGGGGGGGGGGGGGGGCGGGCGGCAGCAAATAAATAACAAAAAGAAAACAAAAACCAAGAAAAAGCAAACCTCAGTCAGGCCTAAGGACTAACACGTGAATCATGTTGCTGGAGCTGCCATGGTAAGGGTGGCCTGCTTGGCCAACATTAAGTGAGAAAAAGGCTCTACATGAATGTGGGAAAATAATGTTAAGTAAAACCATAAACACGGATATTGTAACTGATGATTATGTGAAAGACCAATCAAGTAATAAAAGGCAGTGCGTGGGATCGCAGGGAACCACTTCTGCTAAGCTGAGTGGACATCTCCAAGAACACAGACACGACAGTGTCATGATGGCAGATCTGCTGTGGCCGCAGCTAGGGACAGAACGAGAGAGAAAAGACCTGAGAAAAGGGGCTCCGAGCAGGTTCCTATTTGTTAGCTTAAGCTCCTACAGCCTGATTACGACTTCCATCATTTCATTCCTGTCTCCATTTGGGGATAAGCATAATGGAGGATGATTTCAACCCTTCTCTACCATGATGCATTCCAGGCAACACATTAAAACAGTCCACCACTGCACTTATGCACCTGATAAAGACATCTTCCATTCCAGTCTTCTTCCATGCCTCTCCCCCACCCCCAAGAAAAGTTCATATAAACCAATAGGTTACAGTGAATCCTAAAACGTATTCCCACAGGGATATTCAGAGCATTTTCCTTCTGGACTTTATTAAACATAATGTTCTAAGAATTATGAGTGCTCTAAGGTATTCCTGAATAATAACCCAAACTGCAGAGAGAAAGTTAAGTGGCAATTAAAATCCCAGAGACAGAGGGAACACTGAGACTTGGAAACAACAGCACCTGCTCCTGGAGCGCTGGACTGCTGACCTCACTGGGTCAGCACACTGCCAGAGGGCCAAATTGGGTCCACGGCTTGGTTTTGTATGGCCCACAGGACTTAAGAAAGGTTTTCACATTTTTAAATGGTTGAGGGGAAAATCTTTTTAAAAATAATATTTTGTGACGTGTGAAAATTAGACGATATTCAAATGTCAACGTCCATAAAGAAAGACTCATTTGAAGACGGCCGGCCACATCCATTTGTTTACATATTGTCTCTGGCACTTTGGTGTCGCAGAGTTGAGTAGTTGGGACTTTGAATACGGTCTGCAAAACATAACATATTTAAAATCTGACCCTTTCCAGAAAAAGTTTGCAGCCCCTGAGTAAAATCAGAGCTTCCACTACCATCTGTGGTGAGGGATCTGGTTTGTTTTCTAATCCATCATAGATCTGAGCTACACTCTTGGAGAATACAAAATCACACACTTGGACAGTGTAGCAATGTCAAATTGCTCTAAGTTTCTCAAATGCTTTCTCTCAGTGTCAGTATGTATCGTCTTGCACACTGGTACAAAAATCAAAAATCATATGGACTGGAACCAGACTTTGTTTTAAAAAGTACTGATCTAGATAATAAGTATACCTTCATATATATTTTTTGGGGAAACTTCACTCCTTCCCTAAATACTTTTGACGTGATGACTACTAAAAGTATCAGTAAATATACAGACCTGAATAAAATTATAGTTTTTCTATGAAACTTTTCTTTTTGAATGACTTGCTTTAAAATTAAACTCTTGCTTCTTCCTACCAACTGCTGCATTATATATTCTCTTAGGCTTTAGATAAAAGAAAAAAATGTTTCTTTTGTATTTTGTGCTTTTGGGAATGGTAACTCAAATTTCATAAACAGAACAATTAGTACGAATGTTTTTTGGACAATCTGTGCTGTGATTTTGGAAACTGTGAAAGAAGAGAGTGAGAGGATCTGAGTCCTTGCACAGACAAAACAGCTTTCTATGTTTAAATTTTTAAAAGGTTGAAAAGATTCCTTCTTATGCTTGCTTTATAATAGCAAAGTCCCTTGACATGTCAAAGGCCACAAAAGTAATTTTTAGCTTAGGTACAAAACGTGCTTTGGGCCTGTTTTATATGACACTCCATGGTTTTAGTGTTGCATTTTAAAAAATGAATGTGAAAAAAAATCGTCTTCTTCAAAAAAAATTTTTATTGGCTCAAAGTTAGTAGTGATTTACTTTCAAATTTCAATCTTCATCCCTCTAGGGAAATACTTATTTAATTTTACCGTGATTCCCGGTTTAAGAAATAAAATAATTTCTAAATGTTTTTAAACATTAAGAAAGATGAAACTTCATTATTGTGCCAATGACTTTTTCTATTATTAGGTGTCAAATGATAGAACATTCAAATAAGAAACAGCACTGGGATTTCATTGTGTTAGTAGAAAGGAAGATCTATAAAAAGGAATACAAGGTGTATTTAAGTATGTGAAAAGAGTAAATGATCCCCGAACCTGTTTTATTAAACGACAAATAGGAAAATGTTCTCTTTATTTGTTGTTACATAAGAATGTTGTTGCTAGCAAAGGATAAAAATTTCAAAGCAGAGGCAATATAAAACTGCTGTAGATTGAACTCCTGCAAATGCCTGTTTTGCTATGCAGCTTACCATCATAAAATAGTCAAAATAGTAAGATATGCTAGTTCGGAACATTAATGTAATGTTTATAAATATTTATATGCATACTGAACTAGACCTTTACTAGGAGATGAAGCTGTGGTATAGAAGGAAAATTGGGACTTGATTGGAGCCTTCATTTTGCCAAATACTAGACTGCATAATCTTGTCGAAGTTACTTACTTAACCTCTCTGAGCCTCTTTCTCATTGGTGAAATAACATGAGATTCTATGTACTTCAGAGGAATTTAGGAAGATAATACAAGTGTCTAGGAAACTATAAAAAAATCTACACAAATGTAAGGGATTATTATTATTGAGTAGGGAGCTCAGAGAAACTTACTTTTTATTACATGTATAAATTTTCTGTAAATACAATGAGATTTTTACACTGCAAAATAGGTTCTAAGTTGTTTTTGCACTTTAGTGGCCTTTTCTAATGCCACTCCTTCTTGAAACTATTTATTGAGGTGGGCCTCCGTTAGAGGCTTTGTTGCAGGAGACTTTAACTGTAGTTGTGTTCCTTGCTGTGGGTTTGAAACAGGAGGACCCTGGTGGGAATGTGAAGAGGAGTGATTTTTTTTTTTTTTTTTTTTGTTGTTGTTGCCAACACTTGAAGTTAGAAGAGGAGTGGGCCAAGACAACATGAGAACAAACCTATCATTCCACATATTGCATTTTCCTCAGTTTATATATTCCCAATTAACATGGACACAGAAAAGATTCTCTGATCCAACATAATAAGACTATTTGTAGAATAAAAGCTGCAGCCGACTTATTATATAGGAGTTTTATGCTTTGATGCATTATCTATGATCCCTCAAAAACATCAGGGTTTCCGCTTTAGAGTTAAGATTAAGATGTGAAATGGATTTTTGTAACCCTTATGCACATGCACATTAAACAGATGCTACAAAAATAGCATCTCACCTTCAAAATCTAAGTTTATTTTATCTTCAGATTTTTAGTTGAATACATACTGGTTCAAGAACTCTATTCTATACAAGGTATTTCTCATTATCCGACTTTTTTTTTTTTCTTTTTAATCCTCAAAGACAAGGTTGTTACATGCATCCTCTTCACCTATCATGCAGAAACACAATCCTCTTTCTTGGGATCTAAGTCATATGTGTTGGTGTAGAACTTGTACCCAGGTTTCGCATGATTTGGAGAAGAACAAATGAATTAATTAATATAACAAAAGGGCAAAACGAGGTAATTGTTTCCTAATCATATTCCCAGGTTTCATAGCCTAACCCTAACCAAATCATATGTCCATTCCCTACACTATGTCCTCACTTTCCCTCACTTCCCAATCATTCCATGTCTGCCCCAGAACAGCTTTCTTGTTACGTCAAATGTTTGACAGTCTAAAAAGCCAGTTAAAACTCACATTCCACGTTTAGAAACTTTGAGAAGAGGTTACAATATTGAGAATTTAGACTGTGCTAGGCCTCCAGGTCAAGGGCTTTTATGTACACAGCCTTATTTAAAATAGGAAAATTAGGCATTGTTATCCAAAGTTTGCCTTCAATGTTCTGCACACTGGACCACACTGCCTCTTTGAATAGGTGAGAGCATATTTCCTTTTAAAAGCACGGTTTGCAAAGTGGAAACTATTTCATGGAAGAAATTGATCTCTTCAATGTTTTCAACGTGTCCTGACCTTGGTTAATGAATGCTTTATTCCAACACCACCTTCTGGAACCTGCCTACGGTTCTTTGTTCCTTTCAGCACCGAAATACATATCTCCTGTCTTTGGTTAATACAATACCAATGTCTTAGTTAACTTGAGGTTTATCTAACAAATAAATTGAGTACTTCTCATGCTACATTGGGCCAGGTCCCAGAGATCATCAGCAATGGAGAATTTAGAAAACATGCCTTCAGTTAAGGATTATAACACAAAAGAAGATAGCAGCAAAGTTAAAGAGTTTATATCTACCCTATTTGATCCTGACATCTCAATGATTTCCTTCATTAAACAATGAGGTTACTTCTGAAATGAATGAAATTTTCTATCTAATCATTTTTTTCCACCAAGATTTACTATTTCATTCTTTGTACAGCTTTATAAATATGTAAATACTTTGCAAAGTATTACTTGTGAGCTTACAGCAATATTATATTAGGATTATACCTATAGATAAAAATCCTATAACTAGGAAGGATTTACAGTTGGGGAATGTTTTAATAAATCAAACACACTTATAAAACTTACATTTAAAACAAGGCAGAAAACTAACATCAGCAAAAAGGGCAGAGTGGTACCTCTAAAGGCTCTACCTCCAAGGAAATTTTGAAAACTTGAACAAAAACTGTCAGAATCAACTTTGTCGGAACTCTGGAAAACAGGCAAAGGGCTTCAGCAAACAAGTGAACACTGAATCAAGAGAAATGCAATTTAGAAATGGTAGGAAAGCACCATAGCACTTTTGTATGTTCTGGCCTAATTTCCCTCCCTGGCTCTCTTGTTTTGGATCTTGGCACTCAAGAAAATTTCTTTACTTTTGCTTTTTTTTTTTTTAATATTTATTTTAGTTGTAGATGGACACAATACCTTTATTTTATATATTTATTTTAATGTGGTGCTGAAGATCAAACCCAGTGCCTCAACACATGCTCTACCACTGAGCTACAATCCCAGCTCCAGAAAATTTCCTTTAAAACATTAGCTGAACACAAGCTAAAGAAAATGCAGATTTCAGAGGCCATATATGACAAAAATCAGGCCTTATAATAATGTTTTAGAAAAGTCACTAAACAGCTATAGCCTATTGCAAACAACAAAATAAACCTTGAAGAATGGAAAAACTGATTTCTAAAGTGTCCATATTGCAATACTCAAAATGTCCAATTTTCAACAAAAGTTAGAAAATACATAAAGAATAAGTATGGCCCATTCGCAGGAGAAATTACCAAAAATTTCTCTGAGGGCCACAGATATTGCACTTGTTAGTCAAAGACTTTAAATCAGCTGTCTTAAATATGTCCACAAAACTAAAGGAAACCATGGATAAAGTACTAATAGACACCAGGAGAATGTTGTTTGAAAAAAATAGAGAATATCAATTAAAAGAGAGAAATTATAAAGAGAAATCATACTGAAATTCTAGAGCTGAAAAGTACAGTACCTGAAATTAAAAATTCACTAGAGGATTTTGCTATCACACTTGAGCCATCAGGAAAAAAGAATCATGAACATGAATATAGTTCTATTGAAATTAGTAGTCTGAAAGGCAGGAAGAAAAAAAAAATGAACAGTACCTAAAAGATCTGTGGGACACCATACCAGAGTACCAACATATACAAAATGTCAACCCCAGGAGAGAAAAGACAGAAAGAAGAAAGAACATTTTAAGAAATAATGGTTGAAAACTCCTCCAATGTGACAAAACACATCTATCTATGTAGTTAAGAAGCTCAAAAAAATTCAAGAAGGATCGATATAAAAAGATTTGCACCAAGGCATGTAATGATCAAATTATTGGAAGCCACTGGATGTGGCTGGCACATGACGGTAATCACAGCAACTTAGGAGGTTGAGGAAGGAAGATCTCAGTTTGAGATCAGCCTCAGCAATTTAGCAATACCCTGTCTCAAAGTAAAAAAGACTCAGCTCAGAGGTAAAACACTCCTGGGTTCAACCCACATTACAAAAAACCAAAACAAATGAAAAACACTATTAAAAACCAAACAAAGAATTTTGAAATAGCACAAGAGAAACTCCTCATAATATACAATGGATCCTTAATAAGATTAACATAAAATTTCTCATCAGAAATTGTGGAGATCAAAAAGGAATAAAACAACAATTTTAAAGTCCTGAGAGAAAAAAATGCCAATCAAAAATTTTATATCTGGAAAAACTATTATTCAAAAATGAAAGAGAGAGCTGGGGGTGTTGCTCAGTGGTAAAGCACTTGCCTCACATGTGTGAGGCACTGGGTTTAATCTGCAGCACCACATAAAAATAAATACATAAAAAGATATTGCATCCATTTACAACAACAACAAAAATTTTTTAAATGAAAACATTCCCAGATAAACAAATGCTGAAGAGATCTGTTACTAGTAGACCTTCCCTACTAGAAAGCTAAAGAGAGTACTTCTGGATGAAATGAAAGGTCATTAGATTAACACTAACAAAGAAATAAAGAATGCTATTGAAGTAACTCTATGAATAAATATAAAAGTCAGCATCATTTGGGTTCATAACCTCTTTTTATCCCCTGCATTATTTAAAAGACAAATGCATAAAACAATCATTTTAGAGCCATGTTAAAGTATACATGATGTATAAATGTAATTTGCAAGAACAACATTAAGGTAGGGGAAGACAGAGTTGTATAGGAGCAGACTTTTTACATGTTATGAAGTTAGTATCAAGTCAAAGTAGAATACTATACATTTAGGACATTAATCAAAATCACTATGGGAACCACTAGGAAAGTAACTAAAAACTATACATAAATGGAAATGAAAAGGGAATCAAAATAGCATATTATGAAAACTCAACTAACCAAAAAAACACTGGAAGAAATACGGAATGAAAAAAGCATAAGAAAACAAAAAGCAAAAAGACTTATATCCTTTTTGTCATAATTACTTTAACTGTAAATGGATCAAATTCTCCAGTATCAAGGCAGAGATTAGCAGAATGGGTAACAAAACAGGATCCAAATGTATGGCTGTTTATAAGAAACTCACACTAGATCCAGAGGCATATGTTAATTGAAGTGAAAGATGGGAAAGACATTCTATGCAAAAAGAAACCAGAAGACGATTGGGGTGGCTATAAGAATATTAGCCAAAACAAATATTAAGTCAAAACTTTTATGAGACAAAGAAGAATACTGTGTATTAATTAAAGCGTAAACTCATGAAAAAGATATAACAGTAAAACATATGTAGCAAATAATCAGAGCTTCAAAATATATGAAACAAACATTGACAGAATTGAAGAAAAATAGCTTTAAAATAGTAGTTGGAGACTTCACCTCACTGTCAATAATGGAAAGAATATCTAGGCAGAAAACTAATAATGAAATGGAAAACTTGAACAATATTATAAGCCAATTAGATTTAATACATAGATCACTCCAGCCAATAACAGAGTATACATTTGTATCAATTGCATATTGCACATTCTCCAAGACAGGATATATGTTAGACCACAAAATAAGTCTCAGTAAAGCACAGTAAAAATAGATTTTAAAAGTTTCTATGAAATTGTATTATCTAATAAATGCATCTTATGTATAACAACATAAGATTCATAGTTAGGAAAAAAGACTGTTAATACCTATTCAACTTTAGAGCAGAATGAAATGGAATGTGAATCTCTCAGGGACACTTTCTCTGTGCCAGGCAGGGGGGACACAATAGTGATTAAAACAAACATGGAATCCTTACCTTCATGGGAGATGATCAATACATGTTTTAGAAAATAAAGGGAGTGGTTTTAGGGTCTAATGGATTTTATGCAAAAGGAAAAACAGGATAGTTAAGAGAGAATATTCCAGAGGCCACCTTTTGCTAGAATAAAGGAGGTACGGATCCTGCCTCCTCCACTCTGGTTCTAGCCACTGTCGTGGGGCTTTGCGCTTGTCATTTCTATTGCCAAGAGCTTTCTGGATTGGCTTGTTCTCTTCCTACCTTTGTTTATGTGTTACCTTCTCAGTGAGGCCTTCTAAGCTATCTTCATCTAAAATTGCATTCTTCCTCTTCCCCCTTCCCAACCCACTGGTAATTCCCTTTCCTTTTCCCTTGTGTCCTCTCCCCAACCCATTTAGCATTTATCACCATCAAACATAGGACACATTTTACTTTGTCACTGTGTTTACTATATTTTGTCTTTATTGAACCTTCCAAAAGGACAAAGACTTAGCTCCTTCTGATCACTAGTATATTTTCTGGGCCTAGATCAGTATCTGAGATGAATTAATGGAGATTCATGGATATATGAGTCTAAAGTCAAGTGAAAGGGCTTGAATTGGAGACATAAATTTGAAAGTCAAAACAGATTAAAATGGATACTATTTTCTTCAACATAAAGATGAGGAAATTGGTTCAGACAGAGGAAGTTATTATGTACAATGTATACACCATCTTCTTATTTCATAAACTGAGATGAGAAACAGGAAATAGGATAATTGTTTCTACATAAAACAATGTTATGGGTAGGCAGCACATTTTTTTCAATTGCTGTTTGGGCTAGAAAACCATAAATAAGTACAATCACAGACTTTAGGAATTATTACATCCATAAAGGTCAAGCATATGATCTTAAAAACAGCAAAAACTCTTCAACTGGTTTTATTATATTTAAAAATAACATTTCCTATGGATTGTACATCCTTTATACAAAATGATTGGGACCTAAAGTATTTTAGATTCTTTTGGATTTGGGGAAAATATATATATATATATATATTTTTAGTGTGTGTGTGTGTATATGTATTTAAAATAAGATATGTCAGGGAATGGAGGACCAAGTCTAAACATGAAAGCCATTTATGTTACATATATACCTTATACACATATTCAAAGGTGATTTTAATACAATATTCTTAGTGTACCAGCCTTTTAACCATGACTTGTCATATGAGGTCATGTGTGGAATTTACCATTTGTAGTGTCATGTTAGAGCTCAAAAAGTTTCAAATTTTGGAGCATTTCAGATTTCAGATTTTTGGATTACGGTTGCTCAATCTGTAGTTTTTGTGATGTGTAGAAACTTAAAAAAATACATCTAGTGTCATTATCCAAATAGCTGAGGAGAGCATTCAATTTTTTAAAAGGGGAGGGAAATATTCATAGGTTTAGAAAATAGTAGAGAAAAGCATGAAACACAAAGCAAAAGTCTCATGATCACCTACTATCCCAGTCTCACTTGGCAAATTAGTAACCCTTAATTGTCTGTATTAATTTCAACACATCCTTCCAGAAAACAACCTTTTGTGTTTTAAGTTTGTGTTTACATGTATTAATGTGAGAATGTGTTCAGGAAAACATACACAAAACAACACATACTGTTCAGACTTCTGCAATTTCTCTTTGATTGTTTATCTTGAACATCTTCAATAGAAGCACATAGAAATCAAACATATTTTCCCTCCAAGAGTTGTCTGGAGTTCCACTGTACAGAGGTAATGCAAATAATTTACCCAGTTCCCTATTAACAGACATTTAGACTGCTCCCAATTTGCTACTACCATCAGCAATACTTCAATGGACATCTTTCTTTAGCTTAGTATACTTCTACAATTTTATCTCTAGGGAAAACTACTGGCAGTAAGAGTATAGGGTCAAAGTGAATACTCAGTTACAATTTTAACAGGTATTAGCAAAATGCCCCATAAGATCCTTGCATAACTTGTATTCTAGATAGCAGCTATAAACCACAACATCTGTAATACTTTTAATGGAAAGATACATGAAATTAAAATCTATGATGTAAACATAAACTATGTGTCTACTATTCCACATATTCCATCTTTAGTGCCACTATGATTTACATAAATAATTACCATTAACTACAACACATATCTGAAACTCCACGTTATGTTATCAGACAACATTAATTCACTGAGAAAGCAACTCATACTCATTGCTATAGAACTTTCCGTCCATAAGAATGATTCTGGGTGCTGGAAGCCAGCCCAGGATCTATAATTAGAACCATACAAGAGTGTGTTGTGTCAGGTTTTGAACAGTAAGTTTCATTTCAAAATCTCTGAAAATCTCAAAACCAAAACAATTTTTCACTGTCTCCATGCAAGGGTTGATCAGAGATATACATCAAAAGTACACTCTATTTTCTTCAAAAGTAATGAGAAATCAATCACAGAGGTGTTCAGGTTAGGTGATGTAAAAAGATCTTATCATTTAACTTTGGCTCCTTTAAATTGGATCAAAGGCCTAACTTAAAGTTTTAAAGTGAATTTAATATTGTCTTGTGGATATATGAAAAGAGAAGACAATAGTAGTTAAAAAGAGTTAACAAAATAAATTTTAAAAATAGGAGGAGGCCTAGAGAGCTACATCTCAGCTTTTTTCTTTACAAAGTCGTGTGACTTCAGGCTTTTTAAAGGATAAAGAGTTAAATTACCTTTCTATGCTTTAAATGAGATAATAAAAATAAAACACCTAGCTCAGTACCTGGAGCTCAGAAAGCAAAATTTGCATTTGGATTACTATTAATCCATAGCCACTATTACCTCTAAATTGAGAGTAGGTCTCAATGGAGAGAGACAGAGAGAGAGAGAGAGAGAGAGAGAGAGAGAGAGAGAGAGAGAGAGAGAGAAAGAGAGAAATGTTTCCTAGGATATTTCCAAAAAAATCAATATAGAATGGGAAGAATTTGACAGTAGAAATCTATTACCTAACTAGCACATTTATGCTTTTTCTTAAACAAACAAGCAGCAAATTCGTTATCTTCAAAGAAATATATCATAATGCAAGCCTGTCAGTTTCACATTATGGTTCTGGTTTTCCAAGACTTTTTGCAGCCTTTGGCATGGTAAAAATACATCTTGAAACCCTTAATCTAGAACTGAAGAATAGAAGTTAGTCTGCTTTGGGTGAAAAATAGCATTTCCCCATAGGAGCCAGCACAGAAACTCACAGGGTCTTATGACAAGAAAGGCAAAGTTTAACTCTTATTTCTTCATCCAATTTTATCTATTTCATAGAAAATAAATTCATATAAATGAAAATTCAAGAAAATAAGATTAATCCTAAAATGTAACTTGAGTATTTCACATCCTTGATAACTGATTGCCAAGAGGATTTTATTTATTTATTTATACTGGGGATTGAGCCCAGGGGTGCTTAACCTGTGAGCCACATCCTGCTCCCTCCCCTCGCTGCCCGCCCTCCTTTTATATTTTATTTAGAGACAGGTCTCAGTGAGTTGCTAAAGGCCTTGCTAAGTTGCTGAGGCTGGCTTTGAACTCATGATCCTCCTGACTCAGCCTCCCCAGCTGCTGGGATTACAGGTGTGTGTCACCACACCCGGCTCTCTTGCCTTATTTTTAATGTTGTAATAGTAAGATTCCCCAGATTTGAACTTGCAGTCTCTATTCACTTTCTCCTATGGCTGAGGAAACTCTGAAGACTAAGGTCTTCTTCCACAGTGGTTGTGACCATAGAGAGCTTCATACCAAGTGTGAACTACTCCTCCCTCCTCTTAGACCGGAGCTGAAACTCCTTGTCACATCTTTATAGAATATTTATTTCACAGAAAGGTCTCCATTGAAACCAACTAGCATAATGTTACACAGTAAAGTCATTTTACTTTTCTGTTTTCCTTTTAAAGGATTTTAGTAGTTTCTGCCTTTAGAAAGGTGCTTTAAGGTATTTCTACATTGTTTTTCTAACCCTCAGTGTGCTGGGGATTGAACACAGGACCTCCTGCAAGCTGCACAAGAGTTGTGTCACTAAGCCATACTCCCATCCCCTCTATACTGGTTTTAAACAGCTACTTAAACCAAAATTGATAGAATGTTTGAGCTTGTAGGGGTTTTCATGGTCATCTAATCTTACTCCTCCTATGTTGACATACTTTCTACAACAGCCTTGACAATCAGATGCTGCTCTAACTTAACACTCTAGCACTATAGAATGTGCTGGTGCAGGAGTTACCCTGTTACTAAAAAAGCACAAGTTGAAACTCATGACATGTAAGGTTATAGTTCCACCCCACTCTGTGAGTTAAGCCCCTTATCCAGTCTGGGACTTTGGTATTCTTTTCTCTAAAACACATATATTGATCACTAAGATTCCTTTGAGAATAGTTTGCAAAACATCTTGTGAGAAAATCCTTGCCTGAACCAGAAAGTCTGAATTGTTAGAAATCTGGCTTTAGTTGCGCTGTGTGGTAGTGCACACCTATAATCCCAGCTGCTTGCGAGGCTGAGGCAGGAGGATCACTAGGTGAAGGTCAGCCTGGGCAATTTAATGAGACCTTGTTTCAAAAGAAAAAAACTAGAAAGGGATGGGAATGTGGTGGCTTAGTGGTAGAACATCCTTGAGTTCATCCCCAGAACCAGGAAGGGGAGGAGAGAAATCTGCCTTCCTTTACCTTTTGCCCATGCGACCCATTCTATAAGCTAGAGAGAAACAAATAAGCACATATTCACTCTGCATTTACTTAAAATTGAAAGCTAGATATCACATCTTTTTCTAGGCCTAGAAGATTCCTTAGAATATATTTCTTCTATTATAATGTAAACTTATCTACTGGTATCTGAGCAAAGTATGCAATGGTGAAAAGGACAAAACTTATTTACTGTATTTTGATGAAAGAGGGTAAGAGGGAAATTGAAGTTTTGCAATTTATAAGTGTTTTAAAGGCTTTGTTTTTCTAAGAGGTTAAATAAAGAGTATTATTTTAGCAATCTGCAGCTGATTGACAACAGCTGACATCTAATTAACTACTATTTCTATAAGCCAAGGTTCTGCTCTCTTTGTAGGATTTCAAAATGTTGAGATGGGGGACATTGTGTTGAAATATGGTGGAAGTCTTAGAGACCACAGAAGGCAGTTGGGCTGCTGGGCCTGGAGTTAAATGGGCCATGCACTGTGCATTTGGGGATGCTATTTCTGGTGTTTGGTTTTCTTGTATCATTCCTCACTCTTGGTCCGTCTGCTGTTACTTCACACGGCTGCCAATGGACCTGACTATAGCAACTCATCTTTCTTCTTCCAATTTCCTGCTTCTGATCTACTGTGGGTTTGGCAAACAGATAACCCAACATTTTAGAAACTTGTCTAAAATTGGAGTAAATGGCTGCAATACCATTTTTCATCTATCCAATTGGCTAAAAATATAAAAGAATGGTAATCATTATTATTGTGGGAAACAGAAAAACAGAGATTCCTACACACGCAGTATATAAACTGATATTAACTCTTTGCATAGATACTTGGCAGACTATTTTAAAAGCCCTAAAATGATGCATGCACCTCAAGCAGATAAATTTTTACCTGTAGTAAACTGCCCTCAGAAAATAGGTGGCCGAGTACAGAAAGATACATAAATAAGACTTCATTTATAATGATGAAAAAATGTTCAACATCTCTAGCAATTAGAGAAATGCAAATCAAAACTACTTGAAGATTCCATCTCACTCCAGTCAGAATGGCAGTTATCAAGAATACAAGCAACAATAAGTGTTGGCAAGGATGTGGGGGAAAGGCACACTCTTACATTGCTGGTGGGACTGAAAATTGGTGCAACTAATCTGGAAAGAAGTATGGAAATTTGACCCAGCTATCCCACTCCTTGGTTCATACCCAAAGGACTTAAAATCAGCATACTACAATGACACAGCCACATCAATGTTTATAGCAGTTCAATTCACAACAGTCAAATTATGGAACCAACCTAGGTGCCCTTCAATAGATGAATGGATAAAGAAAATGGAATAAATCCATGGAATATTACTCAGCCTTAAAAGAAGTGTGAAATTATGGCATTTGCAGGTAAATGAATGAAGCTGGAGAATATCATGCTAAGTAAAAATAAGTCAATCCCCTAAAACCAAAGGCCGAAATTTTTCTCTGATATGTGGATGCTAATTCACAACAAAGTGCAGCGGGGGTGGGGAGGTGCTAGGGAAAAACAGAAGTACTTTAGGCAGAGGGGAGTGAAGGGAGGGGAGGGGGTATGGGGATAGAAAGGATAGTAGAATCAATCAGACAATATTACCATATGTACATACATGTTTACATGACCAGGGAGATTCTACATCATGTAAAACCAAAGAATGAGAAGTTATACTCCATTTATGTATTATGTGTCAAAATGCATTCTACTGTCATGTATAACTAATTAGAACAAATAAAAAAAAGTGGAAAGACTCCATAGCACTGGTTTAAAAAGCTTTGCTACAGCCATATAATGTCATGAAAAACTGATATTATAGATCTATAATTATAAAAAAATAAGTATTCGCATGCTATACTGAAAGAATAGAAACTAATTCATATGTTATAATCCCATTTAAAAGATAATCATATATTTGCATGGAAAAGTCTGCAATGTATGGGCAAATATTAATTAAGAGTCAGTTTTTCATGTATTAAGACCTGATAAATTTGTCTGATAAATAAGCCTGATAAATGTGTCACACAATTAGCTCTTCTCTTTCCAAATATTCCACTGAAGTGGTAATAAAGACATATAAAAATTAATTGATAAGTTAAACCAAATGGAAGAAATCAAAAGCAGATGAGAAATTTTAGCCATGAAGATGGAGAGAAAAGTTGTTGGTTTGAGGATACTAAGGCTATCCTAGCCTTGATAAGATATAATAATTCAATTTGGAGCAAGATGAATCAAGAGTCAGATGCATGATTTAGGTTGGTGACCTGGTGGTGCTATTTAGTGAATAAAAAAGTAAGAGGAGCAGATAGACTACAAGGGGTAAAAATGGATTCAGTTCTATATATCTACTGTGAGAGACTTGAAGGATGTCCAGGAGAGAGCTGGATATACAGATCTGCTGTTCAGATAACAGGTTTGGGAGCCATCTGCAAACATGTGGCAGCTGAAGCCTGGGAACGTTATGTAGTTAAGCTGGGAGACTTACTTGCCCAGCTACCAAAGGCCAGGGATTGGAGTCCTGGGAACATCAGCACTTGAAAAGCAGTGAAGGAAGAAGAGTCTACGGGGCGTTAAAAAAAAAAAAAAAAAAAGGAAAAGAAGCGTCCTCCAAATTTGGCACAAAGGAAGAAGTGATCCTACAAATGTCAGTTACTATGCAGTGATTGGAGGCAGGGTGAAGAGCCAGATTCCAGAGGCACAGGAGCAAAAAAAAAAAAGAAGAGGAATACAGACAGCCAGTGTGACAGTGTGTTTAAGAAGCTTGGCTGTGACAAGAGAAATGACTGCTGTGAATGGCTACTTGGGCATATCAAGATGAGTTGAGGGTTATGGTTTTGTCTCCTTAATATAGGAGAGTTAAGCATGATCAAGTGAAATTATACACAGCATGATGCAAACCCATAATCTATAAAACTAGTTGTCTGAAAAGATTCATACAGATTTCAAGTATTCAGTTAATATCTTACTCAACAAAATAGTTGCAAAACTTGACCTGACCTTTTCCTCTAAATTTTTCTTCTGTTTTATGATTACCTAAGACCTGGTAATATGAAAACATTAAAAATTTTAAATTTAAAACATCAAGCTAATTTTGAACACTTGGGGGAAGATGAGGGCTAAAACATAAACCAACCTTAAAGTATAAAAACATTTTCACTGATACAAGGTTCTTTAAAATATCTTAAAGCAGTATAATTTAATAGTCAAATCAAATAGATACTTATTATCTTGGCAAATAAGATGCAGTTTGAACTTTATAAGAAAGTAGCCAGAAGCCAAAATCTCTCACACTCCAGTGTCTCCTGTTCAACTAACAGGAGTCCCAGTGATCTGAAAATGCATGGGGCTTCAGAGGGGCTGACTTATTGCTTGATTCACAGCATTTCAATGTGGTGCTGCTGCTGCTGCTGCTTCTTCTTCTTCTTCTTTTTGTTATGTGGGCACATTTTAAATCTTTTAAAATACTCACATGTCCTCATGTCTTTAGTAACTATATGTTTACATAACAGGCATGCTTTTTCTACCACAGCATATTTTTTAAAAACCAAGATACTTACAAAAGCACCATTAGGTATTCAACAATTTGAATTCCCTAGTTAGGGAGATGAGGCCAAATAGTATCATACTTTTTTTTTTGGTAACTATTCATGGCAGAACTTCAACTACTTTCCTCTTAATGTGGTGTTCTGTGCAGTTAGTTTTTCTTTCTGTGTCTATCTTAGAAAGATAGATTTTTTAAAATTAAAAACATGTGACAACAGTGATTTCAGCATATTCTGCCAGGAGCAGAATGCAGCATGAACAAAGAGAAAGATTAATTAATTTAGGTACAAGCTCTGGCGAATCAGATAGAATTATCTAACTGATAAGAGCAGGTTTCCAGTCATCTCCTCTGTGTTTTAATATTTTTAAAAGTTATTTCTGTTCTAAATGTAATAATCTTAACAAAACCCACTATGAAACTTCTAGAATGGGATAGGGATCTCTCAGTTTTGTGAGTTGACCATTTTCCTTAAGTGCCTAGAATATTCTGGAATAAGTTATAAGAACACCTCCTTGTTTCAATAATGGAAACGTGAATGATTAAAATTATTGGTTAAAAAACAATTTGTGCTTATTCAAGAAGTTGGGATAGTAACATGGGCTAGGACATTTAAAATACAAAAATTGAGGTGGATTTGCCTTTATTACAAGACCATATCTAAATGAAAGTATAGTTTAATGACCTAAAACATGCTGTGTTCTTGGTATATACATTACAGGTAGGCCTGGAAAGAAGGGAGAGTTGTGGAGGAGATAGTCCAAAGTGTGGCACATGTCAAAGAATGCATCTAGTTTAATCTCACAGGCCACAGATGACACTTGAGGGGAAATTCCTCCAAAGCATTGTCAAATGTGGCTGTGAAAAATTTTTAAATAAATTTTATCTTTTATTGAAAAAAAAAGACAAGATAGCCAATGATAATAGAAGAACTGGTAAACATAATTGAATAAATTTTGATCATAACAACTATGAGATAGTTTTTAAAATTAGTTTTTGTATGCTTATACTGGTCTCATGGTGGTTGTGCCAACTTGAAGGTGGGTGCAGGGAAAAAAAAATCATACAACTCACCTTTTAGCAAACATTCAACATCAAAATCACTTTCCCTGAATAATTTGAACTAAGTTCCAGGTTTTCTTTTTCTTTTTTTTTGTTTTTTTGTTTGTGGTACTAGAAATCAAACCCAGAACCATGCACATGCTAGGTGAGCATTTCTACCACTGAGCTACATCCTCATCCTAGTTTTGGGTTTTCTATAGCTCACTTCTCTTTCATTATCCTACTCCAAACGTTATAGGCCTGTGTCTCTGTTGAGAGAGAGGATGGGAGGGAGAGATGGAGAGAGTGAGGGAGGGAGGAGACAGCACTCCATATTTCCACCATAGAGTCCATTCTTAATGACACAGTTGCTCCATTTCACCTTCTTATCCTGATCCACTCATTGAACGTTATTAACGGTTATAGAGACAACTCAAAGCAACAGATGATTTTGTGTAGATAGGCTGGAGGACAAGCTGACTTTTGTTAATTGGGCCCTGAAAGTTTTCCATCCCACCTTGGGCAGTTTACTATATAGCTTGCCAAACTTTTAAGTTATTATAACTAGTTTCACCCAGATGCCAGACAAAACAGACAAGGAATTAATTGGAATGATCACAAATGCATTCCTTCTGAATAAATTAAAATACAATGACTAGTGCCAGGAGACATTTAAAATAGAAAACCTGAAACTAATCAATCAAAACAAGTTTAGTCCTTTTTTGATGTTATAGTTGGGAGATATTTCAATTTATAAATAATTGAAAAATTACATAGGGAGAAAAGAAAAGAGAGAGAAAGTTTGATAGCATTAAGAAAGAATTTTTGCACTGTCAAAAAGAAATGCCTAAAGGAGACAATATTTTCTGTGGCTGTTTCCTTTTTTTTAAAATATTATTGTTATAAGTGATAAGAGTTAGTCTTTTACTGAGGACTTAAATTATTGGCTCAGTTTTTAAATTATAATACTGAACAAATCAAAAGTCAAAGTGTAAAGCCCAGAACAATACTGGGAGATGAGGGTTTTGGTCAGATGTTAGACAGACTATCCAAACAGCTGGAAAAGATGTTGATTCTCCTTGGGAAATTTGTAATGTATTTGACTCATGTTTTCATGGAGCTGTGGACTGTCCTAGGGGGTTTGAAAGAGAGAAAACTTGCCAAGAACTTTATCTGGAAAATGATAGTATTTTACCAGCTTTCCAATTAGACAACAAAAGAATTTAAGGGACAATAACAAAAATACTCAAAATGGACAAACACTCTCTTTACAGCAGTAACAGGTTATATATCCACAAGTGACTAAGTTATCCAAATTCATTTCATTTGTACACAATTATTTCTTAAAAATGTATCCACACATGAATACAACATGAAGTGATAAAAAGAGAGGAGAGCTGTTCATTACTTGAGTTGGATGGGTGGTAGGTTCGATCTCAAGTTCAGTACACACACGTTTTCTCAACAATGTGTTCAGTAACAAGCCTCCTTATGCATGCCTTGGCATACCTACAGCTAGTATCCAATGCTGAGAGGCCAGAAAGGGAAGACTTGGTAATTGAATTCCTGCTGATGTGATGCAATTTTTAGTTCTAAACAACTCTTGTATAGACCTTGCTTATTCTCTTAAAGGCTTTTAATTATTTGCTTATAAATGACTACAATCTTCATTTCCCCAAATCAGCCTGGAAGAGGAATTGAGAATCATGTACTCTACACACTGAAATACTTATGGATGAAATATATGATAAATGGGATTTGGCTTAAAAATAATCCAGTGTGGATAGGGAATCCATGGGAGTATAGATTAAATAAGACTCTCTAGGAGTTGTTGACTGTTGATGTAGGTAATGAAAATGTGGGGTTATTATACTATATTTTCAACTTTTGAAAATGCTTGAAATTTTCTACATACTTTTAAAGTTTGAAAAAAAAGTAGGGATACAAAAAATTACCTCTTGGTGTATAAATGTAAATAATTAGACAAAGCAAGCTCTTCACATATTTTTAATTTCCCAGTGATTTATTACCTGGCCACAATTACAGTGATTTTTTCCCCCTTAAAAATTGGTTCTCTTATTTTGAATATTTTCAACACAATTAGTGTGATTATTTTATTTCCTAGGTGCATAGTATGGTATAGTAAAAAGCATACAGAATTTTGAGTCAAGATGTCTTGGGTTCTAAAAGTCCTGGTTGTGCTGTTTTTCAACCACGTTACCTTAAACAAGTCATTGAATCTTTTTGGGGTTTAGTGCAGATATCTACTATACTTGCTAAATAAAGCATCAGAAAAATATTAGGTTGAACTAGAGGATTTTTTCTTCTTATGTCAAAAATAGTTGGATTGGGCCAACTTCATATGGGTCCACCCAAATATAAGACAATGTAATTATAATTTTTTTTCATTTAGAGATTTTTAGGGCCAGAGCTCCTGGTCACATAACTTGCTATTATATAATGTTTGTGATATCCTGGATCAAACACTTTCTATGGAACATGAAATTGGACTTATTTCAACAAGTAAATTATAATTGGTCCGTCCTCCAGAACCAGTATTGTACTGGGATTTTGATGTCAAGGGCATATATAGTTACAAAAAAGCCACATGAAGATTTGTGGCTTCCCTTCTGGAGCTGAAGTGAATAACCAACCGCTCCATGCCACCATTTTTCCTTGGTTATTTTTATGCTTGTAATGGCTTAAAAATACCCAAAGTAAAATTTCTAAAAATATTATTTTTCACTCTATCACATTCAGCTTGTTTATGCAATTGTGATGTTACCTTAAAAAAATGGCTGTATAAGAAGCATGAATGCACTAAATAAATACTATATACTAGTGATGAAAATGACATTGATAGCTGAAGGACAGTAATTTACAAACACAACAGAATGCAAGAAATCCAAAGGTCCAAAGATACACCGAATATAAAAATTCATATTGGGTATAAACTTGCATTAAAATTTTAATAGCAAAAAATACATATAAATATACATTAACTGATGTTAAATAATGTCCCAGTTTTCATAAGGACCATTATTAGAGTCATTAAAAGCTGAAATGATATAGTAATTTACAATATACATAAATAGTTCTAAGATATTTCCAGTCATTTCTCCCTTTTGTATTTGTGGTAAAGTCTTAAAAATTTTAGGTTGATTTAAAATTTTATTAGGTCAGCTTCCAATTTTGTGAATAAGTCATGGTTCCTTTTCCACTGCTCTAATTGAATTGGTCACATCGAAACAAGCAACACAATTCTGAGGTTAGGCATTAAACACTTCCATTCCTCCAAAATGCGTCCCTTTAGGAGAATATTAATGGGAAAGAAGCAGAGTTCAAAAGATATGGCTGGTAATAAAATTTTAAAATGCAGCTCACTTTCCAAATTTTAATAGCAAACAACATGTTCTGTTAATTTCAAACTTTTGATACAAAATGCACAATTCTTAAAAACAATCATTGCCTCTGCATTAACAAAGTTATGCAAAAGTGTACGCCTTCTTTGTTAATTTACTATATTCTTCAATCTTTGAATTAAAACCATGATTCTTTTTAATGCTGTGAGCTGAGGAGGCTGAACTCTAAAACTAATTTTTTTTTTTAAATACAAAACTGCAAATTTGGGGATGGGGTTGTGACTCAGCGGTAGAATGCTTGCCTAGCACATGCAAGGCCCTGGGTTCGATCCTCAGCACCACATAAAAATAAATAAAAGTATAAAAAATGCAAATTTATGGGGGAAAACCTATTATGGTTTGAATATGAGGTGTCTCCCAAAAGTTTATAAGATAATGTAGCAATAGGTGAAGTGATGACATTTTGAGAGCTGTCACCTAATCACTGGATTAATCCATTTGCTGCACTAATAATCTGATTACTGGATGGTAATTATAGGCTGGTAGGGAGTAACTAGAGAAAGCTGGTAACTGGGGCATGCCCTTGAGGATTATATACCTTGCCCCTGATTTCTCTCTTGTTCTGCTTAGGGGCTGCCCACAGCTGAGCAGCTTCCCTCTGTCACACTCTTCAGTCATGATATTCTGCCTCATCTCAAGACTAGAGCAATGGTGTTGGCCAACCATGAACTGGACATTTGAAGCCATGAGCCTCAAATAAACTTTTCCTTCTCTAAATGTTTCTTGTCAGGTATTTTGCTCACAGTAACAACAAGCTGACTAACACAAACCTCTGATTGAAACCAGATTAATCAAGTTAGTATGTAAGTATTTTAGTTGAGATAATGAAATTAACAATTAGCAACCCAATACAACAAGTTGTTTTAGCCATTTTCCTAATAATAGAACAGTTTATGCTCTTAAATAGATGATCATTTATTCCATTAATATGATAAGACTGTTATAAAACATTCTTTCAAATCAACTGGTGAAGTCAATATCTTGATGTAAAACTTAAGTGAAAAGTCATTTATCTATAACTCAGCTTAGTCCAAACATACAACACAGACATCCAAACATATCAAATGTGTTTGGAATAATAGGGCACATGAGCCGTGTTGCATTTTGCATTTCCTCCCTCAGGTTGTACAAGCCACATGCACAGCAGTCTCCAGAATACTATTAGCAGCTTTAGCTCACTCGATTATTCCTACACACTTCTTCCTCCAGCTTCCACCTTCTCCTGGATTTCCTTAGGAGGTCTTGTTTCTTCTCCATATTCACTTTTTACCTTGGCTCCAACACCTGCCTGGCATCTTCTCTTTGATGGCTAACAGGTATATCTAACTTAACAAACCTCTACACTCACATTTCTTAAAGCCCAATGTGTGAGTTTCCTAAACTTCCTAGCAACCTCATTTTCTATTTTTTTTAGGCCCTCCAATATCTCAAAGCTCTCTTGACTCTTCTCTCAAGTCACATGTCTAATCCGTGAGGAAAATCTGTGGGCCCTTCAATCTTCAAACTACTTTGATTGTACCCACTCCAGTCTATACCACATGACTGTCTCTAGCTTGGATTATTACAGTGGCCTCCTAACTGGTCTCCATGTTTCTAGTCTTCTCCCCATGTAGTCTACAGCATCCCAAGAGAGCCAAATATCTTTCTGGCATATGTGTTGCTCTTCTGCTCTGAATCCTCCACAGGATCCCCATGTCAATCAAAGTCCTTGCATGTCATTGTTGATTACACAAATGAATGGATAAATGTATAAATAAACATGCGGCCCTGTTTGGGGGAGAAAATGGTATCAATAGTCAGGGCCTTGTGTGCAGTAATGCTGAATAGTTATTATTCTCTTAACTTTCCCTACCTGCCCCCAGCCTGTGGAACATGCCTGTGCCCCATCAGAAACCTCCCCAGGTAACACAGGATCAGAGCTCAGAGTTCGGGGTGGGGGAGTCCAGAAATTAGGAACACAAAGAGAGTGCTTTTAGCTACGTTGTGGGTAGAACTTGAGGTCTGTTGACCACAAGGGGACACTGATTCAACACAACATTATGTACAAGGTAGACTCTATTTCCCTGATGAAATAAAATCATACATTGACTTTCCAACTTATTTGCAAATTAGTTGCAGCCTATTCTTTAGCAAGGTACTGCCGTGTACCTGCCTCTTGGCAGGTCGCCTTACACCTCTATCATGCTGTCCATGTTGGTCTAGCCAAGAGAAAAATGAGCCAAGTCAGTGGCTTGGCAACTGAGAGGTTGTAAGTGCCTGGGACTGTCAATTAAGTCTTAATCTGAGAGGATAAAAATGACATTTTATAAGGTTATGAGGTGATTATTTTCCTCCATAATCTGCCCTAAGGTATAATATATGAAACATGCCCTGCCCCTGTGAGGAATTTCTCCCTTATACTGGTAGACACGAATTATTTTTAACGCAAACAAAAGGCCCTCTGTGCTCAATGTTTTCTGCTTGGAAACAATGTGTCTATGAGAGAGATCAAAAGCACAGACACTGGCGATAATGGCAGAATTCTTAAGGTCACTGCTTAGTACTTGTAGCCCATCCTCTTGTCTAGACTTGCCCCAGCAGCATAAATTAGCAATGTACCATGATTTGTGTATTTGTTTATTCATTTATAAATGCAATGGCTCAACAAGTACTGAAGCGAGTAAATGTGACAAGCATTGTTCCAGCAGTTAACAAAAAGCCACGTCCTCACAGAACTTAAATGTCCAGTTTATGAGTAGATTTACCAACTCAGCCTCTGCCTTGCTGCACACAGAATTTCAGGCAACTGTAATGCTACAGTTAATTGGAGCCTAGTTGAATCCTGATGATCATTGGGCAGGTATCCAAGATGTATGGAAAAAATTTAAAAAAGAACTTCTGGCTTCTTTATTGAAATGAAGCCTTCCTCCATTTTCCTTCTGTCTATGAGATGATAATGAGCAACGAGAAGGTGAGTGGCAACAGAGAAGACGATCATCTGGTTAAGTGCTCCTCAGAGAGGTCAGAAACAAAGGATCTGTGATTGAGGCAACAGGGCCACCCAGGGGTGCTGCCTGAATTGAGAGTGGCCGATGTGGATGTGTGGGTCTGATTACAAGGAACCCATTCTCTACTCCTGCCTGAAAATGCAAGCTTTTTTCTTATTACTCCAATCTCAGTATTTCCTCCTCTGTCTCTAGCCCTTTCTCCCACATCAATTCATAAGAGAAGAGTAAGAAAGGAGACAGGCAGAAATGTTGCCTCCTGGAAGCAGTTAACACAGACACTAGGAAGATTTCAAGTCTCAGCTAGGTGGGACCCGATTAGGTGACTGTCCAGTTTGACTAATCTGTCTGTTTTGGAAGGCTGACCTATGAACGAAGCACTTGTAAAGGTTCCCCTTGTTACATTATACTACAGGGAATTCTCAAGGATATTGGCTTTTAGGGGCACCCCAAATCCATGGTAAATGTTTGACATGGACATGATGCCAGCCAATGAAAGAAGTATGTCGAGGACTGTGAAATGCTCAGTTTCTGATTCTATTTCCTCTCATGACAGCATTCAGTGACTTTAGTTAGCGCCAGAAAGACACTAGGATCATCTAGGCTCGTGGGGTGTGGCAAGGCTAAGTGTCCTATTGAGAAAGAGTTTGAACACTGAAGGAATTAAAGGAAAAGTGTCTGTATGACTCCTCTGGGAAGGACTAAAGCCAGCTGAGACTCAACCAGCTACAGGGTTTGCAGGTGGGTGGGGAGAACATGTTGACCTGACCTGCACAGGCTGCTGATAGGTCTAGGAACATCAGTACAGCTGTTTGGCCAGAATCCCTGGCTTTGCATAGGTTGTCTGGCTGTGTAGCTATAATAATAAAAATGGCGAGAAGGAAATTAAGAAGCTATACCTTTCTATCAAGGAAAACTACCCACCATCGCAGTTGTGACTTTCATTAGCACTGAAGGACTCAGCGTCCTGGATTTAGCTTGTGCACCATCAGTGTTCTGTTCATTGGAAGGAAAGAAAATGACTTCTTGATTTCTTCATTAATAACATTGCTTGTGTGTCTCCCATGTCCCAGGTACTGGATATTTACAGGCAGCAGAAACACAAATGAAACATAATCTCTGCACTGAGGGTCTAATGGGGTGGGATGATAAAGGAGAGAGATAGCAAGTGAGAGCAGAAACAGCTGGATAAGTGACATGTTAAAGACATACCTGGGTTGAGTTTAGGGTAGACAGGAAGGACACACAGGTAGAGGGAATAACATTTGCAAATGATCCAAGAGCAGAGTGGTAACATGACCCATTTAGGAACATATAGTCCATTCTGCTGGGTTATTTTGTGTTATAAGACAGAGTGGCTGGAAACACATGAAGGATATGAAGTCTGGGTCACAGAGGGCCTTCTGTACTGTGCCAAAGAATTTGAACTTGTAGGGAAAAGGGGAGCCAATTCACCATTTTATGCAGTGTCTTGATAGGAATAGATTTCCAGCATACAGAAAAATGATATGGGCAAACTTGCAGCAGTTAAGCCTGGCTGGCCTGAGACTAAATAAGATGATTGACCATTCTAAGAGACTACCTGGTATATGGAAATGTCATTCAGTGAAGTAGGACAAATAAGACAAAACAAAACAAAAAAACACAAATGCATGAAAGAGCAGATGAGCTCCATTAGTGGTGTATACTCAACTACAGGTGGGGTTGGTGGTTCAGAAATGTCTGTACCTAGGAGGAAGTAGCATGGGCAAGTGAGGGAGGTAGCAGCATGTGGGGGTTGCCCTAAAGACGTCTAGTAGCCACCTTCTGTGAATGATGGATTTGAATAGTGACTAACTTTATGGCTTTTTTTTTTCCTGGAATATTTATTTCCAGTGGCAATTTGATTTGTCTCTGGACTACAGTAAATATTTCATTTTCCGTTTTTTAAAAAAATAAGAAACACAAATCAATTACAAAAAGACTAACAAAAGGATTTTTCAAAGTTTGTACTTTTAACCCCAAATTACAATGTGAATCCTGGTGTATTCAAGACACAGGCAAGAAAAACATAATAGTGGGTTTTTTCCTTTTGAACTTAGTTAGCATCATAGCCTTTTTTACAGAGTGAATTTTACCACTCAAGGAACGAAAAGACTGTCAGTAATAACACCACTTCTAAAGTTAATTCCTATTCAAACCAAAAGTTTTCCCATCGAGTCTGTGTCATGAATACCTGCTCTGAGTTTTTATGGAATATAGATGAATATAACCTCAGAACTTAAGTCCATACAATTTTGCCAAGACAAACTAACCCAGATGATTGACCCCACTGATAGAAGATATCATATTTTGAAAGATACCAGCACAAAATATAAGTATTTCAGACTCAAGCTCTTTGATGATGAAATGAGAGTAGAAAAAGTCTTATCAAGTCTCTGGAAAAAAAAGGTCTGAGAACAATGAATTTGAGTCAGGAGAATGTAGTTCCGTCTCTGCAATGTTTCCATGGGTGCCCTGCGTGACCTTAGGAAGTCCCTCTACCTTCACCCACCACTTACTCATTTTCTTCCTCTCTATCACCATGTGGAGTTTCATAAAGTACTTTATGTTCTTAAGATGAAAGATACAAAGTGTACCACTTAAGTGGAACATCTGAGTCATCTCACCAGGAATAGGAGGAGACTCACCAGCACACTGCCATCCAGAGACAACAGCTTTATCCAGTGGCGTTAGTTCCCAGCTAACACATCAGCAAAAGCCTAGGTCCATGTGGTCCCAAACACTTCAATGTAAAAAGGGCAGGGGGACCTAGTGGATAATCAAATCCTGTTAAGTGTTATTATGTTGCTTACTATATATAGCCTGAGAAAATATATAAAGCTCAAAAGTTACTGGCAATTGAGGAAAGTTTTAAAGTGAATTTGTATTTTAAATAATTACATGGTCTTCACACATATTTTCACACACATTTAAAGTAGTGATATCTGTATGTGTGAGACGACACCTCAGTCCCCAGCAGCCGTTTGGTTTGCAATGAGAATAAGAGACTCCTGACTTTCAATCTTACTGCCCACACTGATGTTTAGAAGACCTAACACTCAAAACACACCTCTTCTTAGCTTTAATGAATTGGTTTTTCTTACTCCCTAATGCCTCCACATGTTAGAGTAGTTCAAAGAGAAAAATCATAGGCAGGAGGAGTGTTAAAATTCAGTATTATTTAAATTTTCATGCAAGCAAATATTTTCTGTAGAGAAAGGAGCAAAGCACCTCAAGATGCAACTGATGTGGGAAGCCACAGAAAATTTCACATAATGAACTGAATAAGAAATGTGCTAATAAAATATATTAAATAAAATTTCTTTTGTAAAGGGTTTTATAAAATATAAAGCACTACACAAATAGTAAGAGGTTCAAATTCATAGGGTGGAACATTAATTTCCAGAACCACTTTGGCATGGCTGTTTAGAGACTTCATCTCTCTATCAGTAGAGCCAGTACCCCACTTGACTGTGGGGCTCCTGTCACTTCCCTAGCACTACTTGCTCTGAGTTCATGCTTTCAGAATAGTACATCTACAGATGGGCGAACCTGCTGTCAACAGGGGAAGAAAACACAGATTAGTGTAAATTATAACATCTACCATTCATTGATTGCTTCCTGGATGCCAGGCCTTTATATACCACCATATATATATAATATATATATATAAATATATATATATATAATATATATATTATATATTATATTTTATATATATATATATATATATCACATATGTTATCATTAAGCCACACAATGCAGAATCTTGTTTAATCTCTATTTTCAGCAGCGGTGCCAAGAACAGAGTAATAGAGCTGGAGAAAATTATGGTAGGCTTGATTCCAAAGCCCTCCTCCTATACTGTACCAATGCTGCTTCCTGTTAAGTAATAGGCACACAAGCCAAGTGTGGTGTGCATGCCTCTAAACCCTAGCTACTACGGAGGCTGAGGCAGGAGGATCACAAGTTGGAGGATAGCCTCACCAACTTAGCAAGGCCTTGTCTCAAAAGAAAAAAGAAAAAAAAAGGATTGGGGATGGTAAAGCACTTACATAGTATGGGGCTCACTCTTCACATACATACATTACATACATACATTACATAGTATGGGGCTCACTCTTCACACACATACATACAAACGCACACACAGTATAGGCACACAAAATTGGAGGAATTTTCCCCAGCAAGAGATGTTAAAGTAATCTGTTAGATACCAATCTGGCAGTTTTGATTCGTAGTTTAAAGTCTTGATTCTTCAAGTACCGATTTGAATCTATAATTTATCACTTTGGGCACTACTGATTTCACTGGCTGATAAGCACGTGATTCCTAAATGATCCTACCTATTGCCTTTCCTTGTTTATCTTGTTACACCCACTTTGCAAAAATACCAAAAGCAACACAAACAATGCTGTTATCTCTATCCTCTATTTCCCCATTTCCTAGTAGTTTGAAAAGCAATCTTCAGCCACTCTTTCAACTAACAACCAAACAATGCCAGCATTATGCAAAGCACTTAATTCATATTACATTTTTTTATTCCTTATGACAAAGCTATCATAGTGGCCTTGTATCTTTATTCTGCAAGGGAGGAAAACGTTCATATAGCTAAGTGGCTGAGAAGAATTCAAAGAGAGATATGTATGGGCTGGGGTTATGGCTCGGGGTAGAGCACTTGCCTAGCACGTGTGAGACATTGGGTTTGATTCTCAGCATTGCATATGAATAAATGGATAAAATAAAGGTCCATCAATAACTAAAAAATATATTTTAAAAAATAAAGGTACATTGGATATTAAGACCTGATTTTTAAAAAATTTATTTATTTACAATTTATAGTGGAATGCATTATAATTAAGCCCAATTTTAAGCATGATATTCTGCTTCCCCAGAATACAAACATAATTTTTTCTCCTCAGAAGAGATGGATGGCTAAATAAAAGGAGCTGGGTGGAGAGATACAAGTCATCAGAATTTAATACCCTACATTTGTTCAACTCCAGTCATCCTCAACTTCATTCCTTTTAATCCCACAGAGCAAAGAATTTAGGACTGTGAGCTATTCCAAGTCTTCAGATTTAAGGGAATCAGTAATAATGGCCTAAGATTATGGACCTGAATTTCCTTTCCTAGAATAAAGGTATATTCATCTCAAATATTTAAGGAAAACAAAACTCCAACCAAAGTACTTTACCAACACATGGAAGGGTGTCCCGAGAACCATACCCTTGGCCTGGGGCAATCACTAACGGAAAGAGACTGTTCATGGGATAGTTTAGCTTCAGATGGACCCCAGTTTCTCCAGAGTGGACTCTGATTGAGTCATTGATAGAAAAGAATTTTGAAGGTCAAAGAACTAGATATAAAATAGCTAGATTCCAGAAAAAACAATCACAGAATTTCCTATTTCTTATGATGTTAAATTTTAAGTATGCTTGTGAAAACTGAGATATTAGTAACATGAGTTAAAGAATATGTGACAGTGGTATTATTGTTGCCTTGAGACAGTTGTCCTTAGATTTTATCATTTGTTTTTTAAACACAGTGTAACACTTGCAACAGAGTAAGCCTGAAAGGTCTGTCATGGAATGGGGTGTGATGCAGCAGGAATTTTAGTGCCTGATCTTTCTGGACTCTGAGAGTCTGTGGGCTGCAGTGGGTATGTTTCAGTGCAATCCTGATGAAAACAGCCACGCTACTTGGGATTCCTAGTTTGAAAACTTGAAAAATATTAACTTGCAACATCTGTAGGAATTCTTAGAAGAAATCATGAAGCATTTTCAAAAATTGGCAGAGTCTGGACCTTTCTGGTAAGAAAGAAGGAACTACTTGAGGTGTATGAGAAGATGGGGTTTCAACAGGCGACTTCTGTAACCAGAGGGCCAGTGAGGAGGACATGAAGAGAACCTGGTTACGGGAGTGACAGCAGGAATCAGAGGAGAGTCAGCCACCTCAGCTCTAGACGGGACAGTCTTAGATCCTTGCCACCACTACATGTCCTCAGATTTTTATTGACTCAATTCTTATTTTCTTAGAATTAAATGGCCACTGGGTCATGGTGTTTTAATAAGCCAGGGCTAATTATTTTACACATAGAGCACATAGGGCTATGTTGAAGTACATGAGAAGGAGTAGGCTCAAAAAATATGATCTTCTGAAAAGATGACCTCACTTATTAGCCTTGGCAGGAAGTATGGCCAAGCTACCACAAATGAAGGACTTAATAAATTTTAATTAACCTCTAAAGATATTTTAAAAAACCCAAACATTCAATTTCACAGTTTTTTCTTATATAAACTGCCAGTCACAGCATGAGGTGGTTTTTATTCTTTTCAGGATGGCATATGATATCATGTGGATTATAAATAGTGGACAATGGAAAACTTCTTAAGATAGAGACTTCTATAATCCTTTGGTAATTCGGTGCTGTTTATGTGATTTCTAAGCTGTTACTGGAGAAACTTGTCCACCTATTTTGAGTTATCAGGTGCCTTGTTACACATAAGTGTATTTTTAAAATACATTTTTTTTCTAGGGCTGGGAATATAGCTCCGTTGGTAGAGTGCCTACTTTGCATGCACAAGGCCCTGGGTTCAATTCCCCAGCACCCCCCCCCCCCCCCAATTTTTTTTCTTTTTTCTTCTAAAAAGATCATTAATTGACTCAACCCTTTTGCTCCTTAAGGGAATACAGAGAATTTAATGGTAGATTCACACTCCAAATTCATGCTATAGCTTTATAAACAGCTTCCGAACTTCTTAGTTTTAGTTTGGGGACTCTGGTCTCCACAGCAATGTAGGCTGCTTAAATCATCACCTCAGTAGTTTCACTTCCTTTCTCTTCAAAAGGTGACAGAGGAGGTACGTAGTTTACTCCTGTTTCCCTCCAACTTCTCCCTTGTGACAATTTGCATTTTATTTTGGACCAGGGCAACTGTAATTGTAAATTGGTCTACTTTCTTTAATCTGGGACTAGCAGCAAATCATTTTTAATAGCCCTTAATTCCCCATTTAATGGATATCTGCATTCAACTGGTGACTCAGCCATGTACCGCCCAAGGCCAGGGTAGATGAATCAGAGAAGAGATGGAAGAAACCCATTAGGTAATCTCAGGCAGCTCTCTGCCAGACTCAGGCTGATTCTCAACAATAAAACTTCTAGTACCCGGTCTTGTTAGAAAGCTCAGGGTACACTCTGACTATGTGCATGAACTTTTCTTCTTGGCTATTTGTAAGCACTTACATATTTAAAGAATGAATGCCCTGGATATCGAGGGAAAAATTGAACTACATATAAAAGAACTTCTTAACCATTGCCATCAAAATTAGAAAAGGACTCACATCATGGACTACATTCTCAGAGGCTGCTGTCTTTTATATGCTTCCCAGATCTTTGTTCAGTCTAATTCTCTTTTTGCTGCTTTTCTCTGAACTCTGTCCAGCTGTTACACATCTGGAATTGAGCTGTGCATAATATAACAAACTATTCTTGGTGTGGTCTTACTTGATGCAGATAAACTCTGGGTCTTATTTTCCTTACATCTTTCTTATCTTGCTTGCTTTCCCCTTTCTTTTTCCTTCTCTCCTTTTTTCTTCTCATTCCATAAACACTGTTTGGACATTATGTTGTGCTGAGTTGTCACTCATTGAATTCACTGTATTTAACAATAATGGTAATGATAAAAATCTCTTTTGAGGTCCCCAAACCTATTTAGTTGATAGAGTGATACATTTTGGGATTTCCATGTCCCATTTTTCTATAATTAACATCATTGCTATCAGCTGGGTACAGTGGCCTAAAGCCATAATTCCAGCTATTCAGGAGGGTGAGGCCAGGGGATCATAAGTTTGAGGCCAACCTGGGCAACTCAGTGATATCCTGTCTCAAAATCAAAAAATCAAATGGGCTGGGAATGTAGCTCAGTGGTAGAGTGCCCCTAGGTTCAATTCCCAATACCACAAAAACAAAACAAACAAAAACCCAACAACCTCTACCTTTTTAAAAGTTCAGTACATTTCCTTCTTTATAATTATCCTGCATAGCTACCATTGGTAATTGGCATTGTCTCATTTCCAGGTAGATGTACAATTTTATCTACTTTTTGCCTTTGGTTATTTTCATTAATGCTGATTTATAATTTTTTCTTTGCTGAGGTTGGATCATTCTGCCCTCAATTTACTGATAAAACTGGTGCTTTAAGCCTAACTTCTCCAAACACATTTATCTATGGTCAAAATGATTCTTGCAATCTCTGCAAGATTCAGAACTGGAAAAGACTGAACCTGGAGCTAGGACACTTTCTTTTACTTTTAATCATGGCCACTTGTCCCGTCAACTTTCTCTCATGTATGTGAGGCTTTATATCAGGCTTTAAGAAGTCTTCTTTTTAAATATAGGACTTTGAACTAATCTGTGTAAAAAGCTTCCAATATAAGTTACTCACAAGAATGGAACAATCATGTAGCCAGATTTCAGTCGACCTGTTTACAAAGAACGGGTATGTGCAAATACTGCCCTTGAAATCTCAAGGGAGCTTCTAGTGCTACACAGATGAACCTCTCCATCAACCCGCTCCTCCATGAAAAGCAGTGCTGTCTACATCCACCCCTTTCTCATCTCTATTAAGCTGGACTCAGGTCATTTTTTTTCTCCTCTATTTTTTTTTTATTGTGGCAAAATACACATGACATAAAATTTACCATCTTAACCATTTTTAACTGTATGGCCCAGTGATATTAAATACATTCATAATGTTATGCAACTGTCACTACTATCCATCTCCAGAATTCTTCTCATCTTATAAAACTGAAACTCTTACCCATTAAACAATAATTCCCATCTTCCTCTCTCCCAACGACCATCCTGCTCTCTGTGTCTATCATTTTCACTTCTATAAGTACTTCATGTAAGTAGAATCACACAATATTTGCCTTTTTGTGACTGGCTTATTTTACTTAGCCTAATGTCCCTAGGGTTCAGCCTTACAGATGCTGTAGAAATGTAAGAATTTTCTTCATGAATTGGGTATAGTGGTGTGCACCCATAGTTCCAGCTACTTGAGAGGTGGACGAAAAAGGATTGCTTGAGCCCAAGAGTCTGGGGCCAAACTGGGAAACATAATCAATCTTGTCTCTTATAATAATAATTTCCTTTCTTTTCAAGGCTTGATACGATCCTTTTGTTTATCTATTTGTCTGTTGATGGACACATGCATTGCTTCTATAATTTAGTTATTATGAAAATGCAGATATAAACATGGGTATACCAGATTATTCTTTGTAATGATATGTTCAAACATACACAAGAGTAGAGTGACTAACACAATCAAACCCCATATACTTTTTTGGGGGGGATAGTACTGGGGATTGAACTCACAGGGCACTTGACCACTGACCTACATCCCCACTCCTATTTTATATTTAGAGACAGGTTCTCACTGAGTTGCTTAGTGCCTAGCCATTGCTGAGGCTAGCTTTAAACTTGAGAGCCTCTTGACTTCCCTACCAAGCTGCTAAGACCCCATATACTTAATAAGTCTAATCTTTTACATCCCCAAGACCGAAGGACCCTAGATTTCAACTACTCTTCTTCAGAGATGCAAAGACAGTCTTCATTCCCTGAGGTCCATTGGCAGGAATTTTCCAGGGTACCTTAGGAATGACCCTCTGGGTGATTACTCTTTGGATCTGATTGCCACTAATCTCTTGTAACCACACAAGTCCTCATCCTATTTGCTACTGTCTTCTTTTTCCTCTCACATCATTTATAGTTCTGCCAGAGGTTCAAAATGAAAGAACAGAGCACCTACCTTCTTTCAACCCCAACTCTAAAACACATAGCTTACTTTGAAAGTTTTGACTATGTTCTGTAATTCTTATAAGTGGTCATGACTTTTCAGTGGCTTAAGGCAAGATTTTGGAAAGAACAGGGTATTGCTAGGAGCGAATGAAAGTCAGCAAAAATAAACCAAAAGAGTGATTGATCATGATTTGGGGAAAGATTATTTAATTTTCTGTTTTGACAATCCTTTTCCATTTTGTTCTTTATCAGCACTTCTGAAAGAGCTAAGAGATCAGGCTGGAGGTCCTGGACTTTAATGTACACTACAATCAGTGTTAAAAGGGTAGATTCCGTGGCCTTACTCACCAGAGATTTGAGTCCATGGCTCTGGAGGAGAACTTATTAAGCATTTCAGAGAGTTCTGATGTAAGTACTCTCTGACTACACTTTGAGAAATGTTGAAAGATTAGACGAGGAGCACACAGTACTTATAAAACTTCTGAAGAGGAGCAGTTGTTTATACTTTGGGTGATAAGAGGACAGTTTCACAGAGATGGAATTTGAATTTTGTAATTTTTGGTACTGGGTATTGAACCCAGGGGCACTTTACCACTAAGCTGCAATCCCAGTCCTTTTTATTTTTTATTTTTAGACAGGGCCTTGCAAAGTTGCTGAGGCTGGCCTTGAACTTGTGATCTTCTTGCCTCAGCCTCTGGAGTTGCTGGGACAGGTGTACATCACCATACCCGGCTGGATTTTGTAAATTTTAACCACTCAGTCACTGAAAAGAAACTATTAGGTATCTATTATGTACCAAGTTCTGTTTCAGGTGCTGGAGCACTGGTGGTGACCAAGCCCGACAGACCCCTATCCTAATGAAGCTGAAGAGTCTACATGGTAGTATTGTAGGAACAGGCAGAAGAACCATCATAAACAAAGGGTGGATGGTATTAAGGAATGTTGGGTACTGTGAGAATACAAAAGGAATGAATATACAGTGCCTTATCCAGAGAACTACTCTAATAATTATAAGCTGATTGCTTTGGATAGACTTGTGCTAGTGTTGCAACAGACTCATGAATAGGAAGACCAAGACTAAAACCTGAAAGCCAATAAAGAATAATAAAGTATGTGACTTTTTAAATTGTAGGCTATGGAATAAAAAAGCAAATATATATGGATTTGAGTTCAGGCTAGTATAATTTAAAAGGGCTCCAGGAACAGTTAGATGTTGGAGCACTGGTATGCTAACAGAGAAACTGAAAGGGGAACCAATCCTGTGGTCATTTTTAATGCCTAATATGGTCCTTGCCACTCAAGGTGTGGTCTTTGGATTAGCATTACCTGGCAATACCCTGGTGTTCAGGCCCTATCCAGATCTCTGAAAATTTCTCTTCAAGAAGATCACCTAGTGATTCATATACTCATCAAACTTGAAAAGCGCTGTGCTATAGAGGGCTACACATATTTGGAGTACTATGGGAGGCCAGGGATGAAAATATTGATTAAAATTAAAAACACAGGAACAATAACCTTTGCCCATCAAAGTGGAATGAATTTCTAAGTGTTAAGAGGGAAAAAAGTAAGAAAACTTGTGCTCATAGCTTGGACATCTCTCATACTGAAGACAGGGGGATGTTCATTGCAAGAGGGAGAAAATAGAAAGAAAATCAGATTAGACAAAGAAGGGATTAGAAGGGGTAGGGATGGTAGAGTGATACAATGTAAGTCAGTAAAAGAACTGGACTGGCCAAAGCTTCAATGACAGAGAGACTAAGGATGTGAAGCAAGAATGGGCACTGGAGACGGCCAAAAGGAAGCCAGTGGTTATCCCAAGGGCAGTGGGAAGAGCTTCAAGGCACCTAAGCAGGAATACAATATAATCTCAGGATATGGTCCATGATACAAATTTAAAAGATCACTATTTTCCTAGAAGGTAGGTCAATAGATCAACAATGAAATACCCTAGAAAATATTCATAAAAATTGTACATGCAGAAATGGACAATGAACTGCTTCCAGAATTATACGGCCAGGCTGACAAATTTTTAATTAGATCCATCTGGTGTGAGCTCCTGTATCCCTGTCTTCTCATTATCTAGATCCAGCTTCTCCCTTCCATCTAATCTGCGGAAAAGGCATGTGCATGTGAGCATGTGAGCCCCCTGTGCCCCATCTTCCTTCCCAAACCCAAGGTTTTAAGCTTTCAAGAGGACACCCAGCCCCAGACTTCCTTCCCTCTTCTTTTTAAGAATCCATGCCTACCTTAGTTCTTGGATATCTCATGTTTAAAGAGAATGAAAAGGAGAGAGCATAGATTTTGTGGATAAGTACTATTTGAAGAAAGGAGGCTCACAGAAAGTCAAGTTTTCTTTTATGTAGAAGAGAGTTTGGGGTCATTCCATAAATTAGATTCTCTGAGCCTAAGTTTTTTTCAACCATAGAAGTAGACATAATAGTCACCAGTTAAGGTTCTTAGAAGAACCTCAATAGATAAGGAACACACATCACCTGGGATAGGAGAAAAAGGAACAAGCTGACTAATATTTGTTTGAGGAACACTTACACTTATTATTGAACCAAGGTCTTTAATTTACTAATAATCACATTTTGTGTGCTTAATATGAGTATGTTATCTGTCTTTCTGTATTTGAATGAAAGATTGTAGCAGGAACCTGAAAAGTAAAAGTAAGTATACAAAGGTAAGTCTTTAAGGAGAAAGAGGATGAGAATGAACCACAGTGCAAGTCTGAGGTGCTCATAGAGAGATGGGTTCCCTAGAATTCCAGAAACACTACCAAGTATGCTCGGCATCTCAAACTTGGGGAGGAGGGGTGAATTTTTGGAAGACTGATCAGCTAAATATGGGACATTTACTGCACCTGTTCAAAGTTATTGAAAGGCATCAAGAACTGAATGTGAGGTGACCTTGGACAGTTTTAGTTTAAGTTTGCTTATCTACAAGGCTGATGGACTTGATAACCTTTAAAAGGCCATTGAGGAACTAAGAGGATTGGGGGAAAGAGAATGACTAATTGAAAGAGTCTGAATTATGCAGTCAGCCAGACCTGGGCTGGAATTCTAGTTCTACCACCCACCTGGCAAAGAACTTTGTATCCCTGGGTCTCATTTTTTTCCTCCCCTATAAGTTGGAGAAAACAATTAATTAATGAAGAGTAAGAAATAATGTTTAGAAATTATCTGGCACATAATACATACTCAATTAAGGAAATACTCACATGTGATTTTGTGTTAAAAGTACCCACTGCCAAGTCTATGTACAGTTATCTTGCAACTAATAAAATGGCAATTTTTCAGAATGCTAAAAAAACTTCTTTACTTTACAAAAAAAGTTTCATCTTGGATTTCTCTTAGAATGTGAGTCAGTGTTCACCCTAAGCATTAAAAAGACTTCTAGGGTATTGAGATCACCTACTCAGTGAAACTATGCGTTTATGTGTGTGAGAGTGTGTGTGTGTGTGTGTGTGTGTGTGTGTGTGTGTGTGTTGAAGGCGGTATATGCATGCATGTGTATCCCCTTCTATTTACAGAGCTTGAAAGGAAGAAATGTGAAGCTTACAAAGTTGTGCAAAGATTGATTCTCTGCTCTTAGGAAACCAACAAAAACTTGTCTCTGTAGGAAGAGGTAAGTACACATTGCCAAAGGATCAAAAGCATTATTGTGAGAAGGAAAAATGAGGGAACTTCTTCCACAGAATAGTTCAAATTAATTAATGTTTATAAAGAACTTTGATATGCTTGTGCAGAAGGTACTTTGAATGTAAACATTTTAAGGGCACTTCGTTTTGTAAGACTAGATTAAGCACAGGGCAATAATTAGCATGCTGGGAGGCAAGAAAAGATTTTTTAAAAAGTACAGATACAGATGAATCCCAGGAAAAAAAAATCCGTGAAACTCCTTCCAAATGTTATGTAAAAGATGATCCCAGGATGGGTTTTCTGTGCAGACGATAAGCCAGGTGAAATCTGGAAATACAAATGTTTTTGGCTCAGGAAAAGTCAAGCTCCTCAGTATAAATAAGTTTTAAATAAGTTTTTAAAAATACCAAATCAATTTAAAGTGCTAACGGCCTTACCAGGATGTAAATTCTTAAACAATTAGCCTCATTCCCAACAGGATCAAACATGAGCACACAGCCAAGGCAGTTTAGCTCCTAAGCTTGGTGTATTCAAAGGGAATTTTGATTTGAGCCGAGTGAGATCTCCAGATGCAATACAGGCCTTCCACACAGAGCTCCATGGGAAAGCACTTTCTGGAAACAGATGCACCTTGTTTAAAACCAAAGTTTTGTTTCTGAAAAAGACTGGGCACAAATAGAAATTTAAAAACTTGAATCATATTTCAAATGCCCCAAGGAGGCTCATATCACAGGGAACACTGTGATGAGTATTTTTGCATTTTGAATAATTATTTATAAATTGAAAAAGCTCCTCCAAATTATTTGCTGCATTAATTTTGGGGGGCTTTGTTTTGTAATTATGTGCTTGTTTTTTTGTGGCTTATGCTGAATAACTTTAAAGAAAACTTTTTTTTTGTCTTTTAATATTTAACTTTGAAATATTTCCTTTTCTAAAAACAAAAAAATGTGTAACTTTTAATATATTCTGTGACTAATTCTTCTAACTACCCCTACCCCACGGGTATACCTCCATTTTTTAAAAAAACAAAAACAAACACACAAAAAACCACCAATGGTATAACTGATTTGACTTTGCTGGAAATCTATTTTACTTTCAAATTTTAGGAACTCATCAATTCAATGTGGTATGGAATATATGTCCTATCAGGTCTGAGCACAAGATTAAGGACCTGGGGCATATGGTCCCTATTTTGAAGGATGGGTTTAAATATCTGGCTTTGAAGCTCACCCCGGTCAGACTAGGACTGACAGAACAGAATCGGGAACTTATGCTTCAGTGTAGAAAATCTGCTTCAGACATATTTGCCTTAACTCCAAGAGACTGAGTAATGTTGAGTAGACATTCCCAAACTTTCTTGATTCATGAATCTGTTAGTGTCTTGGTACTTTTTTCATGGTGCCTCCTGGCCAAAAGAAATACCTAAGAGTTCATTTATTAAGTAGTTAGGTTCAAACAACTACTAAGTAGCTGTCCTACCAACTTAGTAGCAGTTTGAAAAAATAATACTCATAAATTAAAAGGAAGAAAAAGTAAATTTTTATGATATTCTTAACCACAGTTATTTACTAAAAAATGTGTATACCTACAAGGAACTGTAAAACTTCTTAAATCCTAAACTCAGAATGGATACTGCCATTTTAACTTTTTATTCCACATTAATTACCATATTGCACTTGCTTTTTATCATATTAATTTCCCCAAACCCAACTTTAGAAAGATATGACATAAGCAAAAGGAATGTAGCGCCATCTAATGTTGAAACTGTAAACTACTACAAGCTAGTAGTTCACTGAGTGAAGTATCAAATATTGTTGTTTTTCTCTAAAATTTAAAAATATCTTCTGTGAAATAAGTATGGTACCTTGGGGTGCCATGGCACAAAGTTTGGGAACTACAAGTTTAGTGTCAAGAGGAAGACATCCATTTTTCTGAATGATAAAACCATGTTAAGATTTCAATACTTTTTTAGTACACATACACAGGCAAAGACATGAAATATACACTTCATTTCTGATTCCCAGATAAAGACTCTGCCATCCCACATATAGGTCACCATTTTAAGCACAATATTTTTGTGGAAATATCTACCTAGATGCATTTAAAAACAATATACCATTACATTTTCCCATGAATTTATATATGACATGTGATATCTTTTAGTTTAATACTAGAAAACTTCTCATGAGACATTTTATGTTGTAATATAACCTAATCCAACAATGTCACTGAAACTACTATTATGGGTACCCACCCATTTCTAATATGTAAGATATTATTTATTTGGGTATAAGGGCTGAAAGGCATTTGTACCTCACATGAAAAAGTTAAAAATGTGGCAACAGCTTTGTGAAAAAAAATATTAAAAGCATTAATTCATTAATTCAGGATGATAATAAGTAGAAATCTTCCATTAAAGTTGAAACTCCCTTTTTTTTTGTAGTAAGCATAGGTGAAGTTTGTTATTGATAGAATGACAGAATGATAGAATGATAGTCTTTTTCTCTGGATCCAAAATACTGACCCTTTTCCTTGCTTTGCATACAGTGTATTTCCATTTTTTTTTAATGTTGCTAGTTTTGAACCTGGGATTTCACACCTGCCAGGAAAGTGCTGTACCACTGAGCTACCCCCCTCCCCAGCCTGAAATCAACACCCTTCTCCCCCGCATACTGGGGATTGAATTCAGGGTCTTGCACATGCTAGGCAATTGCTCTACCATTGACTATAGTCCCAGCTAAAGCTATACCTTCAGCTATTTATTTCCATTTGATGCTGAGGATAAACCATATAATTCTCGTTTTGCTATAATTTAACAATTTCCTTTTTCTACCTGGGAAATTAAACTCCCGCCTTACATCAAACTGTTACCTCCCTATTTCAACTCTCTGCATGTTCACTACACATTGCTTTTGCCCTGGGGTTCTCCTTTTTCCTCCAAGTTTCATCTGCCTGTGCTCTTACTTTCTCCTCTGCTACTTTGCAAAAGCCTCCCACACAATTTTAGGCAATAGTAATTTAACAGAATACCCTGGGGTAGAATAATCAGCCACCCTGATTAGTTCGACCCAGGTCCTGGCTGAATCCAGGATTAGTGATGGGTGTCTCCTCAGGACCAAGGCAGTCTGCAGTCCTGGAAGAGAGAACTAGAGGGGAAAACTGCACACAGTATTGTTCAGTGTGGCATTTTTAATCAGCAAGGCAAAGAACCATATTACCAACATGGATTAAAATGAACTCAATTCTAATGGCAGTGTGTCCACTGTCAAGATATTTGTGGTTCATGGCAGTAAGGAGGCTTCTAAGTCCTAACCCAATCCAGCCGGGGTAAATGAAATGAGCTGAAAAAGACAAATCACCACATTGATAAGGATGTTACCATGTAACCACTGAAAAGACAGCAGCTTAGGGGGCCCCCACTCTTTTCTTCAACAGATTTGTATTTTGTTACTTTTTAACATCCTGTCATATAGTATTCCATCTCAGGAATATTTTAGCTCATATAATGACATTTAAGAAAGAAAAATAGCAAAAAAACCTAGAAGCCTTTTCCAGTGCCAAACTCATTTAGAAAGTTTAGCTTCTGACTAATGCAATGATGCAATGTAACAATACCAAATTCTTTCATAATATTTAGGAGTAAGTGATTACTTGTGGAAATGGTAATGTTTCCTAACAAACCAAGTGTTTCAGGGACAGACCACCCAAATGTATTATTATATAAAGATGTCAGTTACATAATTACATGAGAAAACAACACATTTTACTTTTTTGTTTTTTAACAACAATTATCCTCTCTGGGGAGGATGAGCTGAATTAGCTGCTTAGCAAAGTGCCTCCTAGGGGTTCCAATTATCTTAGACACATTTAAACTGGAACCTTGAAAATGTACATTCAACATGAGGAGAATGAAAATGAATTTTCTTTCCCCCCAAACTCCCATTTCTGCCCTGTCTGAAGTGACTTTGCTGAGACCACCAACAGTGAAGATGCATTTAAAACCTGTGACTCAAGTTTAAACGCAGACCATCTACCGGCTGCCTGGTTGTAAACTTTTTCTAGAATTTTTTTATTTAACTGATCTTATACTGACAATGTTAGAGCTATTTAAAAGAAACACACACACACACACACACACACACACACACTTTAACACTTTATTTTTTCATAGGCACTGAGCCATTCTTTTTAGTAAAGGAGAGTATTATAAAAATGTGAGTTTCATTTAATTCAAATAGTATTTAAAAACATCTGTGTACATTAGGGTTCTACAAAAAATGATCTTAAAAACGACTATTATATTTCCTATGTATAAAATGTAGAAACGTTTGTTTTAAAAACCTTATACTGGTGCTGGGGTTGTGACTCAGTGGTAGAGCGCCTGTCTCATATGTGTGAGGCCCTGGTTTCAATCCTCAGCACCACATAAAAACAAATAAACAAAGATATTGTGTCCATCTAAAATATATATATATATTTTAAACCTTATGCCACATTACTCATATTTTCTGATGTCAGAAAAACAGTTGCACTGATAATGTCCAAATTAGCAGAACAGCTACAGATCACCTGTCTTTAATAGTAGAGAATCATAGTTTACCAGTGAAGTAAAGATGGCAACAGAGTAGGGCATTTTTGTCAAAATGCTCTGTTTCTCAATTTGGATGCCAGTAGCACTGGGGATAGGTTAGTTCTTCCCTTTTGCAGGGCTGGCCTTATTTTGACATTCTTGGTCCCTACCCACAAAATGCTAACAGTGCTCCCCAGTGATAATCAAAACAAATCCCATATATTTCTAAAAGTCCCCTAAGCCAGAACAATACTTTCTCCATTTGGAAACCACTGGCTGAAATATCCTCTAGCTACCAAAAAGAAAAGAAAGAAACATAAACAAGATATTGGTGAAGTCTTCTAAAACTTGGTTATGTGGTTTAAAAAGTTGTGGGGAGGAAGGGGCTCTTTAATTATAGATAATCTTATTTGCTCATCTTTCATCTCATTTGTAAAAGGTTTTCTCTGAGCGGCTCACGCATTATCAAAGATTCACACCACCTCCTTCAGGAAGATCTGCAGATGCTGATCCAGGAGTCCAAGTCCACCTGGGGGAACAGAGCAAGAAGATGGCTCTCTCATGTTTTTTCAAGAAAAGCCCTGCCCCCATCTGGGGTAGATGGGCAGAGGAAGTAAGATTGGAGAAGGGTGTCTCCCAGGATTGATCTGTCATTTGGGGAGACTGTGGTTGAAGAAACCTGAGTATCACAACAGATGACTCACTTGTTATCATACCCAACGTTACAACACCCCTTCCACTGGTGATGGGCAGATAAGACCTCCTGAAGATTTCCCATAAAGACCCAAATGGTAACAGAAGACATAATTCCAGCACGGTGGTCTGTGAGACATGGAGTGGGCCTTGGAGATCATCTAATCAAAATGGTTCAAAAGTGCTCTGGGAGTGGCTCCTCAGATTCCTCAACAGCCATCAAGTAATAGAAGGAAGGTTGATGGGAGAAGCTGCAGACAGGACTTACTCCTCACCTCCAATTTAACCACAGCAATTCCACCTTTATCTGTATCTCTGATTTTGTTATGTATGATTTTATTTTAACAAGAAAACAAAAAGGGGATGGTGGTATGGAAATCTCTGCTTAAAAAGAGAAATGGAAAACCAGGAATCACTTCAAACCATGCAGAGTCCTTTAGAGAGAGCCTCAAGTGAATCTTATAAAAATTTACAATTAGCAAAGGTCTTTAAAAATCCTAGAATTGGGGCTGGGGTTGTGGCTCAGCAGTAGAGCGCTCGCCCTGGGTTAGATCCTCAGCACCACATAAAAATAAAATGAATAAAGATATTGTGTCCAACTAAAAAATAAATATTAAAAAAAAGCCTAGTATCTTAGTAACTGTAATCCCTTACCTTAGATACTGACCTGACTTGGAAAAGAGAAAACGTGGTTTACTGATGGACATACTGGAAGAGAAATGAGGAGCCTCGAGTTTTGCTGCTGGTTTTCCTGGAGCTAGCTAAGCCACCTAACCTCCCAGTGCCTTGGTCTCCTCGCCCACAGAGGGCTTCACTGAAGCATTTTCTTACTCCAAAATTTTGCGTTGGATGAACAAGACTTTGTTAGACATTTGTGAGGAAGGACACAGCCTACTTTCCCTCTGCTTTGTTCATCTCTTGAATAATGTATTTCTCTTTTCCAAAGGAGGAAAAGTGTCCAGGGACATCAGCAAAAACTCAAGCTTTCATCCAGTCTAACGCTAGGACTAATGGAGTGTTTATAGACAGGCGGCTGCCCTCGGCCCTTCACAGCGCTCCTTTTATCCTTCTAATCCTCCTTTCCATCTGTCACCCCTCACATCTCTTTCCTTCCTTCCTAGCTCTGCTTCTACTAAGTTTAATATACCTTTAAGTGGCTACTGTACACAAGGTCCTGGGGTTCAGCACTCGGGTTATGAAAAGATGAGTGAGACACGGCTCTATCTTGAAAGGGACTTCTGTGTTTCAGGGGACGACCCTGGCAGAACTATAAATGACAGGTTAGAGATGCAAAAGAACAGAAGTAGAAAATGTACTTAAGAGACAAGGGCATGAAAAGTCTTGAATTTGAAATCAACTAAACTTGAGAAACTGGGAAGTAAAGAGAGAAGCTGCTCAAAATTAACCTGCTGAGTTAATCACCTGCTCCTTTATTGAATTGTCTGTGTTCCAGGCACAGTACCAGATGTAGCAGTTACAAAATAGAAAAGCCTGGTACCTGGTCATGCTCTGAAAGGAGAGAGACATGTGGATGGGTTTGGTGTCAGGGACCAGGACAATACCAACCAAGACAGATACCATGTCAGAAAGTACAGACATGAGTAGGAGGAGAGAGAATAAACTCCAAATGGAAGAATGAGTTGACTTAACACAATGACATTAAAGGGATGCTTCATATGTATACATTACATTGACTCCTTGTAGTTCCATGAGGCATGCTCAGTGATCATTTTTATATTACATAGAAAGTGAAAGAGTTTCAGAGAAGTGATAGCAGCAAGGTTACTACAGTTTGAATCAGGAATGTTCCCTAAAGGTCCATGTGCTCAAGGCTTAGTCACTACTTGGAGGTGGTGGAACTTTTAAGAGGTGGGGCCTAGAGTAGGTCACTGGGGCATGCCCTTGAAGGGACTATGGGACCCTGGCTTCCTTCTCTTTCTCTCCTTTTCTGGTCATAGAGTGAATGGTTTTGCCTCACCACACACTCTGGCTGTGAAGTGCTGCCTGGAAACTAAAATCATGAGCCCCGAGATCAACTTTCTCTATATATAAATTGATTATCTCAGGTATTTGTTAGAGTGGCTAAAAGCTGACTAAGAACTTTTCCAGCAAAAAGTAGATGGCAAGATGCTGTTGCCAGTACCTGGATGCCTCCACAGCCTAAACCCTGCATGGGACAGAGACATACTGGTGTCTGGTTGGCATTTTTTTCCCTCTCCTTAGGGCTCCTCTAAAGCAAAAAGAAAGACAACACATTTTCCATTTTAAAAATATATTAATCCATTAGAAAAAAGCCTCCTGAGAATGGCAGCCCATATTTCTGTGTATAAAGATCCTGGATGGCAAGTTCTGCAGCTAAAGTTTTAATAAATAATTCAGCCTATCTCTGGAGTACATGCTATAATCACTATTTCCCCAAGTCTGCTACCTCCTCTAAGTCTTAATACCCTATTCCTTCTCCTACCACGTAGGAAAAAAACCCTAATTCTCAACAACAAAACTCAAACAACTAAAAAATATATATCTATCAAAACTATTTCTGTTTTTCTGGGCGTGGCGGTACGCGCTTGTAATCCTAGTGGTTGGGGAGGCTGAGTGAAGATGATCACAAGTTTTAAGTCCAGCCTCAGCAAGTTGGCAAGGCCCTATGCAAATTAGTGAGACTCTGTCTCAAAATAAAAAAAATATAAAGGTTGGGATGCAGCTCAGTGGCAAAGCACCTCTGGGTTCAATCCTCAGTACGGAAAAAAAAAAAATTCTGTCTTGATTTGTGCAAACATATTCAAATTTCTCTATTTAAATCCTTTCCTGAAAAAGGGATTCAGGCTGTCATTAGATTTCACAGTAATTGTATCTATATCCAGAGTTGGCTTCATGTGTCCACCACTGTCACTATTTTGACATTTTTTTACATTCTTGTTGGTACTAGGGATTGAACCTAGGATCTTGCACATGCTCTACCACTGAGCTGCACTCCCAGCCTTGAAATTTTTAGTAATTTTATCTTTCAACTTGTGTTTTATAAGTGAAGTCTGATGGAACAAGGGAGTCTGTGCATGAGCAGAAGAGAAGGAGAGAGAGAGAAAAAAAGCTTTATATTTTAGGGCTTTTAATAGAACTTTTGGCCTGCTTTTTGAACAATGGGATTTCTGTTTTGTTCTAGGCCCTGTAAATTATATAATGAGTCCTGTTGGCCCCTTCCACCCCAATAGGTTTTGTGTGTTTGGGTACTTGTCTCTCTACTCTTCTCCCACTTTTCCCCTTTCCTCGAATTACATTTACTTTTGAGGGGAGGGCCACTATTTTTTTCATCTCTATAAACAAGCTCTCTATACCCAGGTGCCTAATACAGTGCTAAGAACACAGAAGATACTTGATAAACATCCATAAAGTTAAACAATATACTGTTCCAGTTAGATAACTGTTAACAGTTCCATGATGACCACAACTTTTTTTTTTCTAAATTATAAAAACCTATCTGATTCCGAGAACGCGATGAAGTACCAATCTCCTGTTTCTGTGGAAGGCTGTAAAAATAGTGGCTTCTTCCTTATATAAAAAAACAACCCACTTCATATTAATAAAACAATAATAAGTGGCAGGGTATTAGGTTTGTTTTTGAGGGCTTTATTTCCTTTTAACTTTTTGTTAAATCTGAGCATCAAAGCATTTTTTTGAAAGTTTACTGTTCCAGCATCTTAGATTCCAAGACATGGCAACAGACTTTTCCTAAGGGTTGAATGTTGCTTCATGCAATGCTTAATTTGAGTCAACAAATGGCTGAGGGAACATCCCTAAATGCTTATCTCTCAGAAGGAGCAAATGTAACTACCAGCCTCTGGTGATCCAGAGGCAAATAACTGAGGTCAAGTTTCCATCTCAGATTCCCAACACTGTTACACCTTGTATCACTGCTAGATTCTCAAGCTGGCCCATCGGAGCCTCTTTACAAAGATAGAATTTATATCCTATGATTCAAGTCTATTATAGATGACTATACCCAAGATAAATGCCATCAGGAGCAGACAACTCTTCACATGTTCCAAAGTTTCACTGGTTATAGTCACAGGATGCTAAAATGTCACTTATATAAAAAACATCAATTAAATTGGTCAAGTATCCCACAAGACCCAGGTTCAACAGTTTTCTTTTCCCCATTTTGGCAAGCATGGAGAGGAAGAACTCAGAAATGTGTCCTTGGCTACTAAGAGGGGAGGGAGATCCAGGACACACATGGAATAAAGAGAAAGCCAATTTAATAATGGTGTCCTTTATCCAAAGATGAAGGGGAGACATCAATTGTCTTCTAAATATTAATAAAAGGACACAAAACCAAATGGCCATGCATGAGGAACAAAGGAAGTGAGCTACAAAGAGTAGCAGTGTGAGTATTCATTATTCAGAGGAGGGGGGCCTGACAAGGTACATTTGGGTTAGGGGCAATGTCATAAGGCTTACGAGAGTCTCAGTTGCAACTTTTTCGTTAGCTTTAAAGAAGAAGTTGTTGATGTTTAACATTAGTGGTAATAATCTAAGAAGGACCAAATGTACACTGTGTTGAGATATTTTAGGCAGAGTAATCAAGAAGTGGAGAGCATACTTTATTCACACTGTGACTAAACCTAGCACACTGCCAAAAACTAGGATTTGGAACAAATTTTGGAATAAAAACTACTCATCTGTTTTGCAAAAAGGAATCAGAAGCACATCAGCGTAATCAGTAATTTTAAACTTGCCTATTAAGTCAGGACACTGATCGCTAACAGATGCATATATTTGCAAATTTCTTCAACAAAGTTGACAAGCTCTTCTTTGCAGGTCTCTCCTTGCTGCCCTGGAATATATGTTTCTGAATTTCTAATTATGCTCATTACTAATGATTCTTGGTATCTTTGTCAGTTTATATTGACTAGTCAGATGCTGTTGGGTAAGAAAGCCCAAAGAGAGGTCTCAAAGCAAGTCAGATAGTCAATACATACCTGGTCCCACTATAAATTGAGCAAAAAGGATTTGCACTAAGTAGTCAATGGAAAATGCCCTGCTTTTGGAATGATAGTCTGGAGGTTAAATGTGGAAATACACTGAGCTTGGAGCTAAAGTATTCTGGCAGAGGGCATGAGTTTGATTTACTTTTTAATTAATTAATTAATTATTATTATTATTATTATTATTAGTAGTAGTAGTAGTAGTAGTAGTAGTACTGGGGGATTGAACCCAGGGACACTTTATCACTGAGTCTCATCCACAGCCCTTTTTATTTTTTTATTTTGAGACAGGGTCTTGCTCAGTTGCTGAGGGTCTCGCTAAATTGCTAAGGCTGGCCTTGTACTCATGATCCTTCTAGCCTCGGCCTCCTGAGTCACTGCAACTACAGGTGTGAAACACCATGCTCAGTTGAGTTTTAAAACACATTTGAATGGGCAAATTAGCTCCCAGGGTAACTCAGAAAGCAATTCATGAAAAAACTTTTATTTTTTTCTTTTGGTACTAGAAATTGAACTCAGGGGTGCTCTATCATTGAGCTATATCCCCCAGTCCTTCCTATTTTTTTAATTTTGAAATAGGGTCTAACTCAATTTATTAGGCTGGCCTTGAACTTGCAATCCTTCTACTTCAGTCTCCTGGGGTTACAGACATGTGTCACCATGGCTGGGAACTAGCTCATTTTGGAATGAACAAAATACTATGTTTGGGAGTTACAAACAAAATGCCCCCCCTTATCTATGGGGGATACTTCCAAGACTGCTGGTAGATATTTGAAACCAGGGATAGCACCAAACTATAATTTAATAAGCTATAATTTAAGCACTTAACATGTACTTTTGCTGTATGATGTGTGACAGCAAATAAGCATGAATTTCTTTCTTTATAATTTCATGGATAGAAGATTTGTTCTTACCATAGATCATAGCAATTTCAGCACATGATTGTTTTTTCTTATTTAGAACCTCTGCCTTCTCCTTTAAAGGAAGCACTTTATAGCTTCTCTCTAGCATATCCCAGTTGTGAGCATCACTATTCTTGCGCTTTGGGGCCATTATTAAGTAAAACAAAGATTACCTGAACACAAACACAGTCATATCACAATAAAGCAAAAGTCAATCTGATAACTGAGGTGACTACTAAGTGACTAATAGGTGGGTAGCATATAAAGTGTGGATACACTGGATAAAGGGATGAATCATATCTCAGGTGGATATAGGGGGATGACACAAGATTTCTTCACACTACTCTGAATGGTATGCAATTCAGAACTTATTAATTGTTTACTACTGGAATTTTCCATTTAATGTATTTGTACTATCATTGACGATGGGTTGGTAACTAAAACTGAAAAGCTAAACTACAAATGGCAATGAGGGTTGGGGAGTACTACTATATGAGGCACCATGGGAGGAAATGGTATATTCATAACTGAAGTCTTTTTAAGTTGTAGATGGATACAATAACTTTATTTATTTTTTATGTAGTGCTGAGGATTGAACCCAGTGCCCCACATATGCTACACAAGTACTCTACCACTGAGCCACAACCCCAGCTGTATCTTTGTTACATATTCCAGCAAGAACCATGTGTGAACTGAGAATTCTATAGGTACTACAATGTGTTATAGCCTCAAACTGGTTGTATTTATTAGCCAGGTATTTCTCACAAATGTGGATTTTATATAAGAATTATGAAAAAAAATATACATATTGAAGATACACAATTGTGCTAAAGGTCTTTCAAGAGAATTTTGAAAATTCCCTTCAAAATCAAACTGTTTTTCTCTAAACAATGCCTGAGCTATGGAAACAGGCTTAAGCTGCCAAAGAATTCACCTGTGATGTTTGTATTCTAAAACCTAAAGAGGCTGGGATGTCAGTCAGAACATATATATTGTCTTGGCCTGGAATTAAACTTTAAGAATTCAGAAACATCTTTATTGTGTTCCCTTCCTTTAAAAACAAGCAAACAAACCAAAATAAGTGCAGCTAATGGAGGTATTTCATTAAAAGCAAAAACCAAAAACAAACACACAAAAAATTGTTAGAAACAAAAGCACATTTCAGTCAAGAACTTTAAGTACAAGAAGCCTACAGACTTCCCAACCTAAAAGTGAAAAGGGAATAGCAAAATGAACCTACAAAAAATGTAACACAGATGTGAAAACCTCTCTCATTTGTCTTTTCTGCTAGTCTCTCTCTAGTTCTTACTAAATCTTTTTTTTTTTTTTTAAGAGAGAGAGAGGAGAGAGAGAGAGAGAGAATTTTAATATTTATTTTTTAGTTATCGGCAGATACAACATCTTTGTTTTGTATGTGGTGCTGAGGATCGAACCCGGGCCGCACGCATGCCAGGCAAGCACGCTACCGCTTGAGCCACATCCCCAGCCCCATCTTACTAAATCTTACTAAAGTTTTCCCTTCTCACTTTGTTGAAAAATCTTCTTTCAGTAATCAACTTTCATGTCATTTCTCTGGCACTCGAGTGATACCAAGAACTAACTAACTCTGCCTACCACTGGAATGCATTTTCAGCACTTTATATATATTTATTCATTTCAGATCCATGCACAGGAAAACCCCAATAAGGTAATTCTATTACTATCACCATGTTATAGCTGAGAAAACTCAGGACAGTGAGGCTGAAACACTTGTCCAGCTGGTTGGGTTGAGATGACCAGAGTCTACACTTTGAGTCACTGCCTCTCTGTCAAGAGTTATTTGCACTTGCTGGTGAATTATTTTGAAGGGTTTAATAGTTTATTTAGAGAACATTCAATTAATGTTCTTGTTGGTTAATATTCTGTGTGTAGGGGTGTGTGCATATGTGTGAATTTTGTGTGAAGTGTGTATTTGGGATGGGTTATGCCTGAGTTTGTTTCAATGAGTTCACACATAGAAAAAAAAATCACATTTTATTGAGAACCTATAATCTGCTCATTAGTGTATAATATTTTCTGTTAATAATCTTCAAAATAATCTTGCAAAACAAATGTTCTCTATTTTTTAATTCTAATGTTTGCCTTTTCATATATATGTGTATATACGTATATACATATATGCCCCAGTCATGCTCTCTGTTATCCAGTATATTTGCCTTTTGATTCTCTTCTTTAGTTCTCAAAAGACTCAGGAAGCTAAATGGTTCATAGGATCTAGTGTTTTTACAGATTGTTTTCTGCCGAGTACTTCCCATGTCATACCATTTTTTAGAATACTTCATTCTGAGGTAAAAGGATTGCAAGTTTGAGGACAGCCTGGGGAACTTAGTGAGACCCTGACTCAAAATGAAATAAAGACAAAAAATGCTTTGGGGATGAAGCTCTGTGGTAGAGTTCTTGTTGAGCGTGCACAAGTCCTGGGTTGGGTCCTCAGTACCACAAAAACGAACAAAGACAAAACATTGATACTTTTAGATTGCATCTCCCAAGTATTGATTAGCTCCTTAAAATATAAATGTGACTGAATTCAGCCTAGTGCCATCAATAGTCTTAGTTTAACTACTGACTACTAATAGTTCTGGAAGAAAACATACACTACTGACTATCAGGAGTCAATATTTGTAGTCAGTAGTATATGTTTTCTTCCAGAACTGTAGCAAGTTACTTCTGGTATACAATTAAGATGACATTTCACAGGTATCCTATGAATATGAATCTTCTTATAATTTTGCTTTCCAAAGAACCTGGATGGCCAGCCATTCCAGAAATGGTGAAAACCAAGTAAAACCAAGCATGTTAAACCTTTTGACCATGATTCACCCTTAGAAATACTCATGTTATTGAAATGCAGTACATGTGAATATATGTGTATATATGCATTTGTATAACTAAAAATATTTTACAAAACAATGTGTTCTATTACCGGAACACATTTTCCATTTTTCTTTTCAATGCAGTGTTTTGTTGCTTTTTCCAAAATGAAAACCACCAAAGCCTTTACATGACTCCCAAATCATACTGCAACCAACAGCTTGAAAAACAGGGATCAAGAACATACTGTTTCAATTTTAATTAATATTTTGTGCAAAATGGAATAAAACAGGCTTGTTTGAGCAAAATGAATAATATATTGATTTCCATGCATCTCTCTGGTCTACATGCACTTAAATGGGGCTGTCACTGTCCTGTATGAGGTGGACAGACTTCCTTTTCATAATGTGCATCCTTTTTTTGCCTTTTGAATTTTGTACTTTTGAATGTTTTACCCATTTGAAAGTTAAGAAAAATGAAATTTTTACTCCTTCTGAAACTGAGTTTTTTTTTTTTTTTTAAGATTTTGTTTAGTTGTAGATGGACACATACTTTTATTTGTTTATTTTTATGTGGTGCCAGGGATCAAACCCAGTGCCTTACGTATACTAGGCACTCTACCATTGAGCCACCACCACCCTGGCCCTGAAACTGAGATTTTTTTAGATGGGGCTGTTTTTGATTTATTTAATCTCATTTTGTTCTTAGTGTTTTCAGACTGATTTCTTAAAAGTAGATTTTTCAGGAAAAGAAGCAAAACTTTAGGTTTCCAGGGCAAAATTCTCCTCTGTAAAAATACTGATCCACTTTGGATTCTTTCCAATCTTAGGCACTTCAGTAATCCTCTTGGTATTTTCAAAATGAATAATCAATGGTGTTTTGATAAACTCAGTCAGTCCCCTTCTTTACTATCCTGGAATGCAAATAACTGTCCTTCTAGATTGGAATACAGCTATCATTCACAAATAAGTCTATCAATAGATTTTTCTCCCTAACACATATTGGATTTTCATCCCTTCCAAAATGACATTGGATGCTGGCCTGAGAGGAAATATTTTTATCTTTAAATTTTAAAAGAAACAGAAGGATAAAGTTTATTTTTTGGTATGTTATTAATTTTTTTAAAAAAATTTAAATATAGAGATAACTACTATTTCACAGTTTACATGCTTTATGTGCTTGAGCTACTCTATTTAAAAAGATACATGTTTAGTCTTTACAGAAATGGAAAGAAAAAGCAGAAAATGATATAAGCAAAATATTGCCTGGTAGCCGACTGCCATTGCCACCACTTTCCTCAGAGATTCCTTCCTTCTTTCTTCCTTCCTTCCTTTCCTCCCTCCAGGCCTCCCTCCCTCCCTCCCTCATATACATGAGTAAAAAGAAGATACATAAACCAGAGTCCTCTATTACTTCAGAATTTCTTTTAAATCAAAAGCAGTTCACAGTGCTGGAGGTCTTGCCTGCTTTCACCATTTCCAAGAAGAAGTAGAGATTTCATGGAAACACTTGTTCTCAGGAAAGAGAGGGTTAACCTGCACGAGACTTAGACCTTCAATACACCAGTGAGTCATGGAAAAATGCGAGACTGGCTCCTGCTTTAGTTCTGCTGTCTCCAAAAGCAGCTATATTTGATTGTCCTGCAGCTGATGTAGCACTATGTGTCAGAGGAACTAAATAACTTCTATAACTCAGAGGCAGATTTTTTTTTTTTTTTTTCATATTGAGAAACTTGCCAGAAGACCTCCGGGCACATAAACAAAGGTTTAAAACACTTCACGTTAAGAGTGAGGAAAGATGAGTAACCCCACAAAAGCAGAACTGTGAGAAAAGATATCTAAGGGAAAGAAGGTGTGTCCCAGTGAACATTGGGTGGCCAGTGAAAATAGACCTGCTTCTAAAATCCATCCGACAGATGCTAATGCAGTGGCACTGTGAGGTGGATTACTAAGATTGTGCGGATGGCTCAAAGCTTTGTGCCCAAAGCACTGGGCTCTATCGTCCAAAATTTCAAAAGTACAAAAATCAATGCCTTTCATAACAGTAGTTCTCAGACTTTGACATCTAACCGCTAGCCTCGTACAGCACCAGGGCACACATGGGCTGGGAGTGGCTCCTGGTGGCCAACCAGGTTCTCTCTCCTCCCTGTCTTGTTTACTCTTTTCTTACTAACACCAGACCAAGATCACCACTTGAGCTATTGCACACTTCTGCCAGATGTGGCGAATTGTAGGGGTATATTTTGACTGCTACTCTGTCATGTGAACAAGAGACAAGTGCTGAAACCTGTGCTTCCTCTTTGCTCTTCACATTTTCCCCAAATGTTTGTAAACAGTTCTAGAAAATTCTTTTTAACATTCCAGTCTTCTAGATTAAAAGGTTAAAGCTTATGTTGACAAAGTGTCATTAATTAGAAGTAATTTTGCATTGCTCCGGTATATCCTGGCATTGTCATTTCAGTATTGTGGCTGATTTGAAGTCTCAGAAGAAATTAATTTTTTAATACGTATTTTTTTCAGTTGTAGGTGGACACAATACCTTTATTGTATTTTTATGTGGTGCTGAGGATCAAACCCAGTGCCTCATGCATGCCAGGGGAGCACTCTACCACTGAGCCACAGCCACAGCCCAGAAAATAATTTTTAATGTAGGAGAAACAAACACTACAAATAATTTCCATGTAAATTACTTCAAGGTTTTGCAAATGACCTGATTATTTTCATTAGTACATCCAGGCAAAATTGTTTGTGTTTCACTATATAACTTCTACCAGAATTTGTAAAATAAATTTACACACACACACTTAATTCCCACCGATCTTTGAAAGCCTAAATGAAAGTTCTCTTTGCATTTCTCTGTATTTTCCATCATTGAAAAAATGCCTGACTACAATAAAATGTTACTTTTAACTTTTGAATCATGGGAGAAGATAGCAGTATTGGTGTGCACTTCATGTTGAGTAACTTAGCAAAGTTTGTCCCCTCATTTCCCTCTACCAATCAACCTAAAATTACTAGCCATCAACCTTCATAAAAATCTGTAAATTTTCTCTCATTCACTTTATTTGTTCAAATATACATTTGTACTTTTAAAAAAAGCATATTATTCCATCATTACTCATTTGTTAAGTTAGAAAATGTCCTATATTCTTAAGGCTTTGTACTACATTTGCTGGATAACTATTTTAGGTCAAAAGAGATTGTCCTGAGCTCTCTGGCTGCTGCAGGCATTACTGCTTACAGCCCAAGGGGCTATGGATCTTGTATACAAACTGCTTTGTTCTCAGCCCAAGAGAAGGAATTCAGGAATTATGAAGCTGACTTCTGCTATATGAACAATAATCATTGTACTTCTAAAGCTTGCAACTTCTGTATTAAGAAAAACTTGACAAAAAATGGGTCAAAATTTGAGGCTCAGTATCAGCCTTGTTTGGCAACGGAGCCAATCCTTAGTAATCCTTGAAAATGGCAAGCAGGGAGAGAAGGGAACACCTCCAAGACTCATTTTAGCAATGTTCCAACAGTTTTAGTCATCAGAGTGCCTAACAAAGGGCAGATTTAAGGTTCTTCCTCCAGTCTCAGCCCACCCTGGAGGTGAGGTGAGGAAAGGGAGGGGAGTGGAGGAGGAGGAGGAGGGCTGAGTGAAGAGTCTCTTTACTTTCCCTTCACAGAAGAAGAAACAAAACACAAAAAGGGAGGGTGGGGGGAGGAGATTAAGACAAACATAAGGCTACAAAAGAGGGAGAATGATTGAAGTCATCTGCATCCTTTTAGAAGGCCTAGAGTAAAAGCAAAGCCCTACTGAAAAGGCACAAAAACACTGTCCTACCTCATTTCTTTCTGGGACAGATTCATCAAGGCTGAAAATTAGCCCAAAGAGGAGACTTATTACTAAAGAATCCATGTGTAGTAATAACAGCAACTTTACATTTAACAATCACTTTCTGACTGCTAAGGCAATGAGAAAGTCTAAAGTAAAACAAGACTGATTTTTTTTTCAACTAACAAGCTTCAAATTGAAGACTCTGAATACATTGTCCTAAAAAATGATCAATGCAGGCAATAATCCAGTTGATATCGTCCATGCTAAACATTTTTAGTTTCCAGTTAAAACAAAATACACACACACACACACACACACACACACACACACACGTGTGTGTATTCTTCTTTTGGAGTTATCTAGAGTGAGTTGATGAAACATAAGAAAACTAGTCTCAATACTTGAAAGATATTACCTTATTTTTTACCCAATCTAGAAGGGATCCATCCAACATGATTCAATATGTTCACCAGACTTGGCTCTGAATGACTAAAATTTAGATAAAAATAATAACAATCTGTTATGCAAAGCCCTTGACTTTTTAACACAAAGGCCATCAAAAGATGATAGTAGCTGGGCACCTGCAATCCCAGTGACTTGGAAGGTTGAGGCAGGAGGATCTCGAGTTCAAAGCCAGCAACAGCAACTTGGTTTCTTTACTCTTGTTTTAACAGGTGTTCCCTTAAAATTGGGGGATTTAAAGGAAGACCCAGTCATTATCTTGACTGACTCCTCTAATCTGTTCAAGTTATTTTTCTATCCAAGTTTCTTGAAGGCTTTTACCTCATGCTGGGGATAGAAACTGAATGGAAACTGCCCACTTCTGGGCCTGGCACCAGGAGAACCCCAGTAAAACCAGACCTGAAACCAGACTATGCCTTGACCAAAACTCTGATGCATACGCATACCTCTTGGCTACCTTCTTCTGTCCTTCCCCTAATAGTCCTGGAGCTATTGTTTAAACAGGAAAGACAAGTTTTCTAGACCAGTGGCCTTCCTGGTCTGAGCAAATTGAAATAAACTCCTTTCCTGTTTTACCACAATCTTTATTTCTCTTAAATGGACTTTGGGGATGGCAGGTGGCCAGATCTGATCTATTAAGACTACCTGAGTCAGGCTTCTGGCCAAGGATGCTGATAACATTGTGAAGATATTTTGTGCACAGGCAGTTGTTAACATTGGTGTTTCCACAGGGGATCACTACAGAGTCCTGGTCTACCATCTTGCTCTGCTCCCCTCCCTGGGTGATAGAAAACAGTGAGGTATATATAGGATATATCTTGCTTTGAGTTTCTTCCAAGTATTTATCATTCGCTGTCAAGTAATCTTCCCCCAAATCTCTGTACAACAGACAGTAAGTAGACAATGGATGAGGGGAAGGTCATCGAATGCCAAAGATCTTGGAAAAAATGTAGGACCATTAAAATAACCAATCCCACCACAGGGCCAGCTTCATGGGTGTGCCACTTGTGTAGCTGCCACTTGTGCAGTTGCTTAAAGCCTCGCACTCCCAAGGGCCTCAAGCCTAGTTTAACCCTCTGCCTTTAAATTTGTATTGTCTTGAAATTCTTAACTTTTGAACACGGAGCCACAGACATTTATGTTGTTCTAGAGTCTTTCGGCTACACTGTCTTTAATGCTAATCCCCATTCTGGTCAATGAATTAGTTTCTAGAAGAGCTTTAACCACAATAAAATTGGGGCTCTGAGTCCTTCCCCAAGTCTCTTTCCCTTATTGCTGCTTGCTGAGAAGCTTATCACAACCCAGAGACCTCACTCAAATGCTGCCTCATTTTCCCTCTTCCATATGCTATGCTTTACATAGAGAACATTTTCCTGCTACTTTTCCAAGCCATATACTCCTTAACATCTTCTAAAATCTTCCCATCATGTTCTGCATTTATTACCTCCTATCTCCCCGGTTCCTGCTTAACACAAATTTCTTAGCATGGAGAGATCAATTGTGTGGTTGAAAGGACTAACTTTCTAAATGACTGTAGAACAAGAAAAGGCAAAGACAGCCACAAAGTAAGTGAACTTGTCATCCTGTTAATACTGACACAACCCCTACTTTTGCCTCAAGTTCTGGCATTTGATTAGATCTGTCTTTGTTTCCTCTGCCTTGTGTAGCATCTAGTTCTCTGTGGAACTGAAACACCATAACAACAAAAAGCCTAGTCATGTACGTGGAATATTCATTTACATATTTGACCTTGGAACACACCCTAGAGCACAAGGGATAGGCTTGATATATTCTTCCCAAACAGTGTGCGTGTGGTTCCCTCATATGCAAATATGTGCATCCTGGGCAGCTTTTTCCTTTTTTTAAAATTAACTTCAAATAAACGGAAACAGAGTGAGGTGTCCTCATCATTTTCTGCTTGGTACATGTCTGCCAGGTTCTCCTGGTGCTGAGACATTGGCACAGAGCTGTCTGCCTTCCAGGAGAAAATACAGCTCCTCCGAGAGCTACTGGGGCATGCAGCCGGGATTCCCTGGCTATTCTGATTATAACTTCACTACCAGCTCTGCGGTCACCAGCCCAGGTCGACATTCCCACACCACCCAGAAAAAGCATGTTCTGTCAGTCTAAGAGGGAATCAGCTCCTTTGTGAAAGGGACCCTCCCCAAAGGGAAGGCTGGAAAAATGAGCCAGAAGCAGTAACTGGGGTCTTTTGAAAACTAGGTTTTAAAAGGCCTCCTTTTCCTTCCCAATCCATCTGTTCTCTAACCCTTCCATTAACCCCCAGAGCCTCTTGTTCTTGCTCCCTTCCCCAGAATTTAAGCAATAGACAAAAGACACTCTTACTTCCTTACAAGTCAAGGAAACAGGAATGGACTACAGAATGGTGAAGGTAAACCCAAGGAGGAAAATTAATAAACCACCTCAGTACTAGACAGGCAGATATCATAAATGATCATGATTCACAAAGAGAAAAAGAGACAAATCTCTCCTAAAAGGGTACAATTTAGAAGGTTAAAATATTCACATAACCACTGGACTTGCTGCACACTTCTCATGCTTACCATTTTTTTTTAAAATATGGATTCAAAGCCAAACCCAACTGTACTAATAACTTTACCTCTTGCATGGTCACCGAAATACTAAGAAGTTTTTTTTAAAAAAACCTTTTTCTCAAGTGTACACTTTTTCCCCCATGAACTTCACATTAGAGGTTTAGTGGACTGATTTATAATTTGTCACCTTTTGTCTTTTTCAGCAGTGTGTCATTAAGTCTTTAATTTGGCGTTTCCTGTAGTCTGTAGTAGGATATATGCTATTTTAAAATCCAAGGACTGCAGACATAGATGGTGGGTAAAGATCTGTGAACCATAAGTAAATTCTTATAAGGAACATACAAAAAAGATTGTTCTTCAGTCAGACTTAAGCCATTACTTTTTTCTAAAGAAGAAAAGGCACAAGTTAAGAAAAAGGCACCGTCAAAGACCTTCTGCCCAAATGTGCATCTCCATGAAGTTTCCTGCTGAGTGCGTATGAATGCACTGAGATCTGGGAAAAGGATCCAAATAGGATTTCAAACATCCAAAAATTTTAACTCAAACATTTAGGTATTTCACCATGCTGCTATTCATTCATTCACTGATTTTTTTTGTCTTAGTTTAAAGAGATGCTAAACAAAAGGAGGCAAGCTCTACATGTATTTACATTCCAAAACTAAGCTCCCCTCACCATCCCCCAAGTCTGTCATCCCTTCACAGCCAAACAAACCGTAAAGTCTAGCCCTAAGTTGGGGAAGAGAAGCAACAACTTGGAAAGAAAGTTTCTCCTTTTTTTCCCTTAAGAAAACAGAATCCATAGTGATTAATCTGCTCTAATTTCCATTTTTTAAAAAAATGATTTGCACACTTTTAAGAAAATGTATGTAGCATAAATTAAGGAACAAGATTATGGTCTTTTATTAATTTGGTACTATTGTATTCATTATTCTTCCACAGTTTTGGTCAATGAAATACTTCTGGCATCTTCATATAAAATTTAATGAAAAAACATATCAACCTAATTTATAAAATTGATTGATTCACCAATGCAAAGTATAAAAGGCTTTCTAAATCCCTGAAGGAGATTCATTTTTATTATTTAAGTTATAATGTTTTAAATGCAGTTGAAAAGTATATAAGTTTGTTATCTAAGAGTAAACTTGTTCAAGTGATTTTATTTATGACATTACCCATGTAGGTCAAAGGTAAACTAAGTAATGTTTAAGTAGGTACACATCTGCTTGGAAATAAGACTAAATAAATGAATTCACTGGTATTCCTTATTTTTAAGAGGCTCTGCATTATTATTTTTGGAAGTATAATCTTATCAAATGAGACTCTTAACAGTAATTGAAAGTAGTGCCTTGTAAATCTGCAGAGTATTGTACTTATAAATCTATTATTTGTTGAAAGGATTTCTTTAAAACCATCAATTAATATCATGGTGAACAACAATTGAGTAAAATAGGGCCATAAAATCACTGAAATATGTTTACAATTCTCAAATTTTAAATTTAGATCTATATGCACATAATTCCAGAATATAATAAACTTCTAAATTTGAAAAAGAGATATAGATATTACATCTCACACCAACATAGTCTTCCATAAACATACATTTGATTGTCAAAAATCTAGAAGTAATATTTCTAATTGAGCTGTTATAAAATGAAGTATGAATTTAAATACTATCTTCATTTAAAAAGCCAGACTTATCATTTAAGTGTTTTTCACAAAATACCTACAAAAGCACCAAACCCTTTCATCTACAGAACACTTGGCAATTATTCTCTTCTTCTCACATCTGAAAAGCAAATTAGCAGTTCTCAAATGTGATGCTACAACACCAGTCAAAAATGTAAGCTTTGAGCTTTGTTAAAACTAGTCTGACAAAAACTAAATATATCTGTAGATCTAAAAGAAATATAACTAAAAAACCCCCTAAACTAAACAGAGGAAATGGAAAAATCATCTATCTAAAATATTAGCATGAGACTATAAAACTCAGTGGTGATCCTCCTCTCCCCTCCTCTGCCAGGGTCAGTAGAGACCGGGTGGGAAACCTGGACTTGAGCCTAGGCATTGAGGAGCCCCTCTTACTCTTTAGAGGAGGAACACAGAGGAGGCCTATTGGAACAGGACTTTCATACCACCCAGCAGTAACCAGCACCTGCCCCCTCATGCAGAGCAGTAAGGAGGAATGCTTATCTCTCCCAGCAGGGCGGTATCAGCAGAGATCCAGAGGTAAGCATGAACTTCCACCCACCTAAGCAATAAAGCGTGCTTACCCTGAGGTTGTCAATGATCACCAAGGGAAGAACCTGGACGCCTAACCTCATTTATAAGAGGCAAAGCAGTATCATAGGACATGTACTAACCAGAGGATTTTAAAAGGAATAGTCCAGAGCTTTTAAAATTATATAGTCAAAATTTCTAAAATTCAAAGGAAGATCACTTGTTATGCCAAGAACCTGGAAAACCTCAACTTGAATATGAAAAGACAGGACACCAATTCCAAGATAACACAGATGTGATAATTATCTGATAGGGTCTTTAAATCAGCCATCACCTTAATGTTTTAATGCGCAATTATAAAAGATGTGTGAAAGAAAAAATATAAAAAGTATCAGGAAATAGATGACATAAAGAAGAATCAGCCATAAATTTTACAATTACACACAATAACTGAAATAAAACATTCAGTGAGTGAACTCAGCAGAATGGAGAAACAGAAGAAAGGGTCAATATAGTTGATTTCTTCTATAGAAATTAACCAATCTGAACAATAAAGAGAAAAGAGGCTGAAAAGGGTAAACAGAGCCCCTAGGAACTTGTGAGACAATAACAGATGTATTTCATTTGTGACCTGGAGAGTAAAGGGGGGGGGGGGGGAAAGGAGAAAGGTGGAACTGAAAATGTTTTCTAAGAAATAATAAATGAAAAATTTCCAAATTTGATGGAAGATGTAAACCTACAGATTCAAGAAGCATTTGATAAACCCAAGCAAATCCATGCCAAGATACATCACAATTTAAGTTCTGAAAATAAAGATGACACTTAAAAACAGTAAAAAAACAAATGACACCTTATCTAAAAAAGGAAAGTATTGTTCAAATGACATATTTCTTATTAGAAACCAGAAGGTGACAGAACACCTTTGAAGGCAAGAGAAAAAATCTTTCAACACAGATTCTTATCCTTAGTGAAAATATCCTTCAGAAACAAAGGGGAAATTAAGGTGTTCTCAGATGAAGAAAATCGAAAGCTTCTCCTAAAAGAATGGCTTTACTAAGTTCTCAGGACAGAAATGATAAAAGAAGGAACACTCAAACATTAGGAAAAAAGAAAAGTGGAAAGAGTAAAATTTTACTATGGGTAAGAACAAAAGATTTATTTATTTATTTGTCTCTCTAAGATTTATCTCCATAAGATAAATCATGTTTGACGTTTGAAGCCAGAATTCATCATAGCCTGATGTGGTTCTCAATGTCCTCAAACAGGAGATATGAAGAAAAAGTAGAAATCTCTAGAACTGAAAAATACAATAATGAAATTGAGAAATCAATGGGTGGGCTCAACAGTAGAATGAAGAGACCAGAGGTCAGTGATTTGAAGATTGAATAAGAATTAAGCAATCTAAACAACAGAAAGAAACTAAACTGAAAAAATAGAGGAAATATTTAAGACAAATTAGATTATAAATGAAAAAGATCAACAGATTATGTAGAGAAAGAATTTTACATGTAACTAAAGTTAGTGAAATGTTGACATCAATAGATTGTGATAGATTATAGATGTACAATGTAATACCTCCAACAATACAAAAAATACTGAATAAGTTGATGAATTTAAAAACAAAGATAAACCTATATGAAATTTTAAAAAATGTCAAAGTCACTTTCAACAAAACAGTGAAACATAAAGAGAAGTTAAAGCAACAACAAAACAAAGCATGAAGGCAGACTTAGGCCCCAACCTATGGATGATGGGAAACTCAGGTGATTCTAAGTGGGTAGCCTTGTATCTTGATTGTGATGGTGATCACACAAATTGGCACATGAAAAAAAAAATGACATAGAACTATGTAAACATGTTGTGGTGCAGTGGTGCACACCTGTAATCCCAGCTTCTTTACTCAGAGGTAAAAGCATCCCTGGTTCAATCCTCAGTACTGAAAAAAACAAAAAAAGAAAAATGAAACCAGAAAAAAACATGTATACATATTATACCAATGCCAATTTCCTAGTTTTGATATTGTACTACATAGTTTTTAAAAAATGTAACCATGAAGAAACCTGGGTGAAAGGTGTAGGACCTCTCTGAACTCTTTGTAACTTTCAGGGACTATAAGTTTTTCAAAATAAAAATCAATTCAAATATGTAATAAGTGAATGGTAAATAGATAATTACAAGCTAAATGGAGGTCATGGTACTTGGGTAGATTTAGGAAGGAAAACTGATACATGAGTACTGTAGAGTTGTATTGATCTAGAATATTTTTAATACTTTCAACTGTATATGACACTAAAGTGACAAATTTTAGAAAACTGATATCTGATATAATTTTACCTGATGTCTTAGGATCTATACGGCATTAACTCACTTTATATAATTATTCTGTCTCCAAGAATAAAATAATGCCTATAATGGGATTCCTAAGCAAGTCTACAGTAAATATTCAAGAAGAACGTATTTATGTTCATCAAAACATGTATCACTGTTTTCCCATCTAAAGGACACATGGCTACCTCTATTTAAATCCAACAGCTAACCATAACATCCCATTAATAATCAGGATAAAAACTTTCCAGTGTAAAGAAAACAAATAAATAAGTGTGTGTGTGTGTGTGTGTGTGTGTGTGTGTGTGTATATATATATATATATATATATATATATATATAAACACACACACACACATACATACATACATATATAAACAAATATATATGTATATTTATACATACATATAAATATATATGTATGTATATATATACATACATACAAAAAACATAAATGTATGTACATCTATAATGTACATAAATGTATATACATCTATAATATATAACATTTAATATGTTATAATGAGTATTTATATAAGCTCAGAATATAACATATTAATATATATTAAATCCAGATCCTATTAAAAGGCCATTAAAAAGGGAAAGGGACTATTTTATATAAATTTACTTAATAAGTCAACAAATAAACAATCATTTGTGAATGATTCAACAGAAAGATTAAAAAATGATAAATGGAGGTTATACAAGTGTGTTTGTAGTATGTGAGTGTTTATGTGTACATATTTCTTAAAAATACAAATTTTCTTTCTTTTTTACCAGCAAGACCAATTAAGATAAGAGGCAGGCAGGACTAAATCCCAGGCTGATTTGATATCTACAGAAAAATGAGAGCACTGTGCAGCTACTAAATGGAAATGATCCTTGGACACAACAATCCCTTCTTTGTGAAGCAAATGGAAAGTGAGGACAGCAACGGAAAACTCAAGTTCACCCTCACCTGAGTGTTTCTGTACCTGTGAGCTAAACACTTACATATGATATGACCACAGAGTGACAAAGGGGAAAAAGCAAACAATAGTCATGTCTTGAAAGCATTCCCCATGCCAAGAACAGCAAACCTAATATCATGGCTTATGAAGGAGATTCTGTAAGGAAACAGAGAATTTAATTCAATTTCTTAAAATTAATTGGAACCTTGAACATAAGATGTTCAATTGATATAGAACCTGAGGCAAATTTCTAATATAGTATGATTACATTTTCATGAACAAGGATTTCAAAACTGGAAAGTACTACAGCCAAAGAGAGTATTTTTAAAAAAAATATTCTTGATGAGCCTTTATATTATTCATTTATTTATATGCAGTGCTGAGACTCGAACCCAGTTCCTCACACATGCTAGGCAAGTGCTCTAACACTGAGCCACAACCTTAGCCCAAAAGTTGTATTTTTTTTTTAAATAAAAACAATGCAAAGTGATAATAACTTTTTATTTTCTTTCCTCATTTGAACGGCAAAGTTCCTACACCACTAGCAAGTTGTTGGTTGGTTGGTTGGTTTTGGTACTTAGAAAAATCTAGTCATGTCAGTGAGAAAGCTATTGACAAGGGATAAATTGACAAGGAAGGGATTTTTGAATATTTTAAGCTACTAGGACATCATCTTAGAAGAGTAATTAACTTCTGGGAATATTTAACTTGCCATAAAAACCAGATTAGTCTGAACCTTCTTGGCACTTTTTCTCAGAAATATTTATAGAACTTTTCAAACTGTAGGTCTTAACATTCCTCTTTGGCAGAAATAGTAGAAACATCAGCTTCCCATGATATCTCAGCTTCCACCAAGAAGCAGAGGGCTGACAAGATAATTTCCAAAAACAAACTAAGAAGATTCAAGTTTTCAGTACCAGTGTTATAGCCATTTATTACAGAAGCAAATAATTTCATGTTAAATCATTTCCTTATAGTTTTTATTAGTAACTCAGTTAATGTTGAAGCTTTAGACTCACTAACTTATCCCATTTTAGCACATAGTAAGCACTCAATAAACAATATGCAGAGTGAATAACTGGATAATGTCATGTTCAGCATATCCTAAAAATCAATCTTACAACAATCTATCTTACTAACAATCTGTCACACAGCAAAATTATAACCTTCAATTTATAACTCTGAGTCTGAACATTCAGGAGGGCAAAAGGGAATTTTCTTGCAGTTCTAAGAGGCCTACTTCCTAATCAGCTCACAGTAGGTACTTGGGACATGAGAGATGAGTAGAGCTGAGGCCTGCCATCACCACAAATGTCCCCAGACACCAATGAAAAAGCCATGTTAGGGGAATGGACTGGGCATTTGCCAGAAGGCTACCATGAAGAAACTTCTGTACCTTCTATCGACTGATGTGTCTCACTTGCAAATGCAGAGTTCTCTGCTTAGGATTATAAAACCATACAAACCACAGTTATGGAAAACACAGAAATGATGGAGCTTCAGATGCTTTTCCTGGCTAAATGAGATGAGCTCACTTGTGACTGACTAAGGCACATTTTGTTATTCCTCTTCTTCCTATTCATTTCACATAAACGGGTTTGTGGTGGTTTAAAATTTTCATCTGAGTGCCTCTGGCTTATAACACTCTAAACTGTGAACAGGCAAAACTGGAAAAAACAAACAACAACAACAACATAAAAAAACAAGTCATCCAGTATTTACAGACAGTAGGATCCTGTTGAAAGTCAACACAAACAAGCATCTTGTCCCTTACCTCCGCCCCTAAGCAATAAAACTGTGGTTCCAGAAAGTTTTTGAAAAAAGCTACATTACATCTTGTCTTAACTGGTTAAGGCAATTGTGAATGGTGAGATTCCTCCCTATACTAATTACTTCAACTTCCTTAATGAAACTCAGGTGTAATCCCTGAGGCTCTGCAGCCCAGCACAGTTAACCCAACTGGAGAATATGGTATTTGCCAAAGGGGAATTAATTATGTTACGAGAGGTCTATTATAAATACAAATCTAAACTCATGATTTACTGAACAGTAGAAAAGTCAGATAATAAATCGGAATTTTAAAATTCAAAATGTGCAATTCTGTCAACCTCAAAAACAAGGCCTGTCATTTGGTGCAATATTTTTGGTTTTGTTTCATTTGTTACTGCTTTCATATAGATCTATGGTTGGACCAGCCTGGACCTCTGCAGAAGATGGGGATACTTTTTCCATGTTCTTCCCTCTCAGTATTCCATACCATCTATTTCATAATCAACATACCAAATACTAGCCCTTTAGCTCAAACAATGAGAACAAACTCATCCCCTGTGTTTTGGGATGATTACTCTGAGAAGGCAGATATTATACATAATATGTGTATTACTAGCTAATATAAATATTAACATAAACTAATTCCAATGTCAAACAGATAGTAATGGATATTTCTACTTGGGAAGGCAATAATTTACACATACAATAATAAATCACTTCATGGTTCATAACTGACTTCAAAAATTAAATTATTTGCAAATCACACCACAGATCCGGGTATTTTACTTTCACAGTTCTCTCCTAATATTAAGTCCTGAAACAACTTCAGTGCCTCAAAAGCTAGGCAATTTTCTTTACCTATTCAAAATTCACCTTTTAAATTCATCGTCAAGAGAGGAGTAGGTTGAGGGCTTTCTTCTTTTTAATAAATTTAAAAAATAATTAAAAATTAAGCAAAAAAAACAACATTTCCTAACCTCCTAATAAAGTATTAGTTTCTTTAGTTTTTCACAACCTTTTGAGCTGATTATTAATATTCTGTACTAATCAGCACTTAACTGGTATTCAGTCCACTGAAGGCAAAGGGCAGAACTGGATCTCTCTCTAAATATACTAAATATGGTCAGTCAGAAGTTTTATGAATTTTATGGGGCATGGAATAGCCTGCACCAAATTGCTTTAGACTGCAGGCTCTCGAGCCAGAATGCCTGGGTTCAAATCTCAACTTTCTTCCCTGAGTTGTCAGGCTTAAATGAGCTAATTTTTGGTAAGAGCCTCGCAAAGTGCCTAGAAAATACTCAACAGTGACCATTACCACAATTACACCTAGAGAAACCCACTGAATCCAGCTTTAAGAGCTGGATTATGACTCCCAATCTTGGAGCAGGGTGTCACTCAGAAGTACAGAGCTTGCCTAGCATGTGTGATGCCCTAGGTTCAATCTCCAGTACCACGAGGGAGAGGAAGAGAGAGGAAGGGAGAAAGGATGTGTGTGCATGTGCTTGCTTACAATCTCGTTTAGGAAATATTTACCATCCAGAAATACACTGGCATACCAAATATCTATAATATACCTAAAAAACATACCCATCATACCTTCAGTGAAATGACACAAGTAAGGAAGTACATTCCCATTCAAAAAGACTTCTAGACATGAATGAGATGTAGGTGGAAAAGGAATCCTACACAGCAGCAGATACAGGTCAATCCTAAGGGCTTTGACCAGGGCACTGGAGTAGAGAATAATAAAAATAAATAAAAGGTGTGGACTAACCCAGAGAGACTACATTATTGTGCATAATAACTGTCAATTCTTAAGAGAACAGATATTAACAAAAACTGTGGAAACAAACTCAGAATAAAATTTTTTTTAACTGTGTGTCTTTGATGTTTTACATTTTGGAATCATTAAAATAGAAACGTGGTAGGAAGTAACTGGGGCATGTGAGGAAGTTCAATGAGCCCAGGCTATAGCCAGGCATGCAGAAGTCTTTCTGAAAGATAATTCCAAGAAGAATCTTCAGCAAGTCCAAAGTCCTGAGGCAGCAATGAGTTTTGTTTGTGCAAAGAACAAAGAAGGCCATAGCATGATAAGAAGAAGTGGCAGACAAACAAATAGGAGCAAGATTATACATAAAATCTTAAGTTTGGATTTGATTCCAGGGATAAAAGGAAGTCTTGAAGTGGTTAAATTAAGCAAGGATGTGATGTTATATCAACACAAAAATTAGAAGGACAGGGATAATCTCCTACCTGTGTAAAGGGTAAACACACTAAAATGGAAGTAAAAGCAGTTTTAATATTAAAATCATGTTAAGTGGTTAAAAGTGCCAATCAAAGTAATGGGAAATTGGGGAATGATGGTAAGTTAATAAGATTAGGACAATTCTTCCAATATATTAAATTTAAGAAGAGAGGGTAACATAAATGAAGAGCTACCTTGGAAATGACTTTGAGTGCAAATTGCACACACAGACAGCTTAAACCCCTCGCTCTGGAAGGTAACATTTGCAAGTGACACATGTGTATGTGATGTGACAATATGAACTACTTGAAACAAGAAGCGAGTCTAAGATCGGGGTGAGAAGATGCGACCAACCTAAGGCTAACAAAGGTTCAAACTTTATTTTCAAGGCACTTATAATGAGAAGAAAGTTTTGTGCCACACAAAGAATTTTCTAATAATCATGAAGCCACTTACTAAAACAGACATTTAAGACTATCTGGACAAAAATTAACGTCTGTAAGTCACTCCTATACACCACTGGGGGAAGATAACCTGATGCTCAGACCATTAAAAAATGCCATCTAGTTCCTGGAAGCCACCAGCTCAAATGTCAGCTTGGCCACTCAGTCAAAGCAGATGAATAGACGACATTCAATTTAATGATGAAACGATTTTGGAAGCGGCCTTAAAGAAAACATTCAAGTTTTATCTTGTGCAGGAACACCATAGCTCACAAACAACCCTTGTGAGAGAAAGAACTGTCCTACCTAAGATAATATTTGCCAAGCTCTAGAGGCAATATTCTGGGGGAACATACCTTCTGCCCTATTGCTTTGGTGGTATTACTCATCAAAGAAAAGAAATTACTTTATGGGAAGTTTATTCAGAGTTGTATCACTGAAACCCATCAAATGCCCCATTCCTCCATAAAACAAGTTCCAAAATACGCCACCATTTATGGAAGCAATGAATGATATGTTCTTGTTATAGTCATTGTTGTCTAAGAAATAATTGTCTTTCCTTTGAGAATCTGCAAATATTAAGAATGCAGTGTTCCATTACACAGACCATAGCCCCTCAACCATGCAACAATAAACACATTAGATTTGTGATACCAATGATAAAGCTTTTCTTTGGCTAGTTACATTGAAAGGGAAAAAGAGGATGTTTGGAAATTTTATGAAACACCTAATTCCTAAGGAAAATATATGCTTATAATTCCTATCATGTTCATATGATTAGCGATACTGAGACAGGTATTTCTACTTGTCAAAAGAAAAGATTTTTCATATTTTACTGAGCGTATGACTAGATAACCAAACTTTAGAATCTCCTATTTTTTCCCTCTCAAGGCTAAAGATGTAGTATGCAAAGGCTTTACTGTCGTAACAGAAGAAACATAAAAGACTCTGACTTTTAAATTTTTCTTAGGTCTAATGAAACGTTTGTAAGTCCATTATACCTTTTGGTACCTCTTACCTGAGGCAGACCAAGTGCCAGGTACAGTGACAAAGACAAAAACAAAATGGATACAAAACATAAAAAATCTCCTACAATGTCAATGAGACCACAGGATGAAAAAGGAGCTGCTTACTTGGGGGAATTATTAGTGTTTCCACAAATACACTTAAGGGATAGGAATACTTGATATTATTTTAATCATGCATAACAGGCTATCAAAATTCTTGACGCAAAGTAAGTTAGAATTAAAAAGATGTGGTTCTTGACATTTTCTGATGGTCAAAATTTTTTTTTAATTGGACTGTTTCCTGTATTGATTAACCAGATTAAGTTTTAGCTAATATCTTACTTGTTAGACTTTCTTGGATTCCCATAGGTATATTATGGTTTTTTTTTTGGTATGTTTATGCACATGTTTTTTATGCATACGCAAGCTGGAATCTATGGATGTATCAAAGATTTTAGCAAACACTGCTTAGAAAATGTTTACTTAAAAAACAGAAAAAAATTACCTACAAAACTTTGAGAGCTCTTGAGTATTTTGTTAAGAAAATATCCCAGAAATAATAGATTAGAATGGCATCTTAAGATACTACTCAAATTTTACTGAGCAATGTTTATGAAGTCTGTCTTAGATTGCCTTGCTATTATTCCCTCAAATTATTTCAAAAAAAGAAAGTATAGCCAATATTGAGATGTTCCAATTATTTTCACTAAAATTGGAAGATTAATCCACTTAATGTGGATGAATCTGACTCCGGGATGGGTGTGGGGAAAGTATTGATTCTGGTTATAGAAACTAAAATAAATGAGTGATATGTAAAAACAATGCCCAATCTAAGGACCCTGATATTCTTAATGCCTAAACCTCAACTGTATGAATCCTAACACAGACTCTGGAACAAGAGACAATAAATATTAAACTAGGTCTATAAATACAGACTACAAACTATAAATATAGTCACTGCCTTCTATCATTATAAACAAAGTACATTCAAAACAAAGCTATTGTTAAAGTCAAAGGTGGTCAGCCTACAAACTTGTTTTGTAAAATACTTCTGGAGATATTTCTACACTGTAGAAGGAATTTTTAAAGTAAAACTTTATATGATGGATATGAAAAGACAAACCTCATAAAACTCTACTTAAAAAGAAATACTTTTTGAATGATTTAATCTAAAATACTGAAATTGTAATGTTAAAAACATAAGTAATCCTTTAAAAAATGATTTCTATTTGAGAACATAGGTGAGACAAGTCTACCAAATGAAATAGGTTAAATTTAAAGAGAAGCTTGTCAGTTAAATTTAAAAAATATATTTTAAGTTTTGAGTCATACTGAATCATATGCTTTTCAGATTTGAGCAACTGCTTTGGATAGTTTTATAAAATTAGCCCACAGTTTTGTTAAGCTTACAATGACAAAACATTAAGAATTCAATCCCTGATGAGTAGCTATGATATCAAATAAAGAACTGTCTGGAGGAAAAAAACCTACAGACATAATAATTGAATTCCCTTACAGGATTAATGGGTGACATGTAAGCCAAAAAATGATTCATCTTATTTTAAAATTAATTACAAAGTCCTTGATTATTTTAGAATGAAATACATATTCCTGTAACAGTTTTCCTTAGGCAATGGCAACACTAAATATATCTATGATACACTTGTTCATCAAAGCAGTAGTAGAAAAAGGAAAACATGGCTCTTCTGAAGAACATACCTGATTTTCTCCTGTCAAGATGAGTCAAATGAGATTTACACTCAATTTTAAAACAAAGAAATATTCAGGAACTAGTACATCAGTACTAAATTATGAGATTTTTTAAGAAAAATAAAATAATGCAGCCCAGTATCGGGGTGTATGCTTGTAATCTCAGCTAATTTGGGAGGCTGAGGCTGTAATTCCAATTGAGCCTGGATAACAAGTGATCTCATCTCAAGAAAAACAAAACAAAACAACAACAACAACAATAATAATAATAACCCAAGCAAAAACAAAAAAAAAAAACTCATGGTGGATTTGCCCTATGTTCAATCCCCAGCACTGCAAACAAACAAACAAAAAAGACAAAGTAATGATAGAGCTTACTTTTATATATTCAAGAGATGTCTAGTCTCACTATTTTTCCCCTCTTGGTAAAAGAAAGGAAATATAAGTCTACTGACCCTTGAATTAAGCAAAATTACTTGGGAAAAAAAAAAAAAAAAACTGCCAGCTGCTGTGGTGCATTCCTGTAATCTAAGAAGGTTGGGAAGGCTGAGGAAGAAGGATCTAGAGTTCAAAGCCAGCCTTGGAAACTTAGTGAGGCCCTAAGCAACTCAGTGAGACTCTATCTTCAAACAAAATATTAAAAGGGCTGGGGATGATGTCCATCACATTCCACCATCATTGCTAACCCCCTGCCTGGTGGAATATGATGGACATCATTATCCAAAGTACATGTATAAAGACATGAATTGGTGTGAACATACTTTTTATACAGAGATATGAAAAACTGTGCTCTAAATGTATAATAAGAATTTTGTATTAATAATGCATTCCACTGTCATGTATTTAAAAAAATAAAATCAAATAAAAAAATTAAAAAAATAAAAGGGCTCGGGCACATGTGGCTCAGTGGTTAAGTGCCCCTGGGTTCAATCCGTGGTACCAAAAAAAAAAAAAAAAAAATTACTTTAACTGAAGCATCCCTCACCTACCTATAAAAATAAAATAAATTCTGACCATCTACATGAACCTCTGGGAATTAAAGGAAAATGTCAAATCATTTAAAATACAATAAGCCCCATGCAAATTATATGTTTAAAAGTGACTACCCATTATTTACAACATTTTCAAAATTTCAAGAAAATTCAGCCAATAAATTACTTTTAATCTTATTTCTGGCACTACTGAATGTCAGAATACTTTCAATTTAAAAAAAAAAAGATTAGAAGACATATTCAGTCCAATTTCTACTGCTACGTTTCCAATATTTGAATACTGACTGAAGATAAACACCTCATTTTCTTCACTGTTTACCCAGATGTAATAAGAACTCTGAGACTGTACCAAAAAGTAGGATCCTTCTTTCCTTCAAATCTATACTTTGTATAAGCTGAATGAGAAGCACCTGTTAAAGCTGTCAGATAATTAAAGTGGCAGATGGGTGCAAGGGCTGGGATGTATGCTATTTTCAGGCTAATAAAGACCTAATTATTCAGAATCAATTATATTTATTACTAATTTTTAAAAGAGTCCAAAAAATGTAATGGCATTTTGCCATTTCAAATCTGAATTCCAAAATTAAATGAAGTCAGTGCTTCTTTTCATGTACCAGATAATATATAAAAATGATTTAAGCAATTTTGACACATCCCAATAAATTCAAAGACAAAGTTCAAAGGGAAGTTTTTATTTTTAAATGGTGATTTATATAAACGATTCATCATAGATAAGGAAGAATACATTTTCTTGTTTTGCATCTTTTATCATTAAAACTGAGAAAACTGTGAGGAATATCAATGTCTTATAAAAATTCTTTATTCACCAGAAATTGGTCCATTTTTAGATTGTTGAAATTCTAACATCAAACAACACTGAGTGTATATATAAAGCACGGTATTGAAAATTTTTATGCTAGAAAAGAGTTACATGCTACTTTTTCAATTATACTAAACATTTCTTAAAACACTTTTAAAGAATACATTTATTAAGGGTTAATAGTTTGTACTAATATTGTCTACCATTTATTTTTCCATTTAGAATACACTGAACTTAGCAAAAAGTTTACAGTTTTCTATGAAGAATGATAACCAGTAAGGAAAATTCAGTTAGTATTTACATGAATGAAATACTAGTTTTTTTTTTTTTCAGTCACACAGATTAAACATTGGACAGTAAAAACTCATCACTGAACAACAACAACAAAAACAATAGCTAGAAATAGCCTATGTGATGCCTAATACTTCCACCCTAATTATTGTTAGGTTTATCTATCAAATAAAAATAATACAGAGAAGATACTTCAAAGATTTTCATATACTGGACCCAGGACTCCTGGCCACCACTGTGAACCTCAGGACAAGTATGGTGGTTAACATGAGAAGCTAAAGCACACTTGAAAATGGACAATGGCTATTTTTAAAACTTTCTCTGTATTTACCTCCATTTCATTAGAGTTATCATCTTAAAGATGTCACATTTGCAACTCAAAGGGATATCATAGTAAGTTAACAAAGTAAAATAAGCCTATAATTTTTCCCATTGGCAACAAGATAAACATTTTGAGATTTTCCAAATTTAGCAAACATTATAAGGCCTTTCATCAAGGGATTAAATTATCCACCCTAATCCCCAAACTATTACATACCTTAGAAATTATTTTATATAATAATCCACTTTAATTTTTACCTAATTCTTAGAATTGCAAATCAATCCTACTTTAGTAGACAACTGAATATATATTATTGATGTAGTTAACATAATACCCTGTAATTTATGGCTGATTATATAGCAATGGGTACTTTTTAAAAGGAGAGCAAGAAAAAGGCTCTCATGTGAATGTAATGAAATTGCTCTAATTCCTAAAAAGTTTTGGCTTATTCTTACCTTGCTTACAGATAAAGAAAATTATATTTTATCCAAACACTATGTACTGTAATAATGGCATAATGAAGATATAGACTCTCTTGGCCTAATCTGATTCTCTACAGAGCAGATGTAGTTAGTACTTTGCAGTCTAGACTAAATATAAGAAGATTTTAGAATGAATCTTTACCAATATTCTTGGGATGACTTGGTAAAGGATTTCGAAATTGATAACTCAAATGCCCTAAGATGAACTTAAATTTACTTCATTGTAATGATAAACCGTAAAATCATATTTATAGGCCCTAACAGAAGTATTTCAAAAATAAAACTTCCACCAAGAATCCATCAAAATGGAAATGCAAACTTTCACAAGTGATTGAAAAAAGTGAAGTGCATTATGGGCAATTGTATTATTAAGCATAAGGGTAAATGAAAATTGAAATTATATAGACAAGACTCTCCCACTTCACTCTATGAATTTACATGAAGGATTTAAGAGGAAAAAAACAATATTTATAAACATCACTTTTGGCTTAAGAAAACAGACTAGTCTTATTTATAAATTGAAATCATGTAAATCACATGCACAGATGTACAATGAAGCACAATCAGATACCAAGACATTAATGTTTTTGGAGAAATCATCATTTCTAAGTTATAAATGCATTTGGGAACATCAAAGACTTTCCTTATATCGATGCATAAACAACAGTGCTGATCTCTGCCTTTAATAAAATATTTTCCTTTTCAATATTTTTCCTATAATTTTTTTAGTTGTAGATAGACACAATACCTTTATTTTATTAATTTTTATGTGGTGCTGAAGATCAAATCCAGTGCCTCACGTGTACTAAGCAAGTCCTCTGCCACTGAGCTACACAACTCCAGCCTCCACTTCAATATCTTTTAAAATAAAACTCTTCCATTAGTGTAGTTTCAAAGCACACTGTAAGATGCAATAAACTTTTCTACGGCCACCGTGAAGTCCTGAGCTTCCAAGAGATTATAGGATTCCAATCAGTAGGTCTCAGGAATTCCAAGTGACAGGGAAGAGGTGCCACATATCTAGCTTTCCAGCCACACATCTATCTATCCATCTGTTCACATGCTGATTCTACCCACCCATGCAGGCATCCCCCTATCCAGTCAAACACATCCAGCAAGTATTGTATCTTGTGATATATGGCAGGGATAGTAAGGCAGTCTGGTCTTTACAAGTTCCCATATTTGAACAAAGAAGGGAGACTTGAAAGACTAGTAGATAAAAATGAAGACTGAGAAGAGGAAATTAAATAAAAGCCATAGTAGAGAAGAATATAATATTCATTGTCATCCACAGTTCCATCATTCAGTAATATCTTGGATATGAGGTTTCTACAGAATATATTATGGAGTGATGTCACTAAAAAAAAAGAATAGGATCACTTGAGGAGAACTTAAAAATTCTTTAAAAGGCAACTAAATTACTAAATACTGTTAGAAATGGTGGGAAATTTATTTTGAAAAATATATTTACTTTCTAACGTTTGCATTTCAGTATTCACAAGTCTACGTTCTAGTGAAGGAGAAACCACACAGCAGTGTAAGCCATGGGTATGCAAAATTATAAAATAATGTGGTAACAATAGCAATAACAATGTATTCAATTTTCAAACAAGAAGTATAGATAAGAGATGTTTATTCATTTTACAAACGTCAGCTTTAGACCTCTGTGTCTATTTTCTGTGATTCACAGAATAACTGGTGAAATTCTAGTTTTTGTTATTCAATAAATATCATCATGCATTAAAATATTATTTGAACTTGATTGGCATCACTGGCACATTCTTCCTGGCTAATGGCATTATGCAGATACTAATTTGTTTTGAAAAAGTGGCCAAGGGCATATCAGCAATACACTTGGTTCCTCTCTTAACAAAAGAACATTTACACTTAAACAGGTGAATTATGATACAAATATGAGGACTAACAACATAGGAGCAAAAAATAGACCTTAAAAATGTATACTTTTAAGAGAAAGTATGTATAATTTTTGTTAGAAAATTGTATTTTAGTTTTGTGATGAAACAATTGCAGCCAGCAGCTTCAAGTCTGTGTCCATAGCTCTCACGAAGTATGAACAAGGCATGGGAAACAGTACTGATCACAGCAGAGCTGCCAACTGCATCTGCAGTGTTTTTAAATCCTTAGAGCCAAATGCATTTTGCTACCAGTTTAAACGGAGTTTCAGAGTTAGAATGAAGTTCAGTATCTGCTTTAGGATACCTTTAAAGAATATAAAGCATCTTCTAAAGATACTTCTAGGTGCCATGGATATAATAAAAGGAAGAGGGTCTTCACACAAGTAAATTGCTCCCTAACAATTTTATAATAAGCACTGGAAGTGACGGTCAATGAGGATTCAGCTCTCAGCATGCAGAAGGCTGACAGTTAGGATCTGCGTTTGTTTTTACTTTGTTACTCTTATTATCCAAGCCAGATTCTTCTTAAGACCTTATTTTACTCTGATTACTGCAATACAACTGCCAGTGAGTACAAAGCAGACTGGTCACTCCTTGGCTGAAGTCAGCCAAGAGAATACTCTGCTGGAGAAAGTAACATGTGCCTCAAAGGCTTGGAGGCCAAGGGAAAAACTGAGACACATACAAGACAACAATATATAAACCAATTAACTTAGCCTCTCAGGAAAACCATCTTTGCTCTCATCAAATTGTGTATTATCTGGCAAAATAAACTGAAAGTCTATTTATAGAGTAGGCAGGCTACATCTTTTATAGCTAAAACAGAAGTAGTAAGGGTCAAAGAATGCAAAATTCTAGACAACCCGTCTTTTTTTCCAAAAGCCATTTAATGTGCTTTTGATACAGATCACTTTCTTGTCAATAATTCTTTTGTCTTTCTTAAAACTCCATCTGCGCAACAACCAGGTCACCTTGAATTTCAAGTACAACATTGCCTATAAATTTAATTTAACATCATATTATTCATAATTACCATGAACAGGAGACAGGTGTGACCTTCATTGTCACACTGAAGGGACTGAGGATAGAATGGGTTAATTGACTTGCTCAGGGCTACACGTGCTGAGCTGACTATAGGCTCTGTATGAACCACCAGTATGACCTGGCTATTAAAATATTATTGCAATCATATGCTTTTTAAAGAAAAAGAACTTCCCTACCAAGAGAGGCATTGGCCTCATTCACTAGAGAGTGCACACTGCTCACGTCATCTCTTAAATACTTATTTTAGCTCTGGATAGTATATTTTAACAGTTCATAGCTGGGATAGAGAGTACCCATAGGATGTCACCAGGAAAGCAAGGGATCTGAAACTCATGTTCCATGAACTCTGAATTTACAGGGAACTCTGAATGATTTATTAACGGAAGAAAAGTCAGAGCAAGGACTTGAGGGCTGTGGATTAACAGCCAGAGAATTATTTGATAAAATATCCCCGAAAGATGATTTGTTTGAGTTGGAAATTAAAAGGAAGAGGTGGTTTGTTTGTTTGTTTGTTTGTTTTGTTTTCTATTTCTAAATGCAATCAGGGCTACCACAAAACAGTGGAATTCTTCCTAATATATTTATGCTTTATATCATGCAAGTGTTCTAGATTATGTAACAGCCTAAACATCTGTCAGTTACCTTGTAAAAGGGACACCTAAGTTGGGAAGGTAGCTGAGTGACTGCACATGGAAGGTTTCTATTTTAGTCAGTTTTGTGTTACTATAACAGAATACCTGTGACCAGGTAATTTATAAAGAAATTTATTTCTCACAGTTCTGGAGGTCGGGGATTCCAAGAGCATGGCTCTCACATCTGGGAAGGGACTTTACACTGCATCATAAGATGGTGGAGGGCAGGCATTACATGGAGAGACAGCAAAGTACTATCTTGGGTCTCCTTCTTCTAAATCCACTATCATCATCATAGCGGCCACCCTCATTTTCTCATTTAATCCTAAATACCCCTCAAGGGCCCTACTTCCATTTGCCATTAACAGATAAATCTGGAGATTAAATTTAAAGCACTTGAATTTTCTGGGGGGATATAGTCAAGCCATAGCAACCTCTTTTAAATGTAAGATTTTGAAACTAACAGTAGGCATTTGGCAGAGGAGCCCAAATCAGAACTTAAATCTATGCAACTGGTTCCCTTTTCTTTCTTTAACATGGGACCCTTGGAATACCTGATTGACAGGAATCTAGTTCAACTCACAGAATGCCTCGGGCTCTCTTTCTAACCAAGTTGATGCTATTAACTTGCTTAAAAATGTGTGATGACTTCTAAGTCCTCCCAGGACAAAGCCCAATCTGTTTAAAGTGACATATTGTGGTCACCACAGCTGAATCTACATGGTCCACCCTTTTCTGACCACCCCAATAGTGCCCTGGATGATCCCACAGCTGGATAACCCAGCAGGCAGCTGTGACTCCAGCCCTCCTCCCTGTTTCAAAAGGGTAGCTTGCTTTTATCTTTTTTTTTTTTCTTCCAGGTAGAATTACATATAGGGTTTTTGTTTTTTTAATTTTAATTTTAAAAATCTTTGTTTCAGATATACAAAAGCATCATGGTGCATCTAACAGCACTACTTACAGTAAACTTTCGTGCATCCCTGCAGTCGTTAGATACTATCCATGTCCCCTCCAGGGACAATATGCAACCTTCTTTCTGAAGGCTTATTCACCTCCCCAGCTTGAATAATTTGCTCTTTCTCAGCTCCATTCTATACACGCCTCTCTTTTGGCACTTAAACCCTGCTAAAATAGTTAACATTGGGCAACACTGTGCTTCTTATATACCACTAACTTCCCAGTGACAGGGGTATGTCCTATTTATTTCCCACACTTAGCACAATGTTTGGGACAATAGTAGACTCTTAATGAAATGTTTGAGTGGTGGTCACTGATTTTCAACCTGCAATCTCTGACATTCTAGGACTGGTCAAGACTACAAAAAGATTCTGTCATAGTAATGGTAATGGTACTACTGTCCCTGTATTTGTGAGCAACATTTTTCATATCTCTTGGAGTGGAAATACAGTAGTTTCCCCTCTTCTGCATCCAAAGACCCCGTGGATGCCTAAAACTATGGGTAATACCAAACTATATGTACTTTTTTTTGATTGCACATACATACCTATGATAGTTTAATTTATAAATTAGGCACAATAAAAGACTGACAACAAAAATAAAATAGAACAATTATAACAAGACTATAATAAAATGTTATATGAATGTGGTCTCTCTCATGGAAGAGTTAAGACAAACATTAATAGTTTTGAACCACAGTTGACCACAGGTAACAAACCATGGAAAATGAAACTGATAAAACTCAAAACTGAGTTTGTCATCAAGGAGAGAGGAGGATCTCCTTCAGCGAGTGATCTCCAGAGCCATGATGAGAGAAGTCATGGAAATACACAGTTTTCCAATTAGACTGGCCTCTCCAGATATCTTTTTTCAGTTCTCGCAAGTAGGTTCTATTTTCTTCCTATGGGATCCATGCACTGAGTATTGTAAGGAAGACTGCATATATTATTTCATTTAATACAATACCACAAATAAGATGGGTCTATTATTCTCCCTTGATAAATAATGACTGTGAAACTTAGAAATACTAAAATAATTTAGTCTTTTAACAACAGTAAATTCTATATTGTCACTTCTACTGCATCTCGACTACTGGGCCACTCATTTATTCATTCATTTTGCTCATTAATTTGTTCATGGAATTTATAAAGCACATAAGAAGTGCCTTTAACATATGGAAATTTATGACTTGGACAGACTGATACCATGCGATCTCCAGTTCCAAGCTGCTTTGATTCTGTATTTAGGAAACAGCTTATCATTTAAAACAAGGCACATTTTCAATTTTAAAAAAGGTAATGATGCAATTTTTAGAGATAAGAATATCATATCCCTATCTGATCTTTATAAATTATAATATGCATAGACAAGGAGGTTTTCCACTCAGATCATTTTCTTGGGCTATTTTTAATAACCGTATTTTTATTCTTTTAAATGTTAGTCTACATCTTATTGTGAAATCACCATTAAATTTTTAAAATCTTCACAGACCTTAGTTGATATCACATAAAAACATTTAACAATTTCAAATTCCTACTCCTTTGAATTGGCATAATTTAATCTTCAACTAGTTTTAACAAACTTCAGGCAGTTTTGGATTTAAGATTTCCTTTTTAGTTTTGTTTGTTTTAAAATGCACCTCTCTGGCCAACTTTTCAGTAAGCCAAATTTCAGACTAAGAACACATTTTAGAAGTTTCTTCAGTTCAGAACAACTGCAGTAAACCCAGTTATACCACAACTTGTCAGCTTAAGGATTTGGCTGTATCACAAGTTACATTATGTTCCTGGAAACGCAACTGCTAGGAAACTGTCAAGGCCTGGTTTACTGTACCTTGTCTATGCTTATTAAGGTATGCCTACCCCATCTCCAGCATTATAAAGTAGTCCCCGGACATAAAACACGAAACATATCTGTAGTAACTGGATCACCATTAGTTGTAACCATAGTTGCTTAACAAAGCTGATTACTTGAAAAGCTAGACTGGAAGAACACTGGGGCTAGGAACCATATCCTCTTCATTACCTTTACCAAAATTGGCCAAAATAAGCTCCAAAATTCTTCTAAAGATAGTTCTGTGTCCTATACATTGTATCAGATACAGACTACTTAAAAGATATATGATGGCAACTTTGTTATGTGTCAAATAATTTTGTTATGTGTCAAATCTCTGGCAAGAAGGCAATAATTTAACAGGGACACAGCCACATCAACATTCATAGCAGCACAATTCACAATAGCTAAACTGTGGAGCCAACTTAGATGTCCTTCAGTGGATGAATGCATAAAAAAAAATGTGGCATTTATACACAAATGGAATATTATTCAGCACTAAAAAAGAACAAAATCATGGCTTTTGCAGGTAAATGGATGGCATTAGAGAAGATTATGCTAAGTGAAGTTAGCGATCCCCAAAAAACAAATGCCGAATGTTTTCTCTGATATAAGGGAGATGACTCAAAGTGGGGTACGGAGGGGGAGCATGGGAGGAAGATTATTTCTAGATAGGGAAGAAGGGTGGAATGGAATGGAGAGGGAAGGGGATTAGCAAGGATAGTGGAATGTGATGGTCATCATTATACAAAATACATATATGAAGATTTGAATTTGGTGTCAACATACCTTATATACAGAGATATGAAAAATTGTGGTATATATGAGTATTAAGAATTGTAATGCAAAAAAAGAGTATATGTATAATGGCATAATTTGGCATGAACATACTTTTATACAGAGTTACAAAAAATTGTGCTGTATATGAGTAATAATGTGTGTAATGCATCCCACTATTGTCATGTATTTAACAAATAAAAAAAGAAGGCAATAATTTACATTTGAATAAATAAATCAGAAACCAATCAGATATAAACCCACTTAACTTGGCTATTTTTTCTTGGGTTTTTTGGTTTGGGTTGTTTTGGTGCTGGGGATTGAACCCAGTGGTGCTTTTACACTGAGTTACAGCCCTAGTCCTTATTTTTATTTTTGATTTTGACACAGGGTTTTTCTAAGTTGCTGAAAGTCTCCCTAAATTGTCAAGGCTCGCCTTGAACTTGCATCCTCTTGCCTCTGCCTCCCGAGTCCCTGGGATTACAGGCAGTCACCATCACATCCAGCAGGTTGTCTATGTCACAGAAATAGGACAGGAGCCAAGCAGAGCTTGCCAAGGCTTAGGATCAAAAACTTTTTAGCATCTGCCTGTCAGTCAATAGGAGGCAATGGATTCTAGTCATCATTTCTTTGTATAGTTCTTCATCGAGACACAAAGAATCAACTCACTTGAAGGAAACACTAAAAGCTGAATAAAAGAATAGTCACTTCTAAATTCTATAATTTTCTCTTTCTAGACTTCTCAAATGATATTTACTGCCTTACCTAGGACCAATACCTTTCCTCCTGCAATGGCGATTATTAGAATGAGATTACATCTGTTAATTAAAAAGATAGTTCAAAATATCTAATATTTTACATAGTTCAGTGTTTTCATGCGGGAACTGAGAATAAACAAAACCATAGAGAACAGAATGATTAAATTCAATATTCTTATTGAATAACTACTATATAATAAGTACCATTAAGAATGACAGAAAGTAGTTCATAAATAGCAAATGACCCAATTAAAAAGTAGAATGAAAGATTTAAAAAATCAAAACCAATGAAAATATATAACTGCTTAAAGACCCAGACATTACATGATTAATTGACAGATTAATAACAGAGGCAATTAGTGCTCCAAACAGTTTGGAGGAGGAAATGATCATGCCAAAACAGTTAAAAAAAACAAAACAAAACATGGGATTGGCTTTCCTGATTTTTAGAGACAATGGGTAAATTCAAATGAGCAGATGAAGGGCATGAGACAAGCCATGCAAGAGAATGAAAATGAGTTGTTTGGAGAGGAGCAGATGGCTGGGGAGGTGCGGCAGGCTGGGGCCGAGTCTTCCGAGGTCTGGGCAGCCATGTCTAGGAGTGTAAACCTTCTTGCCGAGTGCTCACTGTGCCTCTGTTCTGCATCAAGCTCCTTACAGTGATATTGGCACATTTTAGTTTCTCAGTAATCCACAGAACTAGGTCTTTGGATCAAGGGGCTCCGTGAGCTGAAGAGACTTGCTCAGTAGTGAAGAAGCTAAAAATCCAATCAGACACTCTGGCCCAAAGGCAATGTTCTTGCCAATGGGTGCATGGGGGTTTCCTGAACAGGGAATGATATAAAAAATGTAATGATCTAGGCTATATGATCTAGAGAGCTGGTACCAGAGGACTTCGTGGAAATAGAACTGGTCAATAGTTCCATTAGGTTCAGAAACACAGGAGAGATCAATTATGTCATTTAACTGTGAGAGTCCACTGGACCTGGTCTGAGACCAGTAGCCGAAAATCAATTAATCAATACCTCAGCCATGCTGCTCTCTCTGTGTTGGTCTCATTCTCTCCTACTGTCATGTTTAGTTCCTTTGTCCACTACAGTGAATGCAGGTGTAAGAAAAGGAGCTACCAGCTTGGCCAGCACAGAGAAAGAGAGGACTCCCTTCTAATATCTTTGTTAGGAATCTCAGGACTCATTAGCTATCTGTGTGGCCATGAGATAGAGTACTATGAAGTGGTAATACAGCAGAATGATTAAAAAAAAAATCGTAAGAGGGTAGCACACCAAAAAGAATATGGGATACTATTCTCAGAAGATACTAAAAAAGAGGTGCTGAAAAAGTAAATGTTATTCCCTACAACTAGTAAACAGAGAAAGCAAACAAATCACCATGACAGAGTAAATTACTCTATGACTGAAGACCATAGAAATGGCATGGATCATGCACTAATTATGCTATCCTGAATTAATTCATGGTCACATAATGAAGTTTGCCTTTTTATTTGTAGATATGTAAAGTTATATAAGCATTACTTATCATTCTAATGCTAAGATTATTTCCATTTTTTTTTCTCCTACATCTTTCTTTACTAGTTCATATGTCCTTTTGGTAATTACTTTGGAAAAGATGATTTCAGTTTTGTCTCCCACCTGCTCTTATGCTATTCTACTTTCACGCTCAGTTACCTTTCATTAAATTTCTACATTTCATCATATTTATATTCTTTCTTTCTTAGCCTTTCCTGAAGGGACTATCAACCTATTACCAGGGTGATGGTGTAGCGAGGCAAAGGAAATAGACCTTTGAGGGTTATTAGACACTGAACCTGAACTGACACCAATTCCAAGAGATCCAAAACATCACTGTGGCCCACTGCTTGGTCCTGATGGAGGGAAGGCAACCACTGGCATTTTAGTTTCAGGCAGTCCTACAATGGATCCAGTGGGTGCCTAAAACTACATTGTGATTATTTCTCCGATTTCAAAAAGCAGAATTGGACTAGACATCTTTAGCAACTAGCAAAATCCACATATTGGTGAGGCTACAAAATCTTTCTTGTATTCTTCTAATCTTTTCCACTTTACATTTTGGGTTGTGAAACTTATATGTCTAGTCTGTTTTGACTTAGTTCATTGATTTTAAAGGAGACTGTACATCTACATATACATCTAAAGACTGACATTGGAAGCAAATGTTTCTTCGTATATATACACACACACAAAGAAACACTTCAAAAATATACTCATTGCATTGGAGATATCAGAAATGTTTTTATTCCAGTTTTTCCTAAACTTATTTTATAAGTAATAAGAAGCAAACTCAATTATATTAATCAATGGCAGATAAATCATTTGATGAAACAGATTTTCAGTCTTAGCCTAAATTTGCTCTTCTGAACTTGCTTTCAGTAAGAATGAACAGATAAGTTGAAGCTGTGTTTTACTGGAGCAGACCCTCACTGGTATGTTTAGATGGCGCTGGGCTCCCTTTCCTCTTCCCCTACCTCCCCCAAGCCATGTGCAGGTTAACACTCTTCCTCATCTGGACTGCCTTCAACTATGTGACAACAAAGAACTCAAGCACCAAAATAGCAGCAGCTACATATCCTCTATGACAGTGTAATTTCTTCTGCCTTAAGGCTGTGTCTAGCACTGAAATCATAGTCTGTTTACTTCGATCTGGTGCTACATTACACTGGGAGGGATTTAACTCTTACTTATAAATACACAGGGGAATTATCTCTCAGCTCTGTTTAGCTTAGAATTGGAGATGAAATTGTGCAGTTCTTTTTGCTGCTGAGCCAATCACACCATTGAGCAAAAATCTTATTCTCCAACTTTATTAGACCAGTGAGAATACAGTGCCATATCTTAAAATGCTTAAACAATACAATTATTAGAACCCAAACAGAAAAATCTGGGTGACTGATGAATATAGGCAGTTAATCTTGAAGGTTTCCCATTTGACTCAAATGTCTGGTTTTCTCTTCAGATGCTTCTGGGGAATCAGTACTTTTGAATTAAAGAGTTTTGCAAAATATAATTTGGCTAGGATATCATATGTGTATGGTTTAAACTGTGTTGGTTACCAAAACATTCTAAATGACTGTGATCCTTTATAAATCAATATTCTGCAATCTCTCAATCAGAAAAAGTCACTCATTTTTAATTACACTGTCTATCTTACCCACAGACTCATGTCTATTAGATTACACCTCTGAAACATCTCTTTCATCCTCTCCATTCCCAGTTCTATCCTTTTTGTTTCTTTGTACTGGGGACTGAACCCAGGAGTGCGGTACCATTGAGCCACACATCCAGTCCTTTTTATTTTTAAAATATCGAGACAGGGTCTCAACTAAGTTGCTGAGGCTGGCCTCAAACCTCCTAGTTACTGGGATTACAGGCATGCACCATTGTGCCTAGCTCCCAATTTTATGTAGGTCTTTATCATCTTGCCTGAACTTTTCAAAGAGCTATAATTAACTGACCAAATTATATTGTTATGTTGTGTGCATGCATGAGAATGTAAAAACAAATCCCACTATTATGTATAAATTAATCCTTTCCTCTGGTTTCTTCCCACATAATAATCTTCTAAATTATGAATATAATGTCCGAATTCTGTTTATATGACTTCTGTAAATCCCACTATAAAGAGATTTATGGATGCATGTAGGTCCTGGCACAGAATAGATATTTAACAAATATTTAATGAATGAGTAAAGTCTCCATCATTGGGGGTATGAAAAACCATCATTTATTGAGCATTTCCTGTATGGTACAGTGGTAAAGTCTCTAGGGCGTGCCCAATATCTACTTAACTATATTGTTTACATTAAATTTGGGGAGGGGGCAGTGAGGTAGGTAGTATTCTCACTCGTAAGTATGAAGAAACAGGTCCAAAGAGATTATATAACTTTCTTAAGGTCACAAGACTACTAAATAGCAAAGCTGTATTTAAAGTTAAGTCTGAATTCTTAATCTTCACACCTACAACATGAAGCTCCAAGTTTTTTTCCTGATCCTTTTATTTAACATTTTAACACAGTATTTGATGTATACAAAAGAACACATGTAATATATATGAATTATAGAGCCTAAAAATAAATAGTGAGCAACTCAACTTTTAAAAGAGGCAAAAGATCTAAACACACCTCTCACCAAATAGGCAACAAGCATAATACATGATGTTCAACATCATATGACACTAGATTGACCATACACTTAATTAAAAACACTAGCAATACCAACTTTTGGAAAAGATGCCAAGCAACAGGATTTCTCTTGCACAGGAAGTGGGAATGCAAAATATTCCAACCACTTTGGAAGATATTTTGATAGTTTCTCACAAAACTAAGGAGAGTCTTAACATAACACAGCAGTCCTGCTACTAGGTATCTACTCAACTAATCTGAAAACTTATGTTCACACAAAAGCCTATATGCAAATGCTTATAGCAATTTTATGCATAATTAAAAAACAAACCAACTAGAAACAACCAAGATGTCTTTTAACAGAAGAACTGATCAAACTGTGGTGTAACTGTTGGAATAGCATTGGGCAGTAAAAAGAAATGAGGTATAAAATCATGAAAAAACACGGATGTCTTAAATGTTTACTGCTAAGTAAAAGAAGCCAGTCTGAAAGTTACATACTAAATAATTCCAACTATATGACATTCTGCAAAAGACAAATATACAGAGGCAATAAAGATCAGCAGTTTCCAGGGATTCAGAATGGGAAAGTTGTATAAGTAAAACATGGGGAATTTTTTTTATGGAGGTGAATCTATTTTGTATGATATTATAAAGATGGATATAAGACATTAAACTCTTGTTAAAACCCCTAGAGGACTTTACAGCCCAAAGACTAAATCATAATATATGGAAATTTTAAAATTTCAACTAGAAGGTTGGAAGCTCCCAAGATGGAAAGCAGAAAGTGATGAAAGAATCTAAATGTATTACAAATACATAAAACAGCCCATTAAAGGGTACTGGGGCATCAGTTGCTGACCTAATAGCTCTGAAAAGTGGAGTGTATAGGCCTAAAATCAAAGGGAAGTATGCAGGCGAACTGTTTCCCAGAGGGGTATGGATTAGCCATTTTGAAACCATCATGTATGCATGCTGAAAGTGAACAATTCATTAAGGGATGGTGGATGGACTGAGCCAGGTTTCTATTGCTGGAGTGAGCAGTTACAGACAAGCCAGGGTAAAAGGCTAGGACAGGCCATATGGGAATGAATTAGAGCTGAAGACATCAGTATGAACTCAAATTTAGCTTAATATAAATACAGAGGATTGCATATAAAAATATTTATAGATACACATATATACATGGATTATAGACACACACATATTTCCTTGCTCTGTCAAATGAGAGGGCCTAGAAATAACAGTACCCCAGCCGCAATGAGCATACTGAGTCCCCAGATCAAGTTGCTAATTCACTGTACAGTGAAAAGAACCATGTTTTTTTTTTGTTGTTGTTGTTGTTTGTTTGTTTTTTATTTTATTTTTTTTGAGAAATGGCTGATTCTAAGATTGGGACAAGAGATCCATAAGGTGAATGTGATACATTGTATGGTGCTACAGAGCCAGGAAGTGGCAAAAAAATGAAAAATATAAAACCCTCAAACCCCAAAATGCTGAGGGTATGTTAAAATGACCCAGGAGACAACTAAAAGAACTTTCCATGGCCAGAACTGAAACAATTGAAAAACAAAATAAAATAGTACTGGATTACAATCTGAAGTAGAAAACCAATATCTAAAAATAATCATTCTTAATAAAGAAGAAATATTTGTTTATTATAGAAGAATTATCAAAGTCCAGCAAGTAGAAAAAAGAAGATAATAAAAATCACCCTTAGTTCTACTGATAGGAAATCATAGTTATCTCCCTTTGTATATCTTGCTAGACCTTCTCATATTTACTTGTTTCCTTAATTGGTTATATATAATAATACATAAAAGAATTTTAATTGTAAAACACTCAAACTATAAATAAAAAGTAAAAGTCCCCTGTGTTGTCATTTTATCACATCCCAGTGCCAGAAGAGAACACCTATTAAATATGTCATACATAGTTTTCTAGATATTTCTTGTACATTTCCATGCATTTACGTTCTATGTGATGAAATGTCAAGTACACATAAAACATTCTTGCTGCATGCCAAAGTGTGATGATCATCTCTAGAAATTTGATTTTGTTTGATTATTTGAGTTGTGAATTGAATTGGCTACTTTGTTTCATGGAATATAATTTTCACCAAAACAAACAAACAAAAAGACCGACAGAAAACTTGGTTATTCAGCAACAATTTCTCAAGGTTAAATGATGTCAGCTTCTCACTTCACCAGTGATAATATTTGAAATTTCTAGTAAAATTTATAATTTTGGAAAATTTGTATCCTTTACCAAAAACTTGCCATTTGCCTTAACTTAAAGATTTATCTAATGAGATAGATAATAATTTAAAAATATGACTCTTGATATCAAAGATTTTATATATGTTTAAAAAAAAACAATATCTGTGATTCTCTACTGATATAAATAAGTAAATACTTGAATAAATAAGCAAGCAGAGGAAAAGAGACAAATCTACCATGCAAAAGAATTATAGTTAGTTTGATATCATTTCTGAACTTTGCCTTGAAGGAGGCAGGGCATAACTCCCTACTCTGTAAGTATGGCTGTGAATATTGATTACCTTCCACAGAGCACCGTATGAACAGGAGAAGAGAAGAGCAACTCTACAGCCATACCTAACACTACCTCAGCCTGGCGCTCAGAGGGAATATCACCTGTGCTAATGCACACTCCTAGCTCAAAACCTTGACATGATGTGGTGATGCTCTAGACTTCTGGAAACTTCCCGTTAGGTCTAATCATGAGGAAAAACCTCAGAGAAATCCCAAACCAAGGGACATTCTATAAAATACCTGACTGCTATCCCTTAAAACTATCAAGGTCATCAAAAACAAGGAAAGACTGAGAAACTGTTATAGTTGACAGGAGCCTAAGGAGACATGAAAACTAAATGTACTGGGGTATTGTGGACGGGATTCTAGAACAAAAAAGGCATTAGTTAAAACACTAAGGAAATCTGAATACAGATGGTCTTTCATTAATAATAATGTATCAAAACTGGTTAAACATTATAATAAATGTACCCCTTTGAATAATAGTGGAAGCAGGGTATGGTATAAAGTCACTCTACTATATTTGTAATAATTCTTTATATCTAAAATCATTCTACAATAAAAATTTTGTTTAAATAACAAATATCCCCGAACCAACCATCCAATCAAGAACTATAGCATATCTGTAACTTGCCCCCCACCCCATTCTCCTTTCTGATCCCTTCTCACATTCTACTTACTTCCCTGAGTTCTCTAGAGAAATCATTGTTCTGAGGCTTGTGCTTGCTATCTTTCCTTGTTTTAATAGGTTGTATCATACCTGACATAAAAGATTTTGCTTATTTGTGAGATTTATAAAAAAGTCTTCTAAGACTTGCACCACTGGAATATTTACTTTTTTTAAAAAAGTCTAAGATAAAGAAATAAGTAAATTGCAGTGTATTTATATAAATATTACATAAAAGTATGAATGGCATTCAACAATATGGATGAACGTCAGAGCTAGAATACTAGATGAGAAGACAAAGGCTTTAATCTGGTGCAGAAGGTCCTTTGTCAAATGGCCATAGGCTACCTCATCCATCTCACTTCTTAACAGTCATCTTAATGTTATGATTAATAATCTTATAAATGTTCCAGCCACACCAAACTTCTCATCATTAACCTAAATGTTCTACAATCTTGGTTACTCACTTGCCTTTTTTAAAAAATAAAAAGTTGTCATATATTATTTACACACCACACAATTTATTCACTTAAAGTATACAGTTCAATGACTGTCAGCATGTTCTCAGAGTTACAATTTTAGAATCTTTTTTATCACATCAAAAAGAAACCCATACTTGTTAGCAGTCAAACCCCATTTCCTGCCAACTGTCACACACCTTCCCTAGCCCTTTCAATGACCAATTTACTTAGTTATCTCTATGGATTTCCTATCCGGGACATCTCATAGGAATGATTTCATGAAAATGTGGCTTTACATGATAAATGGCCTCCTCCACTTAGCATTACGTGTCCAACATTCTTCATCCATGTTGTAGCACATGCCAGCCCTTCATTCCCATTTATTGCCAATATTCCACTGTATGGGCATGCCTACTTGGGTTGGTATGTCCACTGCCTTCTATCATTAGTGACTTTTTCCTGTTCTCTCCTGTCAAATTTCTATTCACTCCTCAATGCCTGGATCAGAGATTACTTCCTTAATTCCTAGGGAGTTTAAGCATTATTAAATTCTTCACACTTGTAATTAATTATCCATAGTACTGCCCCATCACCCACTAGTGAACTGTAAGCTCCCTAGAAGCAGGGACTAAGCTTTGGTCATTATTAGGTTTGTGGTAGTCAGAAGAACCTCACCAGCTACTCAAGTGTTGAATTAGGGAATCAGCAGGTTCTTTTCACATTTGTCAAGTTGACACTTTTTACATATAAGTACTAGGTAACAGTGTGTAAATGATATAACTATGTAGTGTTATCATGGTTCCAAGTCTGAGTTCAGGTATAAGTTCTGCTTTTGATAACTGGGTGGGGTAGTCTTAGACAATCTGCTTAACAATATGACACTCATATAGTTATTGAATTTAATGTTATATTTGTAAAAATATAATTTGTGATAGTCATTATTACCAATAATAAAAGATATACACAGAAAGGTGGGGAAAGGGATATAATCCTTACAGAAGGTTAGGATACAGACTCCTCATTTCTTTGATACATAAAATAGATTTATGGAGTCCCAAGGGATGTTTCAATAATACATAGATTGTATGATGCTCCAATCGGGGTAAGCATGCCTATCTCCTCAAGCATTTATCACTTCTTTGTGGTGAAAACATTCCAAATCCTTCCTTCTAGTTCTTTTGAAATATATAGTACATTATCATTATCTATACTCACTGAATTAAAACTCTCATTTTACAAATAAAGAAACACACTTGTGAGGTTAGGTGAGATGCCAGAAGCCATCTGGCTTCTTGAGGAGGGAGTGTGGTGTAGTAGAAAGGTCTTACACCATACAGGAAGGCACACTTGATTTTGAATCCTGGTTCTGGCTCTTATTATTTGGATATCCTTGGACTTATTATTAAATTTTCTAAACATTAATTTCCTCCTGAGTATATAAGGGACCATAAATTCCTAGGTGGCAGGACAGCTTTGATAACAAGTAAGAAATGGCTTATATAGTAAGGAGGCTTTCAACAATGATGATAATGGTAATAAACACACACCCACATTTATAAACATACACATGTGAACATGAACACCAATACCCACTCAATAATGCATGCTAATGAGCTGGCAGAAAGAAGTTTAAGAAAGAAGAAATGTACAACTGGACCAAAAAAGACAATAAAAGCCATCTTTAAAGGGAGATCAAATTTCAGCAGTGATTTATAGTTAGCCTGAAGTAGGACCAACATTTTATAAATACCAGTAGATAAAATAATCTTTAGGAATAAAAGACATTTATAAAATTTAAGTTATTATTCAAACTGCTCTTCCTCCAAAGTAGCTAGTCTTTTAAACTTTTCAATATTTTCTATGTGATATTCCTGAAGTAGATCCTAAAAAAAACAAATGTTCTCTCTGAAGCATTTAAAAGTCCATCAACACAGTTTTATCTTAAATATGAAATCTATTGAGATTTGTGACATATTTAAAGGTGATGAAGCAGGTGTTAACAGAACTATGCCATTGTTTAAAAAAGAACATTCCTATATTCCCACCTGAGAATCCTGTAGGTCCTCAAGTGTTTTTCCAAATTTTGCATTCAGTATAACACATGAACTTCAATTTTCAAGTTTCAAATGACAACTTAACCAGCTGTACTTAAGTAATGGCATGAACCTGTTCTTTCACTAAACTTGGCTAGAAAATAATGATGCACTAGCATTATAGCATTTATGCAAAAACACAGAGATAGGAAATAAAATATGTATGTAAAATGTGAGGAAGAATAGAAAAAGGTCTGAAAAGATACACTAAAGTGTCAGTAATGGCTATTCTACAGATGTGGTGGCTAAAACCAGGATGAGAAAGCAGAATAATTCAAAGAAAGACTTTGCTTGATGAAAATGTAAGAATGAATTTTTATCTCACTGTTTTAAAGGACCAATATCTGGATCCTTCTATAGAAGTTGATGTGTGAGAAAAAGCTTCATTGTGAATTAATGCTTGTACTTCATATTCTACTTTTGGACAAGTAACACAAAGAGTTAAAAAATTGCTTTCCAAACTGAGATTTGAATTTAAGAAAGGAACACTGGCCATGCCCACAATATTTTGGACCTCTGCTAATGTTGAATATAAAATTTCTAAAAACCAATAAGCTCATTCTGGTTCTATACCACAAGAATATCTAGCTAGAAGGTAAAGAGTTAATAGGAGAGGTTAATAGAGAACAGAAGCTGGACTCAGGAATGAAAAACGGGGATGCTAAATCATAATACCAGGTTCCTTAACAGGAAGCCCATGAAAAGAAACAGCAAGAAGGAACAAAATGGTCATGGGAAGATAAGAGTTTTAGCAGAGGTTAAAGGTAGAGAAATCTAGGACTTGTAGAATCAGTTTTGAGTAGTAGTTCCTCTGAAGTTGTTTTGTTTTCTTCTTTTAAGATGTTGAAATAATCTAATTTCCTTAGTCTTCACAGTAATCCTTGTATAGCACAATCATTTTATATAACTTCAAAAAGGAACTCTTCATACATCAAGCATGGAATGCTGGGGGAAAAAACTAAACTGAAAACTAAAGAACCGATAATAAATCCTGTCCAAGGTAGGGCATCATGAGGACACAGAATGTCAAACGAGTGCAACTGACTTATGCCTGGAAGGACTATGGGCCAGAGACAAGTCAGTGGGCCTGTGGCTCCATACACATTCCCTAGGAAATATGAGGAGTTTGCAGCTGGTTTTTGCTGTGCTGCCAGACTGTTGAGAAATACATAATAGACCTGGGGACGTCAATGAGCTTGTTTGTCCCTATTCTTCCAGTGCTCACCATACCTATCCTCATTCTGCCATTAAGCAGCACATCAGATACAGTAAGAGCAGAGATCCAATCAAAGCTTCAGATGAGAAGTGACTTTCCCACATTGTACTATGGGGAACAAAGAGGGCACAGACCCTGGATTTAATTGCTTTTCCTACTCTAACTCCACTGTGGAGGAGCATTGATATGTATGACAAACTCCAAATTTGATAATGTGAACTCATTTCTCGTTATTATGTTTCACTTGAAATTGTCTAAATGAGTTAGAATAACTCATTATTTTTTCACCCAAAGGGTTTGCCTGCTACTTGTTGTTTTTATCTCAATTAATTTGGTGTCTGCCGGACTAACACAAATTACCACTTCCATGTCTTGCACTTTTGATTTAAAAATAAAACTAATTTGGGAGGTGTTTAAAGCTTTATTAATATTTATATGGCCATTAGCAGTGGCTATGATGTTAGCAAGCTTAGTTTTAAAATTAGAAGTTCTTCTTCCACTACTGTCTCCGGGCTGCAGCATTCCCACTCTGACCACATCATTTTTGACATTTTTCTTAGGGCACAAAGCGGAACTTCACAGAGGGTCATAGAAAAGTTGGTTTTGGTTTTCCCACTACTTATCTTGCCCATTCTACTTAATGAGTCACACTTACATAATACATTTCTTTCTTCAGAAAGTCAGGGCCAGCACTTTTGCCCACAAAAACACATAGGAGCTGTGTAACAACCAGGTGCTACTCTTTCTCATTTGTTTGCTTTGTCCAACCTAAACTTGGGTAGGGAAAGTGGAAGAAAGGTGTCATGAATATTCTTTCTAATATTCCCCCATCAATGTGTGTGTGTGTGTGCGTGTGTGTGTGGTGGGGCGGGGGGCAGGAAGGCAGTGCTTCTAGCACTGTGTCTAAGGAAAATCCAGTGGAAGATGAGACCATCTACCGGGAATAACAGGTCCTAAGGCTGATCAAAAACAGGACAAGTAAAAATATTTGGATTGTGCTTAGAGAAATGAGAATTTGGGGGGAAAGGCAGCACTGCAGTAGTTGATGAGAGCATGAAGCTATACAGCCAGTTTTTCTGCTTTTTTGGGGGGCGGGGGGTACTGGGGATCCAACCCAGGACTTTGCACATGCAAGGCAAGCACTCTACCAACTGGGCTATATCCCCAGCCCTTTTCTGAATTCTTATCCCAAGTCTTTTACTTACTGGATCTGTGACCTCAGGCATTTGATTTGACTACTCTGTGCCTTAATTTCCTCATTTAGAATGTAAGGATAATATGTGTACTTCTCTTATGGAAGTTTTGTGAGTACTAAAAAGTTAATGAGAGTTTAAAGATGGCGGCGAGGGGAGTGCATTGCCCCCGTGTGCTGCTTCACTGTGTGGGAGTATGACAAGTCAGGACGGCTAAAGGATATCTTGTTAGGAATTTCCAGCAATAGTGGGGTGCTCCGGAACCTGGAGGAAGGATTTCCATCGCACGAGGATCAGCTACGGGGACTCAAACGCGAGAGGTTTGTCGCACTGCTTATTCAGCAAATCGGCCCGAGGCTAGAATCTGCAGCGTGCGCTGGGATAGAGACGCAGGGTTACAGCGCTGCAGTTTCTGCCAGCCGCGCAAGCACCGTACTCAGGGCTGAATTCTGGGTTCGAGACGGGGGAAGGAAGCGGTCCATCTCGGTTCTCCACACCGGTCAGACCACAGAGGAGGCCAGCAGCCACCATGTTGGTAAACTGACGTCACCACCGCTGTTTTCGACTGACCGCAGCTCATTCAGCCATAGAACAGGTAATTTCAGGCTGCAATTCGCCTGCGGCTTGCAGACAGATTGCTAGGGCTCAGCGCCTGGGTGCTTCTTAGAACCTAATCTTATCGGAGTGAATACCCAGCGCGGAGCGGCTGCTGAGCCCGCGGAGGCTGCTTCTTGGACCCTGCGCCTACCAGAGCATACAACAAGCACTAAGCAGCCGAATTACGGCTCCCGGAACTGAGCCCGCGGGGACTGCTTCTTGGAGCTTACATTTATAGGAGCTTACACCGAGCACGGAGTGGCCGAGTTCCGGCTCCCGGAACTTCCCTGGCCCGGGGCTAGGAGCCCGCGGAAACTGCTTCTCGGTCCGGGTCCTGCTGAGGGCCGGTCAGGACTCACCCGGTGCTTTGGTTGCCCGGCAAGGGGAACGAAATGCTGCCATTCGCATAGGATACCAACATGGCAGAGATCTGACGTCTGCAGAAAGCGGCGGAGGAGGGAACTTCAGCAATACCAGTGGTGACATAAGCAGTTGGTCTCCTGGTAGGGGGGGTGAGGCACAGTCACCCGAGTCTCCTCAATTTGTCGTCGAGCCAGAGGGAAGGAGCCGGGCCGCCGCCAGCGCCCGGAGCAGGCCCAGCGGCTTGCCAGCGTGGTGACCGCGTGACCCCAATTGGAGAGGGGGCGGAGCGGAGCCGCCACCCGCAACCACAAGGTGGGCAGACCCGCGACCCAGTGGTACATGGGCGTGGTAGGAGGGGCAGGGCAGAGCCGCGGTTCGCGCTGTGACGAATGAGCGTGCAAGGTAAACAGACCTGTGACAGCCTGGCGGGTCAGGCCCAGTGGCCTGCCAGTGTGGTACACACGTCACCCCAACTGGAGTAGGGGCAGAGCAGATCCTTCTCCCACGCCCGGATCAGGCCCAGCCGGTGTGGTGGTCACGTGACCCCAATCGGGGGCGGAGCAGAACCGCCACCCGTGCCCGCAGGGTGAGCAGACCTGGGATCAACCTGTAGATCAGGCCCAGGGGTCCGCAGGCGTGGTAGGAGGGGCAGGGCAGATCCGCCGCCCGCGCCTCCAAGGTAGGCAGACCTACAACAGACCTGCGGATCAGGCCCAGGAGCCTGCCGGCGTGGTACAAACACCACCCTAATTGGAGTAGTGGCAGAGCAGAGTCGCCGCCCGTGTCAGGAACAGGCCCAGTGTCCTGCAGGCGGGGTAGTCACGACACCCCAATTGGAGTAGGGGCAGAGCAGAGCCTCCACCCGTGCCCGAAAGGTGGGCAGATCTGCGACCGACCAGCGGGACAGGCCCAGTGGCCTGCCGGTACGACAGACACGTCACCCCATTTGCAGTAGGGGCAGAGTAGAGCCGCCGCCCGCGCCTGCAGGGTAGGCAAACCTGCAACCGACCGGCGGATCAGGCCCAGTGGCCTGCCGGCGTGGTACACTCGTCACCCCAATTGGAGTAGGGGCAGAACAGAGCCGCCGCCAGCTCCCAGAACAGGCCCAGTGACCTGCCGGCGTGGTAGCCACGACACCCCAATTGGAATAAGAAGAGAGCAGAGCCGCCGCCCGCACCTGCAGGAAAGATACGCAAGCAGTATGAAAAGACAAGGAAAGAAAGGACCACAAGCAATGCTGGTCAACGCAACTTTAGAAGAGGTAACAGCTGCAGCAGATGGAATGTCAGATAAAGAATTCAGGATATACATGCTTCAGATGATCTGGAGTATCAAGGAAGACATTAAACAGCAAAATCAGACAATGAAAGATCACTTCGACAACGAAATACGCAAACAAATCCAGGAAGCAAAGGATCAACTATACAGGGAGATAGAGGTTATAAAAAACAAACAAACAGAAATCCTAGAAATGCAGGAAGCAATAAACCAACTTAAAAACTCAATGGAGAATACTACCAGCAGAGTAGAACACTTAGAAGATAGAACATCAGACAATGAAGACAAAGTATTTCAACTGGAAAAGAACATAGACAGCTCAGCAAGACTGTTAAGAAACCATGAGCAGAACATCCAAGAAATATGGGATAACATTAAGAGACCAAATTTAAGAGTCATTGGGATACAGGAAGGTACAGAGCTCCAAACCAAAGGAATGAGAAGTCTATTCAATGAAATAATACAAGAAAACTTCCCAGACTTGAAGAATGAGACAGAATCCCAAATCCTAGAAGCCTACAGGACGCCGAATGTGCAAAATCATAAGAGATCCACACCTAGACACATTATAATGAAGATGCCCAACATACAGAATAAGGAGAGAATTTTAAAAGCTACAAGAGAAAGGAAGCAGATTACATTTAGGGGTGAGCCAATCAGGATAACAGCTGATCTGTCAACACAGACTCTGAAAGCTAGAAGATCCTGGAATAACATATTTCAAACACTGAAAGAAAATGGGTTCCAACCAAGAATTGTGTATCCAGCGAAATTAAGCTTCAGGATGGAGGATGAAATTAAAACCTTCCACGATAAACAAAAGTTTAAAGAATTCGCAGCTAGAAAACCATCTCTTCAAAACATCCTCGCCAAAGCATTACAGGAAGAGGAAATGGAAAATAACAATGAAAACCAACAGTGGGAGGTAGGACAGTAAAGGGGGGGGGGATAATCAAAGAGGAAAACAAACCATGTTTAGTAACAGAAATAAACAAATATGGCTGGAAGAACAACCCATATCTCAATAATAACCCTAAATGTTAATGGCTTAAACTCACCAATTAAGAGACACAGGCTAGTAGAATGGATCACAAAACAAGACCCAACAATATGCTGCCTACAGGAGACGCATTTGATAGGAAAGGACATACATAGGCTGAAGGTGAAAGGTTGGGAAAAATCATATCACTCATATGGACTTCGGAAACAAGCAGGAGTGTCCATACTCATATCAAATAAAATAGATTTCAAGCCAAAGTTAATCAAAAGAGATAAAGAGGGACACTACATACTACTTAAGGGAACCATACACCAACAAGACATAACAATCATAAATATTTATGCCCCAAACAATGGTGCAGCTATATTCGTCAAACAAACTCTTCTCAAGTTCAAGAGTCTAATAGACCACCATACCATAATCATGGGAGACTTCAACACACCTCTCTCGCCACTGGACAGATCTTCCAAACAAAAGTTGAATAAGGAAACTATAGAACTCAATAACACTATTAATAACCTAGACCTAATTGACATATATAGAATATACCACCCAACATCAAGCAGTTACACTTTTTTCTCAGCAGCACATGGATCCTTCTCAAAAATAGATCATATATTATGTCACAGGGCAACTCTTAGACAATATAAAGGAGTAGAGATAATACCATGCATCTTATCTGATCATAATGGAATGAAACTGAAAATCAACGATAAAAGAAGGAAGGAAAAAGCATACATCACTTGGAGAATGAACAATAGGTTACTGAACGATCAATGGGTTATAGAAGACATCAAGAAGGAAATCAAAAAATTCTTAGAGATAAATGAAAACACAGACACAACATATCGGAATCTATGGGACACATTGAAAGCAGTTCTAAGAGGAAAATTCATTGCTTGGAGTTCATTCCTTAAAAAAAGAAAAAACCAACAAATAAATGATCTCATACTTCATCTCAAAATCCTGGAAAATGAAGAGCAAAACAACAGCAAAAGAAGTAGAAGGCAAGAAATAATTAAAATCAGAGCTGAAATTAATGAAATCGAAACAAAAGAAACAATTGAAAAAATTGACAAAACTAAAAGTTGGTTCTTTGAAAAAATAAACAAAATCGACAGACCCTTAGCGATGCTAGCGAAGAGAAGAAGAGAGAGAACTCAAATTACTAGCATACGGGATGAAAAAGGCAATATCACAACAGACACTTCAGAAATACAGAAGATAATCAAAAACTATTTTGAATCCTTATACTCCAATAAATTAGAAGATAGTGAAGGCATAGATAAATTTCTTAAGTCATATGATCTGCCCAGATTGAGTCAGGAGGATATAGAAAACCTAAACAGACCAATATCAATTGAGGAAATAGAAGAAACCATAAAAAGACTACCAACTAAGAAAAGCCCAGGTCCAGATGGGTATACAGCAGAATTTTACAAAACCTTTAAAGAAGAACTAATACCAATACTTTTCAAGCTACTTCAGGAAATAGAAAAGGAGGGAGAACTTCCAAATTCATTCTATGAGGCCAACATCACCCTGATACCTAAACCAGACAAAGACACTTCAAAGAAAGAAAACTACAGACCAATATCTCTAATGAACCTAGATGCAAAAATCCTCAATAAAATTCTGGCGAATCGGATACAAAAACATATCAAAAAAATTGTACACCATGATCAAGTAGGATTCATCCCTGGGATGCAAGGCTGGTTCAATATACGGAAATCAATAAATGTTATTCACCACATCAATAGACTTAAAAATAAGAACCATATGATCATCTCGATAGATGCGGAAAAAGCATTTGACAAAGTACAGCATCCCTTTATGTTCAAAACTCTAGAAAAACTAGGGATAACAGGAACATACCTCAATATTGTAAAAGCAATCTATGCTAAGCCTCAGGCTAGCATCATTCTGAATGGAGAAAAACTGAAGGCATTCCCTCTAAAATCTGGAACTAGACAGGGATGCCCTCTCTCTCCACTTCTGTTCAACATAGTTCTCGAAACACTGGCCAGAGCAATTAGACAGACGAAAGAAATTAAAGGCATAAAAATAGGAAAAGAAGAACTTAAATTATCACTATTTGCAGATGATATGATTCTATACCTAGCAGACCCAAAAGGCTCTACAAAGAAACTATTAGAGCTAATAAATGAATTCAGCAAAGTGGCAGGATATAAAATCAACACACATAAATCAAAGGCATTCCTGTATATCAGCGACAAATCCTCTGAATTGGAAATGAGGACAACCACTCCATTCAAAATATCTTCAAAAAAAATAAAATACTTGGGAATCAACCTAACAAAAGAGGTGAAAGACTTATACAATGAAAACTACAGAACCCTAAAGAGAGAAATAGAAGAAGATCTTAGAAGATGGAAAAATATACCCTGTTCATGGATAGGCAGAACTAACATCATCAAAATGGCGATATTACCAAAAGTTCTCTATAGGTTTAATGCAATGCCAATCAAAATCCCATCGGCATTTCTTGTAGAAATAGAGAAAGCAATCATGAAATTCATATGGAAAAATAAAAGACCCAGAATAGCAAAAACAATGCTAAGCAGGAAGTGTGAATCAGGCGGTATAGCGATACCAGACTTCAAACTATACTACAGAGCAATAGTAACAAAAACAGCATGGTACTGGTACCAAAACAGGCGGGTGGACCAATGGTACAGAATAGAGGACACAGAAACCAATCCACTAAACTACAACTATCTTATATTTGATAAAGGGGCTAAAAGCATGCAATGGAGGAAGGATAGCATCTTCAACAAATGGTGCTGGGAAAACTGGAAATCCATATGCAACAAAATGAAACTGAATCCCTTTCTCTCGCCATGCACAAAAGTGAATTCAAAATGGATCAAGGAGCTTGATATCAAATCAGAGACGCGCCGTCTGATAGAAGAAAAAGTTGGCTACGATCTACAGTCGGTGGGGTCGGGCTCCAAATTCCTCAATAGGACACCCATAGCACAAAAGTTAATAACTAGAATCAACAAATGGGACTTACTCAAACTAAAAAGTTTTTTCTCAGCAAAAGAAACAATAAGAGAGGTAAATAGGGAGCCTACACCCTGGGAACAAATCTTTACTCCTCACACTTCAGATAGAGCCCTAATATCCAGAGTATACAAAGAACTCAAAAAATTAGACAATAAGAAAACAAACAACCCAATCAACAAATGGGCCAAGGACCTGAACAGACACTTCTCAGAGGAGGACATACAGTCAATCAACAAGTACATGAAAAAATGCTCAACATCTCTAGCTGTCAGAGAAATGCAAATCAAAACCACCCTAAGATACCATCTCACTCCAGTAAGATTGTCAGCCATTAGGAAGTCAAACAACAACAAGTGCTGGCGAGGATGTGGGGAAAAGGGTACACTTGTACATTGCTGGTGGGACTGCAGATTGGTGCAGCCAATTTGGAAAGCAGTATGGAGATTTCTTGGAAAGCTGGGAATGGAGCCACCATTTGACCCAGCTATTCCCCTTCTTGGTCTATTCCCTAAAGACCTAAAAAGAGCATGCTACAGGGACACTGCTACATCGATGTTCATAGCAGCACAGTTCACAATAGCAAGACTGTGGAACCAACCTAGATGCCCTTCAATAGATGAATGGATAAAAAAAATGTGGCATTTATACACAATGGAGTATTACTCTGCATTAAAAAATGACAAAATCATAGAATTTACAGGGAAATGGATGGCATTAGAGCAGATTATGCTAAGTGAAGCTAGCCAATCCCTAAAAAACAAATGCCAAATGTCTTCTTTGATATAAGGAGAGTAACTAAGAACAGTGTAGGGACGAAGAACAGGAGAAGAAGATTAACATTTAACAGGGATGAGAGGTGGGAGGGAAAGGGAGAGAGAAGGGAAATTGCATGGTAATGGAAGGAGACCCTCAGGGTTATACAGTGGAGGAGGTAGAGATAGAGGAGGGGAGGGGAGGGGAGAGGTGGGGAGGGGGGAGGGTGGAGGATGGGAAAGGCAGTGGAGCACAACAGACACTAGTATGGCAATTTGTAAATCAATGGATGTGTAACTGATGTGATTCTGCAATCTGTGTATGGGGTGAAGGTGGGAGTTCATAACCCACTTGAATCAAAGTGTGGAATATGATATGTCAAGAAATTTGTAATGTTTTGAACAACCCACAATAAAAAATTAAAAAAAAAAAAAAAAAAAAAAAAAAGTTAATGAAACATACAGTGGTGCCCCCTTACCCATGAGGAATATATTCTGAGACCTGTAGTGAATACGTGAAACCAAGAATAGTAATGAACCCTACACATGCCGGTTTTTCCTATGATAAACTTTAATTTGTAATTAGGCATAGTAACAGACTAATAACAAAATGAGTAATAATTAGCAAAACATTAAAAAGGACATTATTAAGCAAAAGAAAGCTCACTTAATTGCAAATACTTCAATACTGTGAGGGTATATCTGCTATTCAAGAGGGTTACTAAGTAACTAACAGGCAGATAATGTATACAGCAGGGATACACTGGACAAAGGAATCATTCACATCTCAGGGGATGGAGCAGGATGGCACAGAACTACATCATACTACTCAGAATGGCATGCAACTTAAAACCTAAACACTATTTCTTTCTAGACTTCTCCATTTCATATTTTGGACTGCAACTAACTACAGGTAACTGAAACTCTAGAAAGTGATGTGAATGGGAGGAACCACCGTATTAAGTAATCAAAAAATATTGGCTAAATGGGAAAGTTTGGACAAACTAATTCAAACACTGAACTGAATAGAAAATTCTATGCAACGTACATTAAAATTATAGTAACTGTAAGGTATTTTTATTGACAACCATGGTATTAAGCAAACTTAAGAAATCACATGCAAAACAAAGATATTTTATACATGGCAGTGGGTGCTGGGGTGATGGAGAAGGGACCTTTAAAGATAATAATAAATTCCTTCTAAATATTTCTTAGATTCACTAAAAACTACACCTTAAGAGGGTATATGTAAATTACTTATAGATTAAAACTTGGCCAAGTTTGCTCAGTCACTACTTGTCACAGGGATGATTGATTTAACAACTAACAGGAAACTGGCACCCCGTTCACTGTTGGGAGAGCATTTGCTAAACATCAAAATATTTTTCTCACTCCTCAAAGCAAGTAGTACTTCACGGGTGTTATTATCGCTGAGACTGACAATATATGCTGCTATTTGCACTGCATTTTAGGAAGAGATGGGAAGAGGTATTTTTTTTTCTACAATTTTCTTCAGTAACCGCATCACTGTGATAAGAAACAAAAAAACATAAAACTTACACTTACATAAATTCTGTTTAAAAACTACTCATTTTGTGAACTAAACTACTTGTACTAAGTATCTGATTAGAGACTTCACAAAAGTAGGTTCTGTTGTGCTTACAGGCATCAAAGTGCATCTGCAAACTGTTTATAGACTCTTCATTCAGTTACATCAAAAGGGGATTTTAGCATAACATATCTGCAGGAAATAACTACATAAATAGATTTATAGATGCTATAAGGAAGGTCTAATCAATGTCTAGCAAATGCTTGATCTCATCCTATCAGAGAAAAATGAGGACTCTCACTTAATATTCAGAACAAAGAACAATTCAGTGTTTTGTTTTTGTTTTTGTTTTTCCTTTTAACACTAATCACAGTCCTTGTAATCTCCAGTAAAGAGCATGCCACCTGGCACACAGTAGGTACTTGTACACATTAGGTAAATGAATGAATATTTATAAACAACACACCATGAGCTCTCTAGGGTTGTACTGAACCTTCTGACAAGAAGCCTTATCAATTTCAGCTTCGTTGTTTCTTAAGTTTCATTTACACATTCATTCGCTCACTTAACCTTGTTACCCACTTCTATGATCCTTTTAACATCATGCATACCATCCTTATGATACTGAATGTTTGCTATAACAATAATTTGTTTATATATTTACCTATTTTCCTAAAATATCAGCATCTTAAGAGCAGAAATACTTCTTTTTTCTGATTTAATCTTTCCAGTACAGAGCTGGAGGATCAGGAAATAATGGTTGAGAGAACTTGAATAGAGCCACATACTTGAAAAGTGTTAAGAGTCAGAATTTGAACACAGGATATCCCACTCCAAACTATCTTCTTTCTATTTTTATCAGACTATAGAGAAAAATGGGAGTGGAGATAGAGTGTGGGAGAAGAGCATGAATTAAAACAAAACAAAACCCAAGAAGTTTTAGATACTAAGCAAAGTAAAATGTTGTCAGTTGGAAAAGAAAGCACAACTCAAGAAACTGATGCAGATGTTTGGTATGTACTTCAATAATAAATAGTCTCTAGAAAGTCAATTCATCCAGCATTTATGGAAAACCAATCACGGCCATTTGGGGCCATCCTAGATGAACTTCTTGAGGGGAAAGATTGTATCTTCTATCTGTTTGTGACGCTCGAATAATGAATGATTCTATGACATGGTTCTTGTGGAAGGGGTCCCTGCCCTCTAGAGTGACTTCAACAAGTAAGCCAAGTATGATAAATTATATAATAAGCAGCAAATTGTTATAGGGGGATACTAACCTAAACAAAGTAGACAAAAGATTCTACAGTGACTTAAATATAATTTCCCAAAGTACCACCAAATGTAATGCTTTTGAGGATCATGCCATTTCATTGTAGTGATACCTTGGACAGGCTCTCTGCAGGATATTAACATTAGTATCACCAGGAGACCAAATAGCAGAACAACCAGGAAAACGGGTTCTAGAGCTCAGTGACCAAGATTTTAGTTTGGCTCTGCCATTTCCTAGTTTTTTTTCAACTTTAGGCAACTTAACTACCCTCATCTGTAAAAAAGGAAAGTAATGGTGTTCATTTCACTGACTTATTAGTAGATTAAGTGAAAGCCATGCAAAGCAGTTAACATAGTACCCAGCAAAATAGAAATGCTTAATGAATGTTTGCTAATATTATTCTTGTTATTTTCAAATAGTGATCTTATTATATAACTTTTTAAAGAATCATGGGACTTCTTTAAGATAAATGACATCCTAAGTTCCAAGGGTTAAAAAAAATATGTTCCATATTTGGACAAATATTGTAATTTAAGGCATTTTTATTAATTTGGAATTTATGAGATAAAGCCATAAAAGTATAAGTGGTGATGGTAATAATGATTACAATAATAATTATCCCCCTTAAAAATCTAATTATATGATTATATGTATGTCTGTTAAAAAAAACTATATTTTTAGATATACCAATAAATTAATGGTTTTAATCAGAAAAAATGACAGGCATCTTGTAGAAGATACCATTTGAATATCTTAAATTTGCAAAGAACTGCAAATCATTCAGGAAAGATTTCAAAATCACAGATAATAACAGTTACAATTCAGTCCATATCAGATTTTTTATTCAAATGCAGATTCTTCTTTCTTTTTTCAAAGTCAGACTTGACCTGAAGCATTCAGGTGCGAAACCTGAAATGGCCACAAGCTCTGGGCTTTTCTGATGCATTAGCATTCAGAACCTCCTCATGAACTGTGTCAGGGAACATGGTCACTGATTAGAAAATAAAAGCTACATATTGGTATAATAATAATGAAGAGATACCCTATATCTACTCCCCCAAACCTGCCACTGCGTCACCCTTACTGCTGTCAGGACATCTGCACCAACACAGAGCCAGGTTTCGTACTACTATAATAAGTTTCAGGATCTGCCTTAAAATCATACTGTGGACAGGACAGGTTGGTTACTATCAGTGACAATCGCTAACAAAACAGTTCCTTATCATCAGCCCTACCATCTGTCCCCTCAGCTCTCTCCACAATGGACTTGGTTGAACAGATTTTGAACTGGCCAAGGTCACTGCACAGCTAGCCTCCACAGATGGGGAGAGTGTGAAAAACTTAATTGCAGCTGTGGATAAACACAAACAAGGACACACGGTTGGCAACAACCCTGTCTAGACTTGACAGTGGCTCAGTGTCACCGGGTACAAAAACGAGGACGTGGTTTCAAGGTAACAATTTTTCAGACAGAATACAAACATTAAGAAAATGCCATCATTATGAACTCTAAACTTCTCCAAGATCATTAACTATTAATTGAAAAAATGGCAATAGACAAGTAATATATTCTATGATACATACATTTGCATAAAAATGCCTGTCTAAAAAAAAAAAAAAGAAAATGCTTGGCAATCAGCACAGTGCTATCACCCATGTGAAGGTCACAAATGTGGCCCACCCATGGCAGAGAGATACTGAGTTAGTGAAAGAAATATAATGTCTTGTTTCCACATATTTTTTTATCCTTATCAAGATTTCCTTTTCCCACTTCCTTTCCAAACCAAATTATGTGGTTAGAAACTTTACTTGTTTGCTGTTATTTTAGCAGTGTTGCATTGGGTACACATACCTTCTATTCTATACTTCTAAGAAACTCATCAAAATGGAATCACAGTGAAGCTGGTATTGTAGATTTCCCCCTGAAAGACATATGGCCCCAGGGAATTTGGACTGTCAATGTCTCTTCTAGACGCTCAACATGTCTGGTCACTTGAGTTTAAAGCCAAACTAGATGTGCATTACTTTTTGAGAAGTTGTTAAATTTGAAGCAAGTTATCAAGTCAGTGCTATTTCAAAAGATTGTTGATAAAAAAGAACATTTAACTGTAACCATACTGAACAGACAGTTGATTATAGAAAGACATGTCAGTGCACATATGGCAGCCGGATAAATTATGCACATCTGGATTACTTTTGGCAAGAAACGTAGCTAAGTGTCTAAAGCCAAGTTTAGCAATCTGTCACTAACAATATGTACATTTATTTTAAAATGTCAAGGGCTCAAAGTCATATTTTCTATTTCTTCATAAACTTTCCAGCTCTTCATAAGACAGCAAACAGGTGACAAAACACATTGCCCAAACTGCCAAAGGCTGTATAAATAAGGGGTAATTTTGAACTTCTCACCACATATACAAGAGGACTCAGACTCTGAAACAAACTCATGTGTTGTGGGATGTACCGAAATACAGATCTCAAGTACATAAAAGTGTTAACATTTTACTTTAGAAGTTGGTTGAAAAATGCTTTCACATAAAAACACGGCTGGCCCCTACACAAAGTCGTAAACAATATAGCACTCTGGGTAAAGAAGGTAGAAATAGGCTGATGGTGTCTACTATAAAAGGAAAAGACCAATGTCTCTGTGATCATCTCAGATTAAGTTTCCTTTTTCCTACTGCCAATTACTGACATCATTTAAACCCCAAAGAAATGTTTTCCTCTTTCTAGTCCCCTTGATTAAAAGAAATGCCAAGAGACATGAAATGGTGGCTCAAACTAGCAGGGACAAGAAACTTTACAATTGGATGTATGAGTATCAGCCAGGTGGGAATGTGGCAGTACCTGTAAGCACAAAACTCATCTTGACTTTCACGCAGCTCACTAGTTATTCTGACATTCCAGGCTTCTTAACAACTTCAGTAGGAATGACAAGATATATCATGGAGACTGGGTGGAGCTCTGTCATTCCAGGTGTTGCCTTTGCATCACCTTTGTGCTTGCAGCAGAGAAAAACTAGTACAGAACTATTTTATTCCCAGAAAATTCATATTTTGGTCACTCTCCCTTCCAGCTCACTAAGGTGACAATTCTACTGCTGATTAGCATCTTTTTTACGTACTGGACTTAGATCCCGACATTTTCAAATTGTATAGGGGAAAAAAATCGTGTCTAAATCATAACTCAAACACCAGGTTCACTGCTTACAACTTAAGCCTCATTTATAGAATGAAGATGATGATGGAATCTATCTCCTAGTGTAGCTGTGAGAACTAAGCACCTAAAACATGTTGGATATATCCAAAAACACTGGCTGTGATCATTATCATTCCCTTTCTTCTCCTGAAAGTGATAGGTGAGGAGAAAAAACCACAGATTGCCAATAAAATAAAAACTCTAGAGAAGGTTTATAAAAAACAAAGATAGAGGGAGAATAAAGAAGAAAAAGATCTAAATGGAAAGTGTTATATATTTAGGTTTTTTGTTTGTTTGTTTTTGTGATACCAGGGATTGAATTCACGGCCTTATGTATACCAGACAAGTATCATACCCAGCCCTTTTATTTTTTCCTTTGAGATAGGGTCTTGCCAACTTGTACAGTTGGTCTCTAACTTGCAATCTTCTCTGTCTCAATCTCTAGAGTAGCTGGGATTACAAACCTGCACCACCAAGTTGGCAGGAAAGGATATTTTGTTCACTCCAAATTTATTTTTTTAAGTTTAGTGAATTAGGATACCCAAACATCTGCAAGCATAAATACCTTTCCCCAACTGGATAAAGATAATTTTTTATGTTATTAAGAAAATACACACGCTTTCAGGGTTATCGGTTTCCATCGTTCATCAATTCAAGACTATTATTTAATAGTATTAGAGGTAGAGAGTAAAGAAGAATCCATTTCTTTAATTTTGATCTTTTGTATTTTAAAATTTTTTTGTTGTATATGAACACAATACCTTTATTTTATTTATTTATTTTCATGTGGTGTTGAGGATTGAACCCGGTGCCTCACACACACTCGGCAAGAGCTCTATCACTGAGCCACAAACCCAGCCCCATATTCTGTATATGACCAAATAGCTTAATTTTAAAGTATACCTGATATAAAAATGCTCAAATAAAAGGTATGTATAAGTCAGTAAAAAAAGGAAAGAGAATTTTAAATTAGTCCATTTGCCCACATTTTACTTTCTAATACCTCAAAGGTAACAATCTTCATACACCACTCATGATTTTAGTCTTTACATTCTATTCTCCAAAAAATATTATGTACCCAGGGGGTTATGAAAACTCTAGAAATATAAATTAAACGGATCTGGTATCATAGAATTGCTAAGTACCAGAAAATTTCAAAACCTAGCAAGCTGAGGAGAAACATTCACAGAAAAATCCAAAGCAGACCTGATAGAATGCTTTTTAGTAACAAATACAGAAAACAGAAGTCACGGGCTGTTGTACTTCTATTTAACTTTAAATGTCTCCTGGCTCTAAGAAGCTATTCAGAGAATTTACAACATAGATGGTTAAGTCAATGTTCATGATCGCTGCCAAGTTAAGGAGAATAACATAGGGGGTTCTTCCAACCCCAGTGCTGTGTATCACCAGACACACAAGGCAGACTTAGAAAACTGATGTGTTCTTCCCTAGAACGATGCTTTTTCATAATCAATTACATGAGGTTTTAGCTAATACTATTTTCCCAATTCTTCTATCATGATCATTTAAGATTTCTTTCACAAGATAGCCAAAACAAACAAACAAAATAATCCCAAACAGAAATTTGAATAAAATAGCCCTTGGGTTAATAACATATATTTGCTATATATATCTATACATATGCATATGTTATTATATATATATTATATATATATATTTATATAATATATATATATACATACATACGTACACACACACTAATGTTACAATATAGATTGCGTGGGGCTCTAACATTGTCATTACTTAACTTGTATTAAAACAGAAACTTATTAAGTTCTCCATAAAATGTGGCAACAACAAAGTGTGAACTAGGTGATTGAGATCTGGAATCAGAGACCCCAGGATCTGTACACTGACTCTGCAGTTTGTCTTTTACACTTTATACTATCCGACATGTATGCATAAAAAATTATGTGTCCCAATCGGAGTTTGTGTACTTGTCAATCATATACATACACCCACAGGATTGGGATGAGAACAAAGAGTACGTAGCACAGTGCCTGGAAGGGTGGTACAGAAAGAAGGTAACGTGATGAAAAATTATTGATGCATATCATAATATATGTTGAAGTTAAAGCCTGATATACTCTTTGAAACAGTGACAAAGAACACACAGTAGAATGCCTTTGAGAAGATGATCTTTATTACTGAATTAAACCACAATGAAAATAAGAATCTTGTAAAAATTACCCTCTCAAGTCCAAAACATTACATTTTTAGCTGTGTCCTTTCTCTCTCTCTCTCTCTCTCTCTCTCTCTCTCTCTCTCTCTCTGTTTCTGACAGAGTCTTGCTATGTTTCCCAGGCTAGCCTTGAATTCCTGGGTGCAAGTGATCCTACCCCCTCTGCCTCCTTAGTAGCTCTAGGGTCTACAGGCATATGCCATTGCACTCATCTGGCTAACATCTTTTTATCTTTTTCTTTCTATTCTTTATAATGGCAATAAGTTCCAATAGATTCTGGAGGTATATAATTGCAACATTTCAAAGATGAAACTAAATTAGCTAATAAAATTGATAGCGTTGAGTCTAAGGTAGGAGTGGTCCTTTTTAAAACCCTCAGACTTCATACAAAACATCTATGTTAGCAGACATCAGTGTAATTCCTAAAAACGTGCCTGTACTCATAAAGAGGACAATCATTAGAACACCTCAGGTGCCACCTACTAAGTGTCTTGACTCTTCCTCTGGGCAGCTCAAGGAGTAGGGAATGATTATTAGTTTCGTTTATCATAACATATCTGTACTGCTGGGGCAAGTAACTCCAAGTAACTGCAAAGATAATTCTGTTTCCTTATCATCAATATATAAAATCCCAATAAGAGAGATTAAGAGCACTGATAAAATTTTCTTAATGCCTACTGGCACACTATCATTAATTTATTCAAATTCTTTAAACTCTTTCTTTTGAATGGAATGCAAAAGAATTAAGCAAAATGTTCTCTATTTGGGTTGATTAAGGGTGGTCTGTTACTCAAAAGAAAGAAAGTGAATGTGGTAGGAATATCAAGAAAATGACATAGAAAACATGGCTTCAGAGAAGCAACTTAGGAAGTCTCTCACCAGGCCCAGGCAGAAAAAATCACCCAGTTAATTGTTCTTTAAGCTTTTCAAAGGTCTGTAAGAGAAGAAAGATTGGAACCGTATATGCTAACTCCATGGAAGTATTCCCCAGAAAACTCAACTCAGAACCTTAAGTGCAAAGAACTTACATAGAATCAACTCACCTCCCAAACAACAAGGATCAAGCACTGAAAGGGGCTGAAGGAATTTAGTTTCCTCATGTCAGAAAGACTGTAGGAAAAAACTCACATTCATTATTCCAAAGGAAGAAATGTTAGCATTTATGCTAAATGCTGCTGTGGGGTTCTCATTACCTAAAAAAAACATGCACAAATAAAGCCTGGAGTCTATAAAAAAAAAACAAACTGATAAAACAGCAATCCTTGGTAATGGGTAAGTCACTCCACTTCAGGCTGTTTGCCAATATTTGACTTTAAATTGTAAACCTTATTTCAGGCGAGCTATTTTTAAGCAAAGATATTAAATTTTTACTTCAGGGCAAGGATACATAGATAGAGGGGCTCTATCATAACCTCAGATTCTTAATTATATTTCAATGGCTATTTTATAATGCATTTGTGAACATTTTGGTGGATTCTGGGATCCGAGAAACCACTCTCTTCAAAGGTTGCAATTAATAAAGCATTATGGGAAAAACACATGATGACAATGTCTTTCTAGAACTCTCCTAATTTGATTATAATGAATCTAAATAAATTCTAAACTAATTATTTCTTTCAAACAATAGTATTTCCAGTATTTAAAGGAACTGCCCTCATAAGAGCCTTTCTAATGTAATTTTATTTGTCCAGTATTTATAATTCCCTCTTAAGGTTAATATAAGCAAAGCAAGCAGTGAGTTATTCCTATTGCCTAAACTTCTGGGTTTTTATCATTACTGAATTCAATTTGCTCCTAGGCGTCAATGCATCACTGTCAACTCAAAACCCTCAAATCCTCAGAATAGCCTCCGTGGTGGCACACACTTGTAATCCCATCTACTTGGGGAGGCTGAGGCAGGAGCACTGCAAGTTTGAGGCCAACTTGGGCAACTCAATGAGACCCTGTCTCAAAATAAAATTTAAAAAGGGACCAGGGGTGCAACTTAGTGGTAAAGAGCTTGCATAGTGTACTTGAGATCTTGGGTTCAATCCCCAGTACCAGCCTCCCCCACCAAAAAAAAAAAAAAAAAAAACAATCTCTCAGAATAGCTTTTACTTAGGATATATAATGTGCTTATTCTACAGGATGGTCTGAAGAAGAGCAAAGTTTGGAAGCTTGACAAGTCAGGCAGCTTAAGTGACTGAAACTCCTGTAACTCACTGTCAAATATATGAGCAAAGAAATAACTGAAATCCACACTTAAAACTTTTAAATAATTGATGCATACTGACGATCAGTAAACCTTTCCTTCAAGAATCACCTTATTTTAAACTTCTACTAAGAAGTATGTAATAAGGCATATCAGTGCTCAACAAAGTAGTTTTAAAAGTCTTGGCCCATTATAAACATTCAACACTTGCCCAATCCCTACTTCACAAGATGACAAAAGTGTCTTCCAAAACTACTGACCTCCCTAACACTAATAACTAAAATGACTGCTTTCACAAACAAACTCACACAGTTCCTAAACAGAACAATAGAATAAGCATCATTTCCAACCACCAGAAATGCCTTAAGTTAGTGAATTAGCTTATATCTAATTATATGTAAACCTTAATAGCATAAAAATCTGCTTAACATAATTTTAAAATTATGATTAAGTACTAATATAAATACCAGTCTTTTAAAGTAGCAAAGTGTCTCTTCACTAAGTGACAAAGGGACAAAGTGATTTTTAAATGAATTGTTAACAATACTTTAATTCAAAAGAGCTTAGTAGTTTATTTATTTCATTGAAGTATCATATTTAATTGTTTTAAAAAGTAAATGATATTTACAGATGAATAGTAAGTAGCATTTAAAAAATTTATCATTTAAGTTATAATTTATATAAATATAAAAGGAGCAGAATACTAGAATATTCATTTATGTATTAATGCCTATATTATAGCATTATTTCTAGTTCCTGAAAATAGGTTGGCTTTTTGTCATCTCATTACTTTGCTGTGATTTCACTGGAAAATTATGCATTGAAGTTTATTACTCAAAGCATCCATTGTTGGAAAAAACCAAAACCACCCCAACCACCACAGAATCAAGAAATGAAAGAAAATTGGATATAACCATGAATCTTAAAAGAGTACCAAGCAACAAACAAGTAATTCCCAATATTAAATACTAATGCAAAATTCCACTGCCTGAAAATTATTTCTTTTGCTTGCAAACCTACTCAATATCAACCCATTTGAAACTCATAAATCACATTCTGATTTTTAAATACAGGAAAATTAAGAAAATCTGATGAGGGAAGAAAGAAAAAGATCTCCCTTCCCAGATGTTCTTTTTAAATGACTAAGATTGATATCTGTTGAAAACTTGGCAATGGGTATAGGCAGTTATGTAAACAGTGTCAGAACACAATATTCAAAATAAAAATGAATTTGAAGACCTCTGTTAACTCCTTAGAAAACAATGTTTTATGAACACTCTCCATGGAGAAGATCCTGTACTAGGTGCATCTGAATCAAAGTACTTCTAGGAGGGCATCACCATTGTGACTAAGTACTCAGGAATTCTACATTTGAGACAGGAATGGGTATTCTATCAGATAGTAATTTTTTTAATTATCAAAAATTTTCCTATTTCACAAAAGAGGTGGAGTTGAAAAGAACGATGGAAAGAGGGCTGTCAAAATGTTCAGCATATGATTCGGTGCTGCTGGTTACAAATGGCACCATATTCATTCAAGCTACTTATTCAAGCTTTTCCTTTTCATGCACAATTTTTCAAAGATGGCGCTGGGAGGGGACAACTTTGGCCCATAAATTATTTTTTGAGTAGGCATTTGGATATCACTATAAAATAATTTTTCTTGAATTAGTTTTCACTGTACCCAAGAAAAAGAGGCCTAAAGTTGTTTTTTTTTTTTTTTTTTTTTTTTTTTTTTTAATTTTCTTAATGTCACTTGAAATAATCATGGAAATGTGTTGAAACTAAGAATTTGAATACTCGTTTCAAATAAATATTCATATTCAAAAAAACCTTCAAAATTCATAAAATATAAATATCAAGCAAGGAGCAAAAAAATAATCTCATGAGCCATGTATTCAATTCATCAGAGCAAATTCAGCTAAGAGCTATAGAATTGCCATGTCCTCTGAATGACACAAGAGGCTGTGACAATAGAACAGCTCTTTTTTCATTTATTAAATACAAAGGGGAACCTGAAAGCCTTTAAAATTTCAAGTTTATTTGTTGCCTTAATTTTCTTGGTAAGTTCACAATCGGGGAGCCAGAATGGTTAGTTTTTGATGAGGCTTCTCCTGGTATGCAGATGGAAGCCTTCTTACCATTTCTTCACAAGGGGAAAGATCTTGACCTCTGCCATCATTATAGGCTATGAATTCTATTGGTAGGGCCTGACCTGGAGGACCTCTGTGAGAGTTTCAACATGAATTTTGAAGGAACACAACTCAGTCCATCCAAAAATACATATTACATGTCATTCATGAAAGTGTATGTTATTTAAAGTTTTCTTGTGTCTTAGTTATTGGTTCTTGTGTACTCTCCATTTAGCCTTAGTTTGAAATTTGTAGAGTAAAATAAAGAAGTTAAGCTAGGTGAGGTGGCACATGCCTGCAAGAGCAGCCATTCGGGAGATTGAGGCAAGAGGAGCACAAATTCAAGACCAGCTTCAGCAACTTAGTGAAATACAGTCTCAAAAATTAAAAAAAAAAATGTGTGTGTGTGTGTGGGGGGGGGCGGTTAGGTTAGCTCAGTGGGTAAAGTACCCCTGGGTTCAATCTCTAGTGTGAGAGAGAGAGAGAGATAGAAGTATTCAGTATAACAGGAAACTGCTGGTAGGATGGAATTGTATCAAGTATTTTAACCTTGAGAAAGAAAGGACTGTAATAGTCCCTGACAACCATTCCATTGGATGAGTTTATGTGTTCTAGATAGAAGATGTGAACCCCTACAACGGGTCACAGTTCTCCAGTGCTTCCCAGAGTGTGAACCTCTCCACTACAGTGTGTGATTCTAGTATTTAAAGATGAGTATTTCTTATTCAACCTAGCCCCTGAAAGCAAATCATCTACCATATCCTGTGCATAACAGAAGAAATGGACATGTTGCTTGGATGGAAAACAACAGCATAAAAATCCTAATAGATTTTTAGACGGAATTTTGACTGTCCCCGATTTTCTCCTTAGAGGCAGACTTTCTAATTTAGTCACCATCATACACTTGGTGTTGCTGTTTCACCTCTTCCAAAGTCACACATACGTGTATGTATAGACAGATATACACATCTGAAAGGAAAATTTGCACAAAAATTTAAAACTGTCACTATAAAAGTTTATCTCTTCTGATTACAATTGCTGTCCCAAATTGGATAGTCTGTCTTCCACAGATATACTGATGAAACACCACTATTTCACACTGTCAGCTAAGAGAAGAAGCCCTCACACAATCCCATTAGCCCCACCTCTCCTGTTTTTCTTCTGTTGTCTCAATGTAAATCACTCTTAAACCTTTAATGCTGAGAAAACCAAGGCTTCAGTTACTGCCCAGTGCTTCTTTCTCAAGCACAACATTTAGAGGGAAGAAAACACCATGTGCAAATATCATCTCTTTATTATATGCAAATCAGTCAAACTTCTTTATTCAACAGTATCTTAAGGAAATAGGGATTGCTAAAGAACTGGGCATATTAAAAGACCTAGAGTCAAACTAATTTTATCATTTACTGCTGATCCTGGATAAATGGCTACCTTTGATGACAATATGGGAAAAGTGAAAATCCTGGCCATTCTAACTGGAGTGACATGAAATCTCAGTGTAGTTTCAATTTGCATTTCTCTAATTGTAGAGATGTTGAACATTTTTTCATCTATTTGCTGACCGATCATATTTCTTCTTCTGTGAAGTATCTGTTCAGTCCTTTGCCCATTTATTAATTGGGTTTTTTTTTTATTTTGGTATTAAGTTTTTTGAGTCCTTATATATCCTGAAGATTAATCCTCTATTTGAGATGCAGGTGGCAAAGATTTTCTCCCATTCTGTAGGCTCTCTCTGCATTTTCTTGATTGCTTCCTTTGCTGTGAAGCAGCTTTTTAGTTTGATTCTATTCTATTTATTGATTCTTCATTTTACTTCTTGCATTTTAGGAGTTTGTTAAGAAAGTCAGTTCCTAAGCTGACATGACACAGATTTGGGCCTACTGTTTCTCATGTTAGGTGCAGGGTCTCTGCTCTAATACGTAAGTTTTTGATCCATTTTGAGCTGATTTTTGTGCATAGTAAGAGAGAGGGGTTTTAATTTCATTTTGCTACATATGGATTTCCAGATTTTCCAGCACCATTTGCTGAAGAGGCTCTTTTTTCTCCAATGTATGTTTTTGGCGTCTTTGTCTAGTATGAGATAACTGTATTTATGTGGGTTTGTCTCTGTGTCTTCTATTTTGTACCATTAGTCTATGTGTCTGTTTTGGGGCCAATGCCATGCCATTTTTTGTTACTATAGTTCTGCAGTACAATTTAAGGTCTGGTGGTGTAACCACTATGGAAAGCAATATGGAGAATCCTCAGAAAACTTGGAATGGAACCGCCATTTGACCCAGTTTTCCTACTCCTCAATTTATACCCAAAGGACTTAAAATCAGCATACTACAGTAATGCAGCCACATCAATGTTTATAGCAGCTCAATCCACAACAGCTAAATTATGGAACCAACTTAGATGTCCATAAACAGATAGATGGGTAATGAAAATGTGGCATGCAATGGAATATTATTCAACCATAAAGAAGAATAAAATTATGGCATTTGCCTGAAAATGCATGGAATTAGAGAATATCATGCTAAGTGAAATATGCCAATCCCCCAAAACCAAAGTCCAAATGTTTTCTCTGATATACGGATGCTAATTCACAATAAGGTGGAGGATGGTTAGCAAAGAATACAAGTACTTTGAATTAGACAAAGGGGAATGAAGGGTAATGGGAATAGGAAAGATAGTAGAATGAAATGGACATTACTATCCTATGGGCATATATGATTACATGACCAATGTAATTCTACACATGTACAACCAGAAGAATAAGAAGTTATACTCCATATATGTATAATATGTCAAAATACACTCTACTACCATATATAACTAATTAGAACAAAAAAGAATGAAAATCATGACTACAAAAGCAAATGTGGTGTATCTAAAAGTTGGGGTTTCACACAACACATTTCTTTTTCTCAGTAGTTATGTTTGACAATGGGGTTTAATTTATCGAGGAAGAAATAACCATGCTGTATTTTGCTGTCAAGAGAACAAACCAAAGATTTGTATTTCATGAGCAATGCCCTCCAATTAAATAAGAAAAAGGAAAGAGAAAAGCTCATGTATTCCGTTTGAGTATTTGTGTAACAAATACATAGTGCCACTGTGGCTATTTAAACAATTGAGATTCATGAAAGTAGGAGAACTCCTAAAGCAATTGGAATCAATTCAATGGTACACTTTAATTTTTAAATGATTTTTTTAAATATTCTATGCTATTGGGATTGACCACTCATTTGACTAATTTATTGCAGGGGTGGTTGTGCAAGAATTAGATGCTCTCTGGCTGTATAATGACAATGAAACAAATCTGAATGTATTTAAATGTGATACATATTTCTGCTTCAGGTCAAAAGTTTTTCCACGAGAGAATCTCTCCAGATAATAGCTAAAATCAAAAGGAAAATGTCATTTTCTCCCTATTTAGATTCTTTCAGGAATGCATTCAGTATATGATTAGTATTACACCTGTCCTGGTTAATAACAGATATACAGTAAATGGGTGGTATTCTGAGCTCTCAATCCTTAATCTCAGAAACTTCCTAAAGTAAATCATCAATTATAACACAGGACACTAATCATGTAGAACTATGATTTCTACACAATACCTAATGACTTTTGAGTACTATTTAATAGGGGAGTTTTTCCTGTTTCAAATGACACGTCAGAAAAGGTTTATTACACTGGTCTTTGATCATTATTCAAAAAAAAATTTATTATACATGTACTACAGTTGAATGGAGTAGGGAGGGGATTGTGGAATTAATAGAGATGACAAAATTAGTGAGGACTATGTGGAGGTAGTAATCTCAACATTACCAGTGTTTATCCCATAACTGGGGTGCTATGGAAACTGAGTCGTCCAGTCTTTGGGAGGAGTCTTATCTCAAAAGAAATCAAGAAATCTTCCAGGAGGACCACTGGAAATTGGCCAGGTAGGAGTGAGGGGTAAAGGAAACGGTAAGCCCTTGCAATGCTCCGTACCATTAGCCCTTGCTAACAAGTGGACCTGATACTTCCAGGGTGTATGAGCAAACTCACAAGGGGCCAAGGCAGCCTGTCAGGACACCACATACTGCAGAATGGGAGCAGATTCTCACTGCACAGATGGTTGCTGATAGAATGATTGGGTGGGGTCGGACTCTTCTTGGGCTCATCTAATCTTAGAGATCTGGAGACTCCCAAAGGGGTGGAGGAGTAGGATAGTTTTGGGGCCACCACAGTGGTGTAGTCTTTCTTCGGAAAAGATCCAGAGCCTGTAACTTACAGTGGTCTATCTATGTGATTTTTTTTTTTTTTTTGAGGGAAAAAGTACAACAGAAAGAAAAATCACTCTGCCTATCCTTCTGCTTTAACATTGCCCCTCCACATCCTCCTGGGAGAGACTACAAGATTACGATGGTTTCTGTGACCCCTGCATGTATAAAGTTGTGGACAGCCCTCACATTGCCACTCCCCCTCCAGAGCTGATCTATCTAGGGCATCAGTGCACTGTAAGTGGAGGGGGTAGGGTTGGGGACTCTCTGGAGGACAAAGTGCTAACGCTCAGTAATTCTGCACATGAAGACAACATTGCCTACCTGCCAAGGGTGTGGCACCATGTTCTGGCAAAGAGGACTGCAACTGATTTCACTCATCCAAGCAAATTCTTAGGGTGTAATGGGAGTTGAAAACATCATCTTGGAAGCTGCTAAAGGGACAAACATGATATGAAAACGATTGGGTGGGAGAGGTCATATTTATGAATCCTTAGTGAGGCTGTTTTATGGTTCAGATATTATTACTTCGGCTAATATCTGAGTGTACATATATACAGATTTTAATAAAAAAACATGAAAGCTGAGAAATCAGCTCATTGAAATTACAGAATATATATATTTATAACTTGGGTAATACACTTGGGCCAGCAGTGAATTCACTCACGTTGGATGAACTGAAATGACACTTCTACCTTATCTACTTATGGTAGAATAGGAAAACAACAATAAGAGTATAAATTGTTTTAACCCTGTGATCTTTAGAGTGCTTAGGAAACTACTGAGGATGAAAACAACACCATTTCACAGAACAATCTTGTGTGTGTGTGTGTGTGTGTGTGTGTGTGTGTGTGTGTTACTGGGGATTGAACCCAGGGGCACTCTACTCCTGAGCTACATCCCCACCTTTATTCATTCAATTCTTTCATTTTGAGACAGGGTTTCAATAATTCGCCCAGGATGGCCTCGAACTAGTGATCCTCCTACCTCAGCCTCCTGGGATGATGGGATCAAAGGAATGTGCCACCATTCCTGGCCAATCTTAGGTTTTATTTGACAATATTTAAGTGGTCTCATCATTCTGTTTACCTTATCTATTATTCCTTAATGTTACACCTGTTTACCTCATTTCCTTATCCCTTGTTATAGTTTAGAGCAATGCTATTTAAACTGTAATCTGGGACCTAATAAATATAGAAATTGAGAATAAGCTCTTAAGTTTATGCAGCAATTTGACATGACTGTAACTCTCAAATATGTGATTGCTGGTTTATCTCATTGAACACATAGATTGAACAAAATATTGGTAGATGATGAATTGAGGAGGGGGCAGAGAATGGGTTCTTCACCACACTATAAAAAGTTTGATTAGCATTGATTTAAAAGATTTGACAACTGTGTATAAAATATTTAAAAATTCCCTTCAGCTATTCAAGTTAATTGCATCAGAATTTAGTAAGCCAAATTTTCTAATTTGTACTGTTAAAGAGTAAATATGTTCTTGATGTTTGGAACATTCTAATTGTTTCTTTTGTCTTTGTCAAGTTTCCTACTAGAATGGTCAATGTCAGTGGTGGTAACCATAACTTTGAAGAAAAGAGAAGGAGTTGATGGATATCAGGAAAGGCAGACTACAAATAACTGTACTTACCAAGGGTCCCAAGGTGTGGTACATCACACCTAAATGTACCTTCCGAACACTTCAACGAATCTGGGTCATGTCTAATAAATACTTTGACAGATTAACACTTTAGAAGTTACAATTTTTTTCAAAATCCCTCTAATTGCTCATTCATTCTAAAATTTTATAAATGCAAATAGTGTTACTTGGTCACAGAAGCTCTAGGGAGGTGTTTCATGATCTGAAAGAATCCTTCAAAACATACAGGCAGTGGAAGGGCTATTAAACAAAAATAAGGTACAAGTATTTTGTAATAGCTTAAATGGTCATTTATAAGATGTGAATTTCATCAGGCTTTCAGTTGCAGAGGTTTCTTTTCTTTTTTTTTTTTTAATTTTAATATTTATTTTTTAGTTTTTGGTGCACACAACATCTTTGTTTGTATGTGGTGCTGAGGATCGAACCTGGGCCGCACTACCAGGTGAGTGCGCTACCGCTTGAGCCACATCCCCAGCCCCTGCAGAGGTTTCTTAAAATACTGTTTTATGGCTGTGACTACATTGTATTTTAGGACTTTTTGGGACAGCAGTAGTGGGGGTGTGGTCAAAAAATATTGAACTTTACTTACCACTATTGATCATAATCAATTCTGTATGAAATATGCTTGCTAATTAGCCCCCCAAATACAAACTGGTCCACTAAGTTAGGAACAAATAAATCAGAATGGGTTAAATAAAAGTAAGGCAACTAGTCATAAGTACTAAGAATTTGGCCTTCCATTTTTTGAACTTCAGGTTTGTTTTTCACAAAAACCGGAATCAAGTTCCTATAGGTAGTTGACTTAATGACTTGAAAATAATAAGACAAAAAATGAAGCAATTGGGAGAGAAAAGGAATTTATGTATGCAAAGTTAACACATACTTTATAGCCAAATAATTTTCATGGTTCTCATGATTTTCTTTTAAAACTTTGATTAAGTTAGATTAATAGATTATTTTCATTTCATTGGGTAGGCAGAAACAGTAAGGTGTTTCAAAATTCAGTCATGTAACTTAGAGATGACGCTACTCAGAACATGGGTTGGTTTCTAAATAAGCCATGATATTATGCTACTTTAGCAATTCGTAGTACCAGATCTCCTTAACAGCAACAACCAAAAGCATGCTATGGTTGGATTCTTCAAATTCCCCACTTTTAAGAAGTAGCACCTCTGGTTTGGACAGCTACAAGGAATGGCAGAGGTACTAGGCCACAACTATATTTACCACAAGTATTTCAGTCTGCTAAAATACAAATATGTGCCTTGTGTCTGTTGGCATTTATCACTTTCAACAAAGGCAACAATGGAAGAAGCCAGAAACACTGCAGATAACAGAGATGAAAATAAATGACTCAAAATATTAATAAGTATAATTATGACACTGTGTTTGGTCAGGGTATTTATTAACTGATTATATAGCCAAAGAAATATGATACATCCACTAAAATTTTCCTGCTAAGATGGCAAGATCCTATGCCAACTAACATGATGATTCCCAGAAAGTACATGGGAAGATGATAAAGAAGAAATAGAGGTAATGAGCAAAACATGAAAAGACCAAGAGAAGTAAATAATTAATTCTATAATTGGGGAATCGTTAGGACAAGGATATAAATAAATCAAGGTAAATTAATGTGAAGGCAGCAGAACTGACTTAAGAGGTCATGTGGGATTGTTAAAACCGGGGTAGCAACATGGAAATAAAATGGTAGATAATGTGGAGCAGAGGATGTAAAAGAGAAAACTGCAGAACTAAATGAACGAAACAGAACAAAGATATGTGCACATACTTAAGCAAAAAATTTTAAAAAGTCTATTTGGCCACTGAAAACCTGTCTCTTCCAATCTCTGCTCTATTGCCCAGCTTGAAAGTGGTTTTCTCAACATGCTCAAAGTTGGAGGAACACTGCTCCACCACCAAGGCAAAAACCATTCCCCAAAAGAGATAAAGAAGGATTCACATCAGTTTATGTCCAGGGACAACTGGGCAGCATGATTGTATGATTTGGGGCTTGTATGATCATTTACATGGGAGCCTAGCAGAGTACCTTTAATATTATAGGTGACCTATGAATATTTATTGAATAAAATTATTCTTAAATAGTCTTCTTTTCCATCAGCTCTAAGAATTAAATAGCTTATCGAGGAGGGAAAAAACAAACAAACAAACAAACAAACAAAACCTCCAAATGTTTTGGAAGCTAAGTCTAGAGCAGCATGGGCAAGTATAGGACTAATGACCTACAATATGGTTAGTGGCAAAATAATTGCCCAGAACAGAGTAGATCCTAAAGGGAGTTTCACTCAGATAAAACATAATACACCTACTGGAAACAATCGTCATAAGGACTATGACCTCATATGAATGACTAATGAAGGTAAGTAATTTGATAAAGCAAATTAATGTTCCAAAAATGTCATAGAGAAATAAATGGCCATTCATTAGTTTCAGCTCCAACACCTTCTCCAAGAAGTTTGTTTAGGTAACTATAGCCCACAACTTAAAGTTCCAACAATGTAGCAAATAATTAAAATCTACCCTTCTGGCATCTATTAACTTTTCTTTATGTTAACTGTATGTTAATTAAGGGTAGAGAACTTCTGGCATTTTTTCTGTAGCCATCATATCTGCTCCTATGTAAGGATGATTAAATACTAGGTAATAAATTTATCACATTAATAGGCTACTACTAATAGGGAAAAAAATCACATAATCTTCCCAATAATTATAGAAAAAATTGTGATAAACTTCTACATGCATTCATAATAAAATCTACTTCACAAAAGAAAAGAACATTTTTTACAAAAATGTAGTTCATCCATCACCAGATTAAAAATATTTATCTAAATAATGGAGTAAATAGCCCACAGCAAACATCATTCTTAAAGGAAAAATGCTTAAAGCACACACTCCTTTTTACAAGCCAGAAGGAAACAGGAATTCTTGCTGACACCAATGGTATCTTTCAAAGTTGTCCTGGAGATAATAGACACTGTAGGAAGATGTGCTAGCTTGTCATAGCTGTGACCAAATACCTGATAAGAACAACTTAAAGGAGGGAAATTTAATTTTGATACACAGTTTCAGAGATTGGGTCCATGGCTGGCCAACTCCATTGCTCTGGGCTCAAGATAAGGATCATCATGGTGGAAGAGGTGGGGAGGACTGCCCTAAGGCAGCCCTGGAAGCAGAGAAAGGAAGGAAGGGCACAGGGAAGATGACCCTTCCAGGGGACACCGCCAGACCCACCTGCCTACAGTCACCAGTTAGTCCATTCAAACTAGTCTGGGTCAATAAGGATACAGCTCTCATAATCCAATCATTTCACCTCATGCATAAACACAGGAGCTTTGGGGGGACACCTCACAGCTAAGTCATAACAAAAGATAAGAAAAAGAAAGAAGACATGAAAAGAATGAAGCTTCCATTTTCTAATGAAATTAATACTTGCTAAAAATATAGAATATATAAATGATGAGGATTAATGGTTTAATGAGTTTGCTTGCTATAAAAATCAATATACAAATGTAAATTTATTGTATTTCATAGAAACTATCAGTCATAAAATGTCACATTACACATAAAGGCTGGTAACATTTAAAAAGTCAGATAATACTATATATTAACAAAGATGTGGACAAAAGAAAAGATTTACCCATTCTGGAAAACTTCTTGGCAGTGTCTAGTAAGGTTGACTATGCATGTGTCCTATAACTCTTTCCATTTTAGGTACACAGATCATTGGGAAATGGTTGTGTGAGGTCTATTTAAAATGTAAGGTACACTTTTTAAAAATGCTCATAGCAGCAGTATTTGTAACAAACCAACAACAGAAAAAAACCCAAAACTCTATCAACAGTAGAAAGACAGATAAATCCTAATGTACTCATTTAACAGAATATCATACAGCAAAGAGAAACAATGAATCACAGCCTCAGAGACGAACATGAATGACTCCTGAAAAGATCATGAACAAAATTAGAAAATCACAGAATACATTTAGTATGATTCTCAACTTATAAAGTTCAAAATATGGAACAACTGTTTTAATACACGATTTGGAGAAGCATACTTAGGGTGGCTGAATTAAACAAAGCAAAAGAATAGGCAACACAAAATTTAGGACAGTGGTTACTCCTGGCTGGGGAGGTAGCAGGATATGCGTGAATGGCAGGCACAGATTTATAAGGCACTGGTGGTGTTCTATTTCTTAATGTGGTGGGGACACTGGTATTCATTTTAATAATATTCTTTAATATGTAGTCCATACACCTTATAGTTTTCATTTCTTTCCACTGGAAAGAAGGAAGGGGAGGCAGGGAATAAAAAGAAAGGGGCGGAAAAGAAGATAATTATAAATTTCTTAAAATGCTGAGAAAATAAAATAAGTCTGCAATGGAACCCTGTTTTGATTAAGAAAATACTGCTGCAGAGAGGGGGATGTGGCTTGATGATAGAGCATTTGCCAAGCATGTGTGAGGCCCTGGGTCTAATTCCCAGCACCACAAAAAGAGAAATTAAGGGGGAAATGTAAGAAGAGAAGAAAAAATATATTGCTGCAAACACTGTTGCTGCAACACATATGTGCAATACAACTGCAAGAGGCTATAACAAGACAGTCCCCTTGGGGCTGAGATTAGACTCCTTTCACTAAAACCAATGAAGTATTTTTCAAAATGCAGATGTTTTATGGCTGAAAAGCATGACTGAAAACACTGGTATTTTCTTATTTGAAAACAAGAATTTCACTAGATTAAATTTCCTCTAAAATTGTTAACCACTAGGTTGGAAATCAGAGGAATCCACTTTCACATTTCTCCAATTATTTGCAGTAAAACAAGAACATGTATCAGACCACGGGGGAAATTTTTTTTCTTCCACACTGGAAATCTGAAAGGTACTTCTTTAATGTATGACCATCTACCGTAAATAGATTTGAATCCAAATTGTGCTATTGAGAGGCGAAAAAAGCCCATTAAAGTGTCAACACTCCTAAGACCAGCCAAACAACCTTCTGGCAAAAGCTAATCCAAATGTTTTCATAACCTATGTTTTCTAAGGTCGCTATTCAAATTTCATAGTCACACACATCTCTGTTTTCAGAGAAACTTTATTTCTGGGGTTTTGAAGGGCTGGATGTTGTTACTCAAAAATGACGTCAGGAGAGAGACCCTGAGCCTGGAAATCTTCTATAACACTAGAGAGCTCCACTTATCTCTCCATATGCAGAGAGACAAGGTAGGGCACTGGCAGGACGAGGAAAACAAATCCAGAGACTGTCTGCAGAGCATCTGTTCCAGCAACCCAGTTGTGGGCCTTCTCCTGGACCAGTGAAACTCCATCTGGTATGGGAAGCTAACTGTTCCCCAGGTGGTGTGCCCACCTGTCAACTGACAGTTGGGCTTGTGCCATGGAGAAGAAGGGCAGACACATTTTGGCACAGGACTTTGGAGTATTTCTATAATAGCTGAGCAAAACTTGAGATGAAGAGATGAGGAAACACAGAAAAGAAAAGAAAAAAAAAAAGTACAATGGGCTCTACTGGTCCCAGCTAGGGAATCTAGGTCACGCCTAGAACAGGCATCTGATGGGGTATGCCATGGAGGGCGGAGAGTGTCAGGGAACAGTGCCAGCCTCTGCCTTTTGGGGCTTGCCAGCCCTTGGCAGGGATTCTGGAAAACGAGACATCCCAAGTCAGACACATTTCCGCACATTCCTCTCCCTCCCCTGCCTCTAGCTACTTACATGTGGCTCGTGGACAGACTGCTGAAACTTTGAAAAAAAAAAAAAAAAGATATGGAATCTACACATGTTTATGTCAGAACGCTTAACTACATGTACAAAAGTAGTTTCCCTATAAAGCTTTATACTAAATACTTACTCTTACTCTACGTGATATCCAAAATAGTTTTGGAATTCTTTTTGACATTTGGCTTTAGAATTCTTGGCATATTCTTGTCAGTACCTTCATTGATGAAGATGATTGGTTCAAAACAGTAAATGTTATTTACCAGGACTATGTAAGTAGATGCTCAACAGATACATATTAAATAAGAGAATAAATGGATGGATGATACACACATATCCATAGTTTTAGATAAATTCATAATGAAATGGGTGACCAGGCATGAAATATACAGTAATCTATTTAAAAATTAACCAAAGGGCTTGGGATATAGCTCAGTGGTACAGCATTTGACTAGCATGTGTAAGGTCCTGGGTTCAATTCCCAGCACTGCAAAACAAACAACAACAACAACAAAACTTTTTAAAAATAAAAATAAAACAAAGAAGATCTAGAGGTTTTCTTGTATGCCAGAACTCAGGTGACCATTTTAATAGAGAAGGGAGAAATTGCTGAAATAAGCAGAGAGTTTCTGGAATTCATTTTGGATGTAGGATCTATCAACCCTTTTATCCCTGCATTACTCCTTAAAGCGTTCACCTTCAGAAACTCCAGGTCTTCTGCCTTCAGTCCTCAGGTGACAGAGGACTTACATGTGGCTCGTGGACAGACTACTGAAACTTAAAAAAAAAAAAAAAAAAAGTAGCTTCCCAGGCTGTCCTCCCTGTTAATGGACTGGGTTCCAGAGGTATCTGACCCTAATCTTAAACTTAACACCAATCCAGAGGTTTGTTAGGCCAATCTTTATTCTACAAAATCTTATATGAATTTTCAAACTGACACATTTTAAATAGAAAAAAATAAGATCCATATTTACCCTTTCACCTTACATCACTTTTCCCTATAGTATAATATATAATATATAATGAATTTTGATGCATCCATTATTTGATATTGTCTATTTTTTATAATGGACCCTCCACTACCACCACCCAGTACTAGGGACTGAAACAAAGGGCACTCAACCAATGAGCTACATTGCTCCATTCCTTGCTCTTTTTAAAACAAATTTTGTTTTTCTTTCAAGACAGGCTCTCACTACATTGCTGAGACTGAGGCCTCAAACTCACGATTCTCCTGCCCCAACCTTTGAAACCACTGGGATTACAGGTGTGTGCCACAGTGCCTTGCTATCATGAATTTTAAGTCTCTGTGATCAGCAGAAGACAGCATTCGTATACTTTTGGTGTAGCCTTTAAAATGTCTTATTGCTTCAGAGTTTCATCCCATAACAGATACACATATATCATGGGCACATTTACAAGCAGACACATAAAGGAAGTATTCATAAAGGATGAGTGACAGACACAAGGCCACCCTTTGATGTTAAAGATGCAGCTCCTGACTGCTGAAAAGAACACATACTTGAATTCTTGGTAATCACTGCGAATAGTGTCTGTCTATTGTTGAAGGCAGATTGCTCAGAGAACTTATCTAGGGAGTTTACTGTTTTAAGGTGAATTCTCTACAGCTCAACTCACACCTAAGAGACATCCTGGCACTGAACCAAATACCTGGGCCAGGGTGTTCTCTGGATCCTGATGGGGCTACTCAGAGACCAAATCAGGTACCAAAATCTGACCTGACATGAACTGAGAAAACTTGGGCAGCATGTGGCCCCAACCCTCTACTCACCTGCTATCTTTCTCTAAAATAAAAAGCTTGGATTTAAGTGAATGTTCTGATTCTCAAGGCAGAAGGTATGAGGGAAGGTCTCCAGGAAAACTGTGCTTCTTACACATCTGCTGCCCATCCAAAGACTGATATAGCTCATCACACTTCTTAAGCAAGAAAGTAATCCCTGGCTGGGTGACAGCACACACCTGGGAGCCCAGATATTGAGGAGCCCGAGGCAGAAGGATCACAAGTTCGAAGCCAGCTTAGCAAGTCAATGAGACCATGTCTCAAAACAAAAAGCAAAGAGGTCTGAGGATGTAGCTCCCCTAGACTCAATCTCCAGCACTATAAAAAAGAGAGCCAGAAAGTGTGATCTCTGGAAAATGTGCGAAAATGTCTTTAACTTGCTCTTCCCTCTCATAAGTATCAATATTATACCATATTTAAGTGACTTCACTATTGATGGAAAGTTTGGAATGTATCCTGATGAATATAAAGAGTCTGCTATAAAAACGGATTTTAAATATAATTTATATGGATATGCACACACATATACACAGTCTTTAAAATCCACATCCTGAAGCACGGATGTTTTCAGTGTGGTCTCAGAGTGAAGGTTTCTACCCAGGGTTTGGGCAGTGAAATGCTGAGGGGAACAGATGAAAGGCATTTCTGATGATTACCCCAGAGACACAGTGGTTCCCCAGGCTTCATGCATATCTGCCATACTGGGCCGGTAGATACATTTTTGACATTTACCACCTGTTTTTCAAATGTCATACCAGTTCATCTTGATATTCACCAAATTTCTGACTTCTAAGACTAGACTATGTCTAGGTTTTTACTGAGATTGCCTTAAAAGTTGCCACATTTTCCCAATACACTAAATGTACTTCTACTTCTTAAGGTATAGAGGAAAAAAAGAACCATTCTACTAATCAAATTTTGCCAGAAATACACAGTTTATGTTTTAAACTGGCACTAGTAAGGATTTTTAATTCAAGAATAAAATATGAAAATTCCCAACTAAGAGCCAATATTGCATGAAAGCAAACAATGACACAGAGACTACAAGATAAATAACAACACTTTAAAAAAAGGATATAAAATGCATGTAGAGACTTTGAATGTTATAACTATTAACATTTTCTATGAAATACTCTAGTAAAATATTGAAAGCATTTTTAGAAATATCATATTAATAATTCATTACCATCATTAAATGGTCCACTGTACCCATTTCTACATATGAAGCATGAAAACGACCATTTGGAGTGCTACATAATGACAAAAATGTGGTCTGGATGGCTAACAATTCTTTATGCAGGACACAGAACACTGTTTGGCTCATCATAGGCACTGAATGAATCTGTTTATCTGACAAGTATTTACTGAGCCCTACTAAGTGTAAGGAGCTACTCTAGGCACATATAAATACATCAATAATCAAAACAAAGATCCCTGTGCAGGGAACATTTGCTGCCTTGATAAAAGATAGATCAGCCTTCTTAAAAAGAATCAACTATTTCTGAAATAGAGATGGATTGCAAATACAAGACTGAAAGAAGACAACAGTATAAAATTTTTTGAGAGTTAAATATTTTCTGATGCCTCTGTCTTTCAGCAGGTCTGAAGTGAAGCATTCTTTAAGCCTGGGAGAAGAATTTAGGAATCCATTGCCACTCTGAGGTCAGGAGAGCAGGTCTACAACCCCAGACTGTCTTCCCTTTGTCACATGTTACCTCGATGGTAGAGGGTATTCAATAAGATGTGCTCTGAAAGGGAACTATTATCCACTGCAAGGGCTGCTTTTTTAACTCTGCACTGGTTGTTTCCCTTTTAAGCACTGGAAGGTTTAACATCTACAAAATTTGTAGTTATCTTTAGAATGGCTGCCAATTACCAAAATATGGCACATTGTATTATGTCTCTATGCTTTTCCTTAAGTTGTTTCTTCTGTCCTCAGAGATCCCATTCCTACTTTTCCTTTCCCTTCTCTCATTTCTTAAATTGATGAGTGAGTAAACACTTGAGTGAAGGAGTCTGAGAGCTTCTAGAGCTGGTTACAGCTAGGAAAGTGTAGGGAGGAAGCTGGGTGTTTACAGAAATGGCTTTAGGTGCCATTAGCTCTCCATTGCAGCCCTGTGTTATTTCTAAAAACAAAGACAGAGGACAGAAGTTACGATCAAATCAGTAGGCTTTCTTCCCCAAGCGCTGGAACACAAAAGCCACTCCATTTCACAAATATATAAAAACACACTTGGCTTAGTTTCTACAATATATTACTCTCATTTCAACTGAGCTCATTTAAAAAAAAAAAAAAAGGCCTGTCTGCAAATTGGCTGCTGGAGCCTGTCCAAGGAGCAAGAAACATCCAAAGAGAAAATACTTGACTGAAGTCTTCAAAGTACAAAAAGAAATTAAATTATAATTTTAAAATAAAATTAATAAAATGTGTGCATGTTAATTTACTGTCAGGAGGTTGCTGTGATGAAGTGAAAAAAGCATATGATTTGAAATCCAAAGACTTGAGTTTAGGTCACTAGTTGGATCTTGCATAATTCATTACTTCATTTCTGTGGCTCTTGGGTTCTCCATTTATAAAAACAGATAAGGAGATAACACCGTACTTCCCAGGACAGTGGAGAAAATGATCCAATATAATGTATGTGAAACATACTTTCCACTCTATGTGCTAGTTCATATTAATTCCAGCCTATCCTCTGTGTTCCCATAGCATTCTTAACGTATTTACAATGGCTCTTATATACTATGTGGTAATTATCTGTTCCAGGTGGGTGAATTAAGGAAGAAACCCTCCAATTTGTCTTTATGCTTCCTTTCACAGTGCATGACATATGGTAAGTGTGCAAAAAAAGTCAACAGAACCACCACAACTTTTTGTTAAATAACTAGTATGAATTTTAAAACACTAAAATATGCTTAAAATTCTGAATCAAGGTATTTTTCATGTTTGGAAAAGCCATTTTTGAAAGCTGAACATAAAAAGGCCTACCAACAAGTAAGCTGGTTTCCTTGTTTTTTTTTTTAGTTGTAGATGGACACAATACTTGATTTATTTATATTTATGTGGTGCTGAGGATCAAACCCAGTGCTTCAGGCATGCTAGGCAAGTGCTCTGAGCTACAACCCTAGCCCCAAGTAAGCCTGTTTCTATAGATTAGTCTTCATATACTGGTCACTACATAAGGTTTACAGATTGTATCTTTATCCCACTAAATTAAATTCTCCATAGCACCTGAAACAATGTTAAGAACAGGCCAGTCCATCTCTGGGCATGACTATGGCACAAAGAAAGCACATTCACAGGCACACATTCCATAGCCCTCCACAAGGAATACCTATGAAGCTTGAGCAAATGTCTGTCACAATTAGTCAATAACACTACCATTTGTTTTGGCTTCCATTTTTATCTCAAACACAAAGCTTTACATTTTACATATACATAAACACATACATTAAATAAAATGAAGAAGTTGGCACTTCCACAGGAAGATGGCTTTTATTGGTTATTCTTACAAAAATGGTAATCAAATAAAAGTAGTATTGTAATAAGAGTACTGTAATCAAGAACTGTAGAAAATTTTGTAGTATATTAACTCCAAAGTCCTTTTGAATATGCAAGAAGAAAAATTTTAAATTCAAGGTCACTTCTAGGTTCGTGACAAGCTTCAGAAACTTGGTTATCTTTTGGTAAATTATCGATTTTCTTTCACCTAAAAGGTGGAAATAACAATAATATGTAAGATATGCTAAGCCTGAGGCAAAGAGAAGAAGGACTTTAAAAGCTAATTTTATTTTATCAATTAACATTTTGATTATACTCTATAAGGAAGACACAAACAAGTACACACACACACACACACACACCAGTGTGGATGCAGAAGGACAAATCTCCAGTTATGAGGATTTGAATTCACAAACACACTGCTACATCATTTCCAAAGAGAAAGGATGGACACCTCATTAAGGGTCGAACACAGGGCATGAAAAGTATGATAACCTTGTTCAGTTTGGCTTCTCTTTCACATCCAAGCTGGCTGCAAAACAGGCCAAGCATGACAGGATGCTTAAAACTTGTAGCAATAAAAACAAACAAAAAAAAGAATCTAGGGTCGCATAATTATTTCATAAACATATGCATGACTGAAGAAAGTTGGATGTGCTTCTGTTTGCTGCAATTCAAAGGTGAGTTAAAACCAACTTTGGGATTAATAGCTTTCAGAGATTTGAAAGCTTTCTAATACAAGGATTTTCAACTTTGCAATTTAACAACCCTGCTGTTGGCCTTTCCTGACCTGTTGTGAAGTAAATCAGGCACACTAATGTGGGCTAACAAGTCTTTTTCACACTGTTCGATCACCCAGCCTCTCTTTTCTCTGCAGACATGCCTTTCTCCCACTCTCTGTCTAGCCATCCTCCCCCAAAGCACACAAAATGGCCACTGTAACCCGGCATTACTGCTCATTAGATCACAGGTTAGTCAAGTGGAACTGCCGGGGGTTCCCAAAGGAGAGCTATACTTCAAAAATCTGTCCATGTCAAATGAAGAAAAAAAACCCTGAGCGTGGGGTCACCCAGATCAATGATCAAAAGAAACTGAGAATGAAGGGGGAAAAAAAGCGCACCCTCGTTTTTGTTAAAAACACACACAGGTCTGATTTATTATAAGGAATATAGAGATACGATGGGGTTTCCTTCTCTTACACTCTGTTTTCATTTTGTAACTAAGTAATTTGTTTCAATCAGGTCCTGTTGGTTGTTAAACTTTAGACTTTTGGAAAGTCTACAAGGAATCCTTAAAATTTCCCCCAAAGAAAACACACTCCAGGAAATCCAGTTTTTAGGAGAGCTCTTAAATATTTCCAAAAAAACACTTGAAAAGCAATAAAAGTAATACAAAGTAATCCACCTTTAATGCTTGAGAAGATTCTATTTAAATCTGAAAGGCTTGGTGTGACATACACTCTAAAATCATCTCAGTAACCTCTTGCACCTTCAAAGAGGGGCAACAACAAGGCTGTCAATCACATCACGAGAACACACAAGTGACATGCTATGTAGAAAAAGCAGATCCCTGGGCTTCTGGGAGCCCACAGAAACCTGCAGGTAGGGCCATACCTCTTCATCACATCCCTCATTTTTATGCTTTTCAAAGTTTTGCACTCTGTAGTGCTGCTTTTGTACTTTTTAAAAAAGACATTCCTAATCTAAAGTACTGCAAACTGACATATTAAAACTTAAGGCAATATATATATCTGGAACATCTTAAAGATGGAATATCAAATCCCACAAGAGCAAACCACAAAAAGATCCAATTTTCCTGATTTCTTCATAAAAGTACATTTAACCACTCAGTAATGAAAAAAAAAAAGTTTTTGACAAGAGTGTCATATATTGTGAATGAAAGTAAATTAATTACTTATAATTTGATCTAACAAGTTATAAAGGTTGTATAAGGCCTTCATTGCTTTTTCATTCTGTTGAATTATATTCTTCTATGTATTTGGAATGTATTATTTAAACACTCTCAAAAGTATGAGATATACTCCATGTTTGTATAAATATGTAAAATATATTTTAAAAAGTATATGAACGTATTGTGCATAACTTACATTATTGCTTTTTGTCCTGCTTTACTTTGGGGAATTTAACAAGCATTTGCTTGGCCTTTACTGTCTCAGGCTCTGTTAGAAGGGCCTCCTCAAACATTAGCCCATTTAATCCTCACAGACACCCTGCTGGAAGGGTAAAGGACAGGAACAATGCTGATAGAGGACTCCATGGGCCAAGTCCCCATTTAATGCTCACCCCTCCCATGAAGCAGGTTCCAGTACTCTCTCTATTTACAGCTGAGGAAACAATTTTTGCCCAATATTACTCAGCAGGTCAATAGTAAGAAGGATTTAAATCTAGACTGTCTGACCTCAGAGTTTTAATGTTTGTCATCTCCAAATTCAAAGTGCCAAGTTAAATGTCCAGCAAGTAGCAGGGCACAGTGGCGCACACCTATAATCCTAGTGGATTGGGAGGCTGAGACAGGAGAATCTCAGAGTTCAAAGCCAGACTCAGCAACTGCAAGGCACTAAGCAACTAAGTGAGACTCTGTCTCTAAATAAAATTTTACAAAGGCCGGGGATATGGCTCAGAGGTTAAGCATCCCTGGTACCAAAACAAACAAACAAACAAACAAAAAACACCACACTTCAATTTTACTGTATACTTGGGAAATGCTTGCATGTATATACATATAAACATGTGAGACAATATTCATCAACTGCTTTGTTTACAATCACAAAGATCCAGAGACAACTGAAACTTTATCAGTAACTGAATGAACACATAAAAGTAAGCCAAAATCATGCCCTAGAACACAATATATCAATGAAAATCAATGAATAAGATATAGATAATCTCAAAAAGACAATGAAAAAAAGTACATTAAAATATATTCTATAAGACTCTGCTTATGTAAATATTATCACATAAACCATTTTTGTGTATCATTGAGAGACACATGAATATTTAGTAACAAACTAAAATGTTTATCAATAAAGATATACATCAGCTGCTTCTTATGTTTGGCAATAATGGACATTGAATACAGAGTCTCAGGCATGATAGGCAAGCACTCTATCACTGAGCTATATCCCTAGACCTTTCTGTTAGTATTTTATTTTGAGAAAGGGTTTTGCTATGTTGCTCAGCTGGCTTGCAACTTGTGATCTTCCTGCCTCAGCCTCCTGAGTAGCTGGGATTACAGGTGTGCACCACCACACTCAACTATTACTTACTTTTGAAGGAGTGAGGACGTGAAAAAGACAGGGGAAGGGGTTTTAAATGCTTCATTTATGATTTATTTCTCTAAAGAAAAGATCTGAAACACACTAAATGCCAACATTTGCTAAACCAGGGTGATGGATGGACAGGTGTGTTTGTTATATTATTTTCAATATTTGAAATGTTTCAAAATTAAATAAAGTATGACTACTTTGATTCAGACTTTAATATGATCACAGATGAATCTTTCTTGTGATTTTAGAGTATATGGTTCCTCTAAGCTCCTTCCCCTCAAGTGACAATAAACTGCTTAGAACTCAAACCACGGTAACAAGTTTTAATAGTTTTATTAAAACTATTTTTCTTGAATGGATTATCTTACTGAAAGTATCTTAGAAATACTATCTTTAGGATAATTACATTAATTAATATATAGTGCATACTTCATTATGTTGTTAAGCAAAATTCATTAAATTGGTATTCTAACCTTTTGACATTCAAAGTCTTGCAATAAGGTAAGAGAGCTGTAAATTAAATCTTGAGCAGGGCACATAAGCAGAAAGGAGAACTACTTTTCACTGTATACTCTTTGGTCCTACTTAAAATTGTACCATGTGGTTTTATTCATCATTCAGATTGTTAATTAAAATAGGATTTAATGGATTTTTAGGTTGTATAATGTTCTATGGAAATTCAAACAAAAGTGATATACATTTTCTAGAAGATGTCAGTCATACAATCTTAATTGATGGAGAAAGGATCAAGTGATCTCAACTATGATTCTTTACAAACTTATACATATTTGTAAACAAATTGAGTAGAAGAGCTATTATTCTAAATATAATTCTAATGAACGTAAACTCGTTAACATCTTGAAAAACATGGCCCTAACTTTTTTACAGTATATTTTCCAGTTCAGCATTACTGTGGCTAAAGAATTATATGGCAAAATCTTACTAAAATCCAAACAAGAAAAAATAACAAAAAGAATTAGGATTTTTGTATTCCATTTCTAACAGACAAAACTTTAAAATTACAAATTCATACCAAGGGTTTTTACCAAAATGCAACGTCTATGACCTTACATGGATTTAGTATAAATTCAATGAAATACTCTACTTTCTGCATCTAAATTGCTAGAACTCATGTTCTAAATAATTAAAGGGGCATTACAAAATTCACAATCATTAAAGAAAAACTGCATTTTCCTAGCACAGAGAATCAGTTCAGTCAAAAAATTAAAAAAAACCTCAATAATATGAAAAGAAAACAAAGAGATTCTGGAAATGTATAAAAGACATAGCTGAGATACTCAGACTTCCATGAACAATAACAGGCAAGCAACCTGGTGACCTCATGCTTTACCTGTTTTCACTTCCTCATTTAAGAAGTGACATTAATATAAAGTCGTTGAAAAAGCCAGACTTAATTAATGGGGGGGGGCACCAGAAGGATGCCCAACTTTAACTAAAGAAAAACATGAGTTAATATAAAAGGATGAGAAACTGGTACCCATTGTTTTACTGACCAAAACATGCAAGAAACATGCTTACACACTTAAATCATTCAAATATTTAAACAACTTTCCAAAAAAAAATTCACAAGTACCACTTTAAATGAAACTATTGCAGTATTGATTAAAATATCAATCTATATAGGACAAGAAAAAAGTCCTCTTTTTTAGGAATCTGTGTTTTAATGTTTTGAAAACTCAATGCCTGGGGTATAATTATTTGCTTCTGCATAATAATCATAACAGCAATAAATGTGTATAAGTGTATATAATTTATACCTCTATATCAAGATCTTTCTGAGGCCAATTTTTTCAGGATCCATCTAATTATTCAATCTTCTCTTCAATGCACTATGCTAAAACATGATGAGAGAGTACCTTTCTTCTACAGCAGAGTTAACAATTGTAACTCTTCTATACAAAAGTACATACAAGAGGAAGTGAGAGGAAAGGGAAAAATAATACAAGGGGGACAAATGAATGTCAGTAGAGGGGGCAGAGAGAGAAGAGGGGAGGGGAGGGGAGGGGAGGGGGGATAGTAGAGGATAGGAAAGGCAGCAGAACACAACAGACACTAGTATGGCAATATGTAAATCAATGGATGTGTAACTGATGTGATTCTGCAATCTGTATATGGGGTAAAAATGGGAGCTCATAACCCACTTGAATCAAAGGGTGAAATATGATATATCAAGAACTATGTAATGTTTTGAACAGCCAACAATAAAAAATTAAAAAAAAATTATGATTAAAAATAAAAAAAAAAAAACAATTGTAACTCTTCAACCAGCTGTTCTCCAAGGATTCCCTGGTCAAGCTCTTATTCTCATTTCATTATTTCTTTGTTCTCCATGTCTAAACTGTACACAAGTTACCCAGACTTTCCACTCTGGCCCCTTTCAATAAAGACTTGTTTTGGCTTGACAAGTTATTAGTCATAACCATGGTATAAAAACAAATATTTCATAAAATCCTACATGTTACAATTATATTCTTCTATGCAACCTCCAGATTTTTTCACTGTTCATACATAGACACTCCCTCCCAGAGGCTCACTTGATTTAAGTCATTTATGAAAATGATTCTAGTTACTTTATGAAGGTATTTACTATCTAAACATTCTTCATAGAGCATTCTTTTAAAAACCTCATCATCTTATTTCAGGTGTGGCACGAGCTAAATATGATCTATATACCCTGCTCAGCACAACTGAATCCAGACACCTGGAATTTTCTGAATTTTGTTGCTGTTGCTATTTTATTTGTAAGCCTACATATAACAAAATGAAACTCTACTTAACTCTTCCCAGCTGCAGTTGAGTAGAAAACTTATAAATTGTGTGTGTGTGTGTGTGTGAAAGATTTATATGCGTACAAATCTAGATTTTAAAATTTTTAGTATAAAAGTAATTCTCAACTTCACTATTAGTGTGATATTAAAAACACAGCAAAGACCAAAATAGCCCCAGTCAGGAGAAAACCATGTGGCACCTCGAAAATGAGATGCTATTTTTCTTCACAAGAACCTTGTAGAACACCTTCTCATTGATACTGAAAGTCTAAATCCTAATTTCATTTGAAACCAGTAGATAACAATTTTCTCCAAATAAAAATACTCAAGGTAGTTCTGAGAATGTATAAACAATAGAGTGTGGCTAAATATATAATTCTATATAAAGAGCTATCACTAAAGAAAGAAAAAGAACAAGAGATAGGAGATTCTAGTAAACAAAATGGGGAGGTTCTATAGGCAAATTATTCAGGTATAGATTAGTTCCTTCCTATCAGAGCCAACATATACTACAGAGTGGTTGCTTCTAAGCCACATTGAGTCTGCTGTTTTTACCACTGCACATGTCGAGTTCATTGTTTTCATCAAAGGCACAAATAATTCATAGGTAGAGAAAATAAATAAAATGGCAAGACGAAAGTGCCCATTTCCAAGTATCAGAGTATTCTATTCATCTCAAAAGATGAAAGCAGATATTTTTCATTCCAGGTTTTTGTTCTTAAAGGAAGAAGGCCAAAAAATATGTGATTTTCATATCTGTGCTAACACAGTTGAGCCTTTTTAAAGTCACTGCCAGAAATGCACTGGTTTTCTTACCTGCTTTTTCCATGCTTTAGGTTAAGGATGCCTGCCTCATTATAAACCCTACTGCTTCCCCAGACTTTCTGTAGTCTGGCTTTGCTGTGATTACTGGTCAAAACCTTTAATTACAGTATATAGTTTGTGCAGCTGCCTGGAAATTGGTCTCAGGGTCAGTGGCTCTTCCCATTCCCCTCTTTCCATTCTTTTGAAGCAATATTGCTGAACTGAAGGCATTGTTCCAGCTTTCTGGTGTGCTCTGTCTGCTGCACATTATGAATAGCTTTGCAATCACTCTAGCAATTGGTTCTTCAACTGCCTTTAGGTTGTCAATTGTAATTCATTGGCTCCAGGCACCTTTTCTCTTTTCATTCTCTTGAGGTCTTTTATTACTTAATTTGCAATAATATTAGGGAATGTCTTCTTCAGACATGTCACTAATGCCTTACTGATTATGAGGTTGGGAGGACAGCTGACTTTCATACATGTCTGTTAAAATGTTTCAATATTTCCTTCATCTTTGTCACTCCTAAGGCCAATCCGGGCAGTTATTTTGTTAAGAAATTTTGCTAAATCCTTAAGTCCTCTAAGAATTCTCCTTAAGATATTCTTATTTGGGGTTAATTTATACAGATAGTTATAGTTATTTTATAACTTTCCAAAGATAGAATTGCTTATTTTTATAATAATTAAGCTTTTATATCTTCTTCCTATAATTATGGCCTAGTATTTTCCATAAATAAGAATTCTAATTTTGAGCTCTATACAATTCAGAAATAGTAAACTAAGAGGTAAAGGTCTTTGAATAGAAATCAATGTCTATGTTTTCAGAACCCTTTAAAACCTATAGACATCCTTTTAGAGATTATAGAAAAAAGCTTTCAAATTATTCAAAATAAGTTCCAACACTTCTGCATTATAGAGTCAAAAGGAATTTTATTTGAATTTTAGGAGAAAGAATAAAAACATAACTCTTGATCTATTGAAAAAAAAAAATCTTCAGTGTATTATGTCTCAAATCCTGACTCTGGACAAAATCCAGTAGATTAACCCCTCTCATTAGGCTCAGCCATTCCAGAGCAACTAAGGGTATTTTTAAGCAGACACTATGTAATAATAATAATGATAATAATTATCATAATGATAATAACTAACGCTTATTGTGCTTTTTATCTTCAAAGCACCTTACTGACATTAACTATGTGTCTATTTTCAAATTAATTTAACTCAACAAATGTTTTATTAACTTTGTAAGCTATGGAATGTATAACTGAATTTGCTTTAGCAAATGAAAAACATAGCTAATAAAAGGAATTAAAGATCCCCCAAAACAAAAGATGGCACTACTGTATACTTCTGCCTCAAAATCATTCATTACCTTTGTTGAATCATTCATTACCTTTATAAATCATAAAATACTAATTTTTTTTATAAAATATAAAGTTGAAATGAAGATGTAAAGAGTAACATTGAACACTTACCACTTAAATCCATATTGCTTCAAGAAGACTAGAAATGAGCCAAATCATATTGCTCAGTAAAAGTAGTCTCTACCTTGACTAGTTATGATTCTTTATAAAATATAAAAACATGTACACACAAAAAATTTTAAGTATGAGAATTTTTAATATCCAAGTTCATTAATGTAACACATGATCTTAAAGGCTCAATTTGTTTTTATTAAATTGAATTCATTTCTTTAAAGCTGTCAACTATGTTCCCATAGAGCTTATTATGTACTACTCTCCACATGAGAAATATAAACAGTAAAAGACAGTTTGCAATGCTAGCAAATGAAATAAGCTCTATACAGTTAAAATGAGTAACTATTAAAAAAAAAAAAAAGCATTGAAAGAATACTTGGTCAAGATGACCTGCCACTTTCTATGAGGAATTTTATGAGGAAAATAATAACTAACTATACTCTTACACATGAACACTAGTGGATACACACAAATATAAGTACATAAAAATACATAAGACAAATATTTGTAAATATGACAATTAACAGATCAAAACTTTTGTGAACTAATCACATGGTCAGAATGGTGAGGATTTGTGGACGATGTTATTCCTGAGCAATATTCAAATATCAGGAAGAAAATGAAAAATGTTTATATTCAAGGACTGAAACAGTTGAGTTAGACTGAGTGAAGACAGGAGACAGAAATCTGGATAAAGTCGATGGCATAAAGCCAGTAGGAAACTATGCATGATAAGACCCAGAAGGAGTTATTCCTTCAAACAACATATATCGAGTAAAGAGACATAAACAAGTCGTAATTCCTGTCCTTCAAGGAGCTTACAGTCTTAAGGGGTAGTCAGAAAAGTTAACAGGCAATTAAATTTAATAGTATGATTTGGACAAGCCTAGGATGCCAAGGGAAATCAGAAGGGGCCACCTAACTGTGCCACAGGCATTCAGGATGTGACACAATCTTGAGGTGGTTTTCTCAGGGAAATAGGAACAGTGGGTGGTAGCTAGGCGTGAGTGAGAAAAGAAAAAGGAATCCAATTATGAAGCACATTAATGTTTAAGAGATGTGGAGTTCCATCTGATTCCAGAAAGTATTAGAAAATAGTAGTTTTTAATATGGGTACCAGGTAAAGTAGAAAGTTTGTTTTTCTGGTATGTGTTGAGAAACAGGAAGGAAGGGTCAAATCTGAAGATGTAAACTACTAGAAAGGGGAGAGAAGTACTGCAGAGTCAGAAGAGGGAGAAGAGGACAATGAAAACATCTGCAAATAGATAGATAGATAGATAGATAGATAGATAGATAGATAGATAGATAGAAAGAAAGAAAATAAATAAGACTCAGAAAGCAGGTTCAAAATTTTCCACATTTACATACAATGACGTCCTGAACATACTGAATACAGGAGGAGAGTGGAAAGGAATGGAAGGTTTTATAATGAAACACAAAGAATTCTTTTTGGAGCGTGCACTGTCATGTTTTGAAACGTATTTCTTGGTGACCTCATCTAAGTATATAATAAAATGGACCTTTATTTTGTTACATACTTGTTAGTGGGACGTTTACTGGTTTTCAGTGGCCATAGCACATTCTCATCATGTTACCTAGTGGACGTAAGAAACAGATGTACAGAGGGAAGAATGTTGAGATCAAGGTGGATATGTGTAAAATTAAGGAAATCAAGTAATCAAATTAATTTTCTCAAGAAATGTATATCAAAAGAAAAAAAACCTCAAATGAATATACAATAAGCAAAATATTCTGGCTGTTCTAATACTCTCAGCTTTTAAGTTGCTTTTTAAAATACACTTAGAACATTTGACATTTTTGTAACTAATGAAATGATTGCTAATTCAGCTTTTCTTAAAGGTTAGTAAACATTTTCAAAAGATAGTTATCTTTTCAGTAGAAGACTGACTTCGAAACCCTCTTACTTGTTTCCCCAGGATTTAACTAACAGTGTGGAGGACATCTGTATGGAAAGGACAACAAATAACTTGTACTTCTTATATTGTTTTAAAATAAGTATATGTCCCATAAGGGAGTTTTCAGAATGATCACACCATAGGTATGTACATGCTGTATGTGAAATTAAATCAGGGTTTCTAAAATGCTGCCAAGGGGCAGGTCAAAATACTTGGAAAACTCTTAAGATTTAAAGTATATGACCCTTACTTCCCAATGACTATTTTACAAACACACACACATTTCTCTCCATATACAAAAAGTGATATTAAATCAAGCTAAGTATTTTATGTGATTCTGTAAGTGTGTTGCATTTTCTAATAAATGAATTGACAAGTAAAATCAAAGAAGATATTTGTTACTTCACAGAGCTACCAAAAAACAACTGATCAGTTGTCAAGCAATATAAATATAAAAGTTTTCAACTAGAGATTTATTATTTGGTGACACACATTAAGAAGAATAAAGTACATTATGTAGAAATAGTATATGGAAAAATTATAATTAAAAGTGATAGCTAACTGCCATAAATGTACTAGTAATTTCTTCCAGAAGATATATACAAATTAGAAAATGAAAACAAACTATTCATGATACACTGAATATTGAATGCATTGTTCAAAAAAAAAATCTCAACACTTATAACTAAAACAAAACAAGGTCTAAAAAAACCCAGTAATGTTTGCATTATTACAGAAATACTTGCAAATACTCTTCTCACGTTTACATTCTATTCTTTCCAAGTAAAACAACAACTTCTATGCACATAACAACAAGCTGAATTATAATTGCATGAAAACTGAGAAATTGCCTGATCACAAGTTTTAACTTTAATATTGACACTCTAATTTAGATGCAGGATTTTCCTATGCTATAATTAAGGAGCCAAGGAACCAATATCATCAGTGGTATATAACTCTGCTTCCAGAATATGCTGCACCGTTACCGTATCTTTCAACTAATATTTGGTTTAATAGAATATATTTAACAACTCAGGACTTATGGGGTAGTATTTCTGAAAAACTTAAATACTTTTAGATGAAGGAGATGGATAACATCAAATCAGATGAGATTGCTAAAAATATGATTATTTCTTTCAAGCTAACAAAATGTGTCATTTTATATGACATGCTAATACCCAATAAAATGAAAATAAGACTTTAAAATGACAGGAGGTAAAAGAATCACAATCAGCAACTATGCAGAAGGAAAATAGGATTACATTATTGGCTGCTATATCAACTTAACTTCTCATAAAATCTTCCTGATCTATTAAATAACTTCAGAACTGAAGTATGCTCTCCTATGGGAGTTGTAAAAAAAAAAAAAAATAGATACAATTACAACTCAATACAACAAAAAGTCAACCTATTTACCCTTAAGATTTTTCATTTTATAGCTTTATCATTTAAACCAGGCCAGATTTTCCCCTAATGTATCAAGGGGCCACTTGGCATAATTACGGATTTTTCTAGTGTGTTTTCTATAGTGAAAAATAGTAGATATGAATAAATTCTGGAAAACTGTGGTAACTACACCTCCCCAAAGTGAATACAACAAACATCTGTTGCAAGAACTGCTTGGCTTTCAGACAGTATATAAAGGGTGTTCTTTTTCCCAGTATTTGCTTTTTTTGTTAAAAACCCTTATTTGTTTTAAAAAAGAAATACATGTTTCCACTATCAAAACACAAAGTCTTAAGAGTCTGGTAAGTTTGACTCAGTGAAAAAAAATGGTATATTACAGAAAGGGAAACTATGCCATGTGCAAGATTCCACTTGCTTCTGAAAGGACACCAAAATAACTGGGCAGGCTGCCCTCTGCCTGTGGGTTCCAGAGTAATTTCAATCAGTGTTGTCCTTTCTTAACATAGTGCTCCAATAAACCCAGCAACACTCATTGTAGGGAGGGGACTAAATACTTAACTCTCTGAGGATGTTTATCCTCTGTTGGAATCTCAGTGATAATTCTGCTTTCTCCTATAGGCTTCACTGGCTCCACTCACTTCTAAGGTCAACAGCATCCTCATTCCTCAATTAAGCAAATGAATTCCAAGTTTTATTCCAGCAATGGATAAATAATGGCACATTTTCTGCATAAAGCATAAAATGTAGTAATTTTCAATGGACAGAGGGGAAGGGTCAATAAGCCTTTATGACTCATGTTTTCATAACTGCACCCCAAGAGTGGTTCAGTACTTTTTGATAAGCTGAATGCACCTTCATTGATTTTTAACGAACAGAATCTTGCCTAAAATTCACAGATATTTTGCATAGCAAAGCATGATCTTTTTAGCATTTGGAAATTTCAAAAAGTATACACAAATGAATAGGTGCAAATATAATGTTTACAAGCAGTAGGGCTGAGAACAGATAATACCTTTATGAAAGAAAGAATAATAAAAAGATGACCACATCTTTTTACACATGACAACTAACATATGACTTTGTTCTCAAAACGATTTTCTTCCCAAGCCTGCTCCCAACCAGTTTGGGGTTATTTTTATACAACACTGAAGATTCAGTTTCACAACTCCATTTTTATTGCTAACAATAAGATACTGATTTAATTCTTACAACATGACAGAGTATTTCAATAGGCCCTTATGACACTAGACAGAGAAATTTCTCTGCCATCAAGAAATGAGAAAGATGGGAAGCTTCTTTTCCTTTTGGACCAAGGTAAATGTAAACACTTCATTATGCTTCCATAAAACTCAAGATTTGCAACAGCATTTATTCCAAAAAAGTAATCCAAAGTGGCTAACATATGGTATATGTTTATAGAACTATAGGAAAAATGCTTTACCATCTTCAAAATCATACTATATAAATTCCATTCTAAGAAAATATTTTAAGGAAAAGTGAAATTGATACAGATGAAAAGGAAAATCAAGTCTCATCCTCTACTACATACAAGTTTAGAATAATCTTCAAACCATACCTATGATCTTCTACGTTTATGGTCAACTGTCTTAATAAAAGATTAATCACAAAAAGGGTGGGGGGATATTTTCTCTTTTCCTAAGAGTTACTCAGCAAACACACACAAGGAATACTCAGAAACAATTAATTGCTAAAAGCTTCCTTTACTCAATGTAACAATGCTTAATTCCTACAGATGGTTTCTATGAGTCAAATATTCAGTTTAAATAACACATCTGTCTCAATAATATTATGTCTAAGGAAAACAGATAGTTTCTATAATTTAAAAGCAAAAATAAAAAGAAAATCTCTTGTCAGATATTCTTCCAATTTGAATAAAATCACCTGAAATGATAATGGCACTTTCATCATGTCTCAGATTTCACACTAATACTTCATATATACAAATGTGTTGTATTCTCTCTTCTATAATACACACATATGTAACATTTCTCATAACAACTATCAGAATAACAATATATTTTCAGCAAAGCACCTTATAATCATAAACTAAGGTAATATCTATAGCAATCCACCATTGCATGCCATCATACTCATTCTATAGATAGAAAACCTGATGGTATGAAGTTAGAAGATTTACCTAAGGTCTTGAGGTAGGCACCACAGAAAGGCACCACACTCACAATGCTGGAGATCTGTACAACAATCCCTCTCTGATTCTATTTTTATTGCTATTTTTGCTTTAATTTTTATTATCTGTATTATATTTTCTAAAATCTATACACAAAAAAGGTAGTAGTTAATTCTGAATGAAGCAAATAAAGATAGATGAGAAAACTCTAATAATTGAAATAATTCTTACCTTCCTTACTATTTTTCTAAAACAAATGAAAATTGCCTATATATGGTTCCTCTTCTACTCAGTACTTTAAGCTACAAAGTAAATTACCTAAATTAATGTGAGTTACTTAAAATAATTTGCATGATTCCCATTTTATAGGTGAGAAGCCAGACACCAGAACAAAGCTATTAGCCATGGGTCATACTCTAAATGTGAGAAAGGTCTGGAGTTAAAACATGTTATGTTCTTGGCTCATTTTTCTGACTAAAGGTAATGACATTCCTATTAACCATCTTACTCCAAAGCCACTTGAGGAAGCACACAATTTTCTGAAGGAGAGGGGGAAATATATCCTGAAAGTTACAGGTGTAAAGAATACATCAAGAGTTTTGATTTCATTATACTTGGCTTATAACTCAGTATAATTTAAGTTTTAGAAACTATTTATATAAGTTATTACTTTAGTACCATGAATCGAATCAGAAGCTTGGCTGAGTGAGACACTAATTACTTGCCCAGAAGGGTCATGTGCTTTTATAGGAGCTGAGAAATAAAATTAGATGAGGAAAATAAAGAGTGGTTCGTATTAAAAGGTATTTGGTGGCATGGAACTTAAAAGATAAGACATCAATTTTTAGCTTGGCTGATTACAGAGTAGGACCCACTGCTCCTAGTCAACAGCAAGCATTACAGAGGAGCAAGAACAAGACATTTAAGGGTAAGTGATGCATGGTAACATGCACCATGTATTTCTTGAAAAACTGTGGGAGAGGAGAAGGAATTACGTCGGCAGGTTAAATAACATTAAGTAACCAGAACATCTCTAGTTGTTTGCATCTTTCCAGATTCCAATGTGACAGCAATAGTCCAACAAACAAAAAGGTAGACAAAGAGTTGCCAATGCTAATGAAACATACCTCTTGTACTGAGCGAGCCGCTGGCTTGTCTTGATGATTGGCCAATATTAAAAAGGGTAAAGTGCATAATTGTGGGTGCTGAAGAGCTGAGTGCAGTTCATTTCTAGCAGTTTCTAAATCATCCTCTGAAGAGGCACTGTCTAATACAAATATTACCCCTTGAGATCCTTGGTAATAACGGCTCCAGTATTTCCGGATATTATCAGCCCCTGTCATAAAAAGAGAAAAAAAAAATATCCCTTTTTAAGAATAGCTTTCAGAAACTGAAAAATGTCCCCATTAGTATTTCCTACTGGGAACCAAAATTAAGTATGAAAGAAAGGCTGTGGTATGGAATAGAACAGGGATCTAGAAAAGACAGAGGTTGTGATGGATAAGAACAAAGGCCTAGAGCCAACAGGCAGATGTGGCTAACAAAATGCAAATGTTTAAGTCATTCTTTGTACTTCCATATCAAAAGACACAAGAAAGAACCAGGATAATACTTCTTAGACTTCAAGTCAAAACAATGTTGTCTGACTTTGCTTCATATTCCTAAGTGAACTACACTCCCTACAAGTTGGGTATGGACATAACTCAGAGAGCAGATGTTCCCTAAGGCTTTCTTCCACACCATTTGCATCTATATCATCATTATTTGGTGATATTTTCTAATAGCACTGTACTACAAGTTTGAGGTAGCCCCCAAACTTCAGATGTTGGAAACCTAATCCTCAAATTGTATATTGGTGGTATTTAAAGGTGGGCCTTTCAGAGATAACTAGGATTAGATGAGGTCATGAGATTGGGACCTCATGATAGAGATAAATGGATTCATTATAAGAGGAAGAGAGACCGAAACCTCATGTTCCTTTCACCAAGTGATGTTTCTACCACATCATGATACAGCAAGACCCTCACCAGATGTGGACCTTCAACCTTGGACTTACCAGCCTCCAGAACTATAATAAATAAATTTAATTTCTTTATAAATCACCCAGCCTGTGGCATTCGGTTAATAGCAACATAAAGTAGACTAAGACAAACTCCTGGCTGGGCTGCTGGCTGGCTTGTTTAATTCCACCCAGAGAATTATTAGTACAATAACTTCATGTGTCAAAGTGCTGAAATTTGTGAACAACTAAAATCTTGGCCTTTGGTATATTTATATTAATCTGTTAGGGTTCATAACCCATGGGAAAGAATAAAAGGCAATGAGCACACTCATGGGCTTGATGAGATTGAGGTAGGTGTTCATAAAAACAGACACCGTGTCCTCATCAGGCAGGACATGTCTTACAACACATCTTATGTTTAACATTCAGTGCAATGTGTAACTCAAAAGTCTAATGCAATAATGAAGAGGAAATAAGGAAACAAAACTAATTAAGCTTTCTGAGTTTGAAGATTAGAAGGAATTTTAGAGATTATTCAGTCCCATTCTCTGAGGAAACTGAAGCTGAGAGGTTGAGAGGTGAGATGAGTGATCCCACCATGTGTCTAAGTAAATCACAAAGTCAGGATGTGCAACTGAATTGATCAACCTGCCCAGAAAGGGTATGGGCATTCCTATTACATCATGATGACTGCTTTTTATTATACTGATTGGTGAAGGGAATGAGCAATTTGTGTGGTGTGTGTAGGGGGGAATATATAACGAAAATCAGATAAAGAAATTTCACCAATTTTATGCATGTAAGTGCTAATCAGTTATTATTTTAGTCATTCATTGAACATTTAGCTACTGTCTCCAACATACTGTGCTAAATAAACGTCAGGGATCTAAACAGTGAAGATTAAGTTGGTGTGCACTGGCTGGCAAAAGCCACTTCTATGTATTAGTTCCCAACTCTGTGTTCAGTAATTTCATATTGGTAACTTGAAATTGGCCAGGGTAGAAGTTTTTTTTACCATGGAAATCATCAAATGCTATCTATCAAGTCTCTTCCTTCCTTAGAGAGCTAATACACTATTGGTTAACACCAAGAAGCCCATATTTTCTGGGAGAAACAGAAATATATGTATATATATTTATATATGTATATAAATATATATATAAAATTTATATATATTTACATATATTTTAAACAAAATAGAAGATAAAGAAATGAAGGGAAGATTCATGCATTAGAAAGAAGAAAAAGGACAGAAAGAAGAAAAAGGGCAGAAGGAAGAGAAAAGGAGAAAGAAGAACAGAGAGAGAGTGAGAACAAAGAAATTAGAACAGTAGCTCTCAGTTACAAGACATGCATTATGTATAGCGCAGCTTGTCAAGGACTTCACAAATGAGAAAACCCAGATTTTAATATAGTTTCTAAAGGGCTATCCTAGAGGTACTCATTAGGTGTTCTGGAAGAAAGACATGAAATAGCTCACCCAAAGTGGAGAAAATAATTTAAAAGATTAATTCCAGTAACAAAATGGCTATTGGTTATTAAAGACTTCCTATATTCCAGGCACAGTGCTGTTTTACAAAGAACAGGTCAAATATTTCTTACAACAACTGGGAGAAGGAGGTATAACTGACTGAGGTATAACTGACTAAGGTTTAACTTTTTAAAGCAAGTTTTAGAACCTAAAATATGAGATATTCACCATTACACTATACTGAAATAACCAGGTATGTAAGAGAATCAGGGGCATTTATTTGAGGTTGAGTAACTTTAAATGTGCAAAGACAAGGGATATGAACAGGTTGATTTTTTTTATCAGGAAGGGTCCAAAGAGGAAACAAAACAAAAATAAAGAGAGGAAATTTAAACCAGAGATTAATTAATACAGAAAACTGGTTGCATAAGTGATGGTGAAACTAGGGCAAGAACAGGGGTATTGAGGTTAGCAATATCTTAGTTCAGGTTACCCAGAAGCAGGGCCTGAGCTGATGTTTTTTATGCACTTGATTATAGATGGGGTGTTGTCAGGAGAAACCAGGAGTGAAAGAGGTAAGCCAGAATCGGCAAAGGATTTTGACAAAGATGTGGTTTCAGAAATCTAGTTTTAGCTTGATTCCATGAGGAAGTCTGGAGCTTGGACTGAACCACAGAAGTTGTCCAGTCCAGAGGTTAGGAAGCTAGGCTATTATACTCCCATATAGTCGTTGGCTACAAGCCACTGCTGAAGAACAGGAGGGCGCTGGAGCCTGATCTCATAATCTCCCAGACATATTTGGTTGAAGCAATTACTGTCAGCCAAGAGCAGTTCTCTGGAGAAGGGTACAGGTGTGAGTCATTAGCCACTAATACCCACAGCAGCTGGGAGATGGATTCACTGGCCCAGTAAAGGAGATCTGGGTAGGATACCCACAGCATCTGCTGCAAGCTACATCCAGACATTATCCATATGCTAGAGAGCCATCCATAAGCTTGAGGGACAAAAGTGGAAGCCATGATACCCAGAGATAATTATTTAAACCAACAACAATATTGTGTGCATATGTATCCACACATAAATTTGCCATAAAATTTACTGACATTGTTTTATAAAAGATGTGTAACACAATTTTCATATAAGAATATATGCAACATGTTTTATTATAAATTCCATAGAGCCAATTAATGCTTACAGAATGCTCTTGTTATCCATAGACAACCAACGGTTGCAACTGACCGACTAATGTGGTATGGACAGTAACTGGTCATTGTTCTAAGTAGGTTTTCTGTTTTTCTTTCTTTCTTTCTTTTTTAACATATATTAACTCTTTTATCCATGACAATCTGGCGAATTAGGTGCTCACACTCAGTTCATCAACAGGGAGACCAAGAGACAAGATGGGATTTGCCCAAGGTTACACATCTAAAAATACATGTAGGTCCAATGCGATTGAAATAGAGAAATCACTGACCAGAGGTGATGAGCTAAATAAAGAATGTACTATGATATAATCTGGGGGAGTGGAGAGACCTGTTGGAATAAAAGATACTTAAATGCCTGTATATATTAATATTCAGTATGGGAATATGTCTAAGAAAAAATTTCCCACTCATTAATTCAATGAATACTTATTAAGTACTTATTCCATCCAAATTACTGAGGTACTACCTAAAGAGAGATTTAGCATTTTTCCCTTTAGCTCAAACTATCAAATTCTGTAAGGTTATATTAATCACAAGGAGACCTGTAAATCTATCAGAGGGAACAAATACAGCCACCCAGTAGGTGGCATCCAGGGAGTCAAGTATAAAGAGAATACTTGTTATATGTTTGAGGATTTGCCCATTAGAAAACATCTTGGACACAATGGAAATTCAACACATGACATCATCTCTTCCAGTAATAAACTGCATTTTTCATTTGCCACACTGAGAAATAAAATGCCCCAAAATAGTGAGATAAAATTCCAGCAAACCCAACGGAAAAAAAAAAAAATCCAAGAGAAATACAACTACTTAAAAAAAGTTCCCTATAACATAATAAACAAATATTAATAGTGAAAATACCCTTTTATTTAATTTCTTGCAACAAAATTTTCTTTCCGATCTTAGGATTTCAAACTTTCTTCATAAGCACTGAATTTGGAATTCTAAATTCCAATTCATCCTGCTGCCAGTGGCTTTAGTCAGTGACAGCTTAACCCAGACTGGGACCAAGGAAACCAGCTATGAAGGGAAGGAGGGCATACAGTTGTTCTGGCCCAGTTAGCAGACCAGAGTTTAGTAACCAGATTAAAATGAGAAATGTCTGTGTCATTAACCCAGCTGCCAGGTGCTGGGACTAATGGGGAATGCTATGGACACCTGTCTGATGTGATATCCCAACCTTCCTAACCCACAAACCAAATCCAAAAGAAGTAACAAACACAGGATATGCCACTCTTATCTAATGACTAAAATTGCATGCTCTGTGTCACTTAAATTAAAATGGTTACATAAAATGCTTAGATACCAAATTCAAACCTGGTCTACATTTTGTACTCTCAGATTAAAAACAAGGGGGAAGTCTGGATAGTAGAGGAGCTAGATAGGGCATCCGGGTGTTTCTAAATTCCCGTGTTACGCAAGGTCCAATTCTGCCTTACTAAAAGTTCTAAGGAATTCTTGGGAATCTAAGAACTCATTCTGAGTCAACCAGAAGAGCCAGACTCAAGGTACTATCTAGTAAGAGTAGAAGAAAAAGACAGGAGCATAATGTGTATTGCTGAGAGCCATAGCCAAGTAGGAATGAGGCATGGCATTTTTGGTTGAAAGGTGACCCTGCTCAGGGATTAGGGTGGCTCCAGATTTAGGGTGGATCCTGCTGGATTAGGGTGGCTCTGGGTTTAGGGTGGATCCTGCTGGGAACAGAGCGTATCCTGCTGCCTCAGGCGCCGGCTCCTTGAATTCCCTTGAGCTCTCCCGGGGTTCTGAGAGAATTGGTACGCAGAGCCCGGTGGAGGGAGTGATTTTTCCCAGAACGTGCGTGTAGAGTGCCAGTGAGAGTTCAGGAATAAAGAGTTGCTGTTGGAATCTACAAGTTTTTGTGGTGGCTCGGTTATTTTGTGCCCAGACAAACTGTGGCAGTGTATGTTCACTTCTGTGGTACACCATGGTTGGTAACAATGGTCACTCATTATTCACTAATTCATTCACCTAACAGACATGTACTAAATATGTGGCACCATCCTATGTACTGGGTATGCAACAGTAAACAAAACAGACAGAAATTCCAATCTTTATACTGCTCACAGCAGTGCCAGCCTACAATTATAAAGATTAAAAATGCTAGTACTTGTTTTCTGTCTTGGAGAAACATGGACATAGGGTTTAGTTCTGATCAACGAGGATATAATGAGGGCTGTGGAAAGTTTCTGAAAAAGATTTTGCTTAACAAGCTTTTAGATTTTTGGGGGGTGATAAGGTGATACTTTGAGCAGCATTAGCCTTGTAGCAATCTTGACAGAGACATATCTACACACTCAGGTGTCCAAATAGGAAGACAGGAAGAGTCTGGATCTTTGAGAACACTGCTGAGCAGCAAATCCATCCCCCTACCTTATAAGGACTCTAGTAAGTGAGAATAGTAAATACCCATTATTCAAGTCAATTTTTTAGAAGACTATTTTGTTTATTTACAACCAAAGAGATGCTAAGTTCCCTTATGTTTTTTAAAATTTTTTGTTTATTTATTTTTGCATTACAATTCTTAATACACCATTATACCATAATTTATCATATCTCTGATTATATATAAGGTATATTGACACCAAATTCACATCTTCATACATGTATTTTGTATAATGATGAGGGAAGTTCCCTTATGTTAAATTTGAAAATCTCTGAATAAGTTCTTTAAAAGTTCTTCTTTGAAAAACAGATCCAATGATGAATTTGAAAATGAACTTGAAAATCAGAATAGGAATTTAAAAATAGGAATATTCAGAAGTCAATAATGAAAGTAGTTACTCAATGTTTTCCCTATGAAACATATGATTTTCAGACTAGTGCTGTCCTACTGGAATTTCTTCAATGATAAGAAAATTCTACATCTGTGCTTTCTAATATGGTAGCCATTAGTCACATGTGGCTAGTGAACATTCCACTCTAGATACTGTCATAACTGACTGTGAACATAAGAGACTGCTAGAAACCACTGCAACAAGAAGACTTACAGAGATCTAACCTGTTTTGGAAAAGAAGAGCACAGAACTCTGCTGATATTGAAGGGGCTGCAGTCACCCCATTCAGAGATAGCTTCCCAGAAGGCAAATGCCAAAGGGCTATGATGTAGGCTGCCCTAACCACTCATCAATCTGGGGTAGCATAAAGAGTCAGAATGAGAAGTTCTGATCATTTCCTCTGTCCATCCTCTTTTAACACCAGCTTAAGAAATTAAAACAGAGTAAAAATAATTTTTGTTTGGAAGACTTTACGGGATTGGAGACCCTATAATGGAGTGCAATATGGAAAACTTGAAATATAAATGGGTCTTCAAATCTTAGTGAACAGTGTAGTTTCAAGAGCACAGATTATCTCAGCAGTACTACTTTAAGAGGAAGATTTTCCAACATAGGGAGAAAATGTTCAAAATATAAGAAAACAAGAAGGGAGAAAAATAATAATTTTAAACTTTTTCATTCCTTCCATCTATCAAACTTCCATCTTTTTGATCAGTGAGTTGATTCTTTTGTCTTCTACTCAACAGTCTCATTTAATCTGTTTGTAAAAATTGAAATACTAAGAATTCAGGAAGGGCTAAGACATACATATCAAAAGTCAAACTTCTATGCACACTTGCCTACCTATACACACACAATAGTCAGAATAAAGGAAAGTAAATGAACCCTCTCTAAATGGACAATACAAAGTATAAAAATGTGAAGACTTCAAGTCAAACCCTCTAAAATGAGGTGTGTGGTCCTATTTTGCTTTTCAAGGTTAATGAAAGAGTTGTTAGAAAAATGGAAACTGGTAAGTTCTTTGTGAAGAACATGTTTACTCTGCAAGGCCGAAGTGAGCCACCACTAAACAGTGGATAACCATTGAGCTGGAGAAAATCCAGTCGCCAGAACCACAGTGAGATCTGCAGTGACATGTCCCCAGGAACAACCTAACTGCCTAAGAGGCTTACAGACAACATCCCCTTTAACCTTTTAGAATCTATTATCCTCACCTAATGGGTGAAGTACCCTGGGACAGAAGGGAAAAGCTTTCAATAGGTGGTAGATTTATGACTCAAACTTTGGATGCTCTGATTCCCAAGTCTATGTGGTTAGTTCCCAGTACACCAGGCTGCTTTCCAGAGAATAAGAGAGGCTCTGGTGAAGTGCAAATCGATGGAATGTTCTATCTGAATGTGTGTGTTTAAAAAATGTGCTTACTGGCTTTAAAGAATGGTTAAGAATGATATTGGGGAGAAAAGGAGAAAAGGCATTCCAATGAGGGGGAAGTAGAGATGGCAGAGCTCATAAGCTAGTAGAAAATTAGGACTCAGTCGGTAGTGGGGCACAGCAAAGAGAATGCAAACGTAATGGGAAATATGAGTTCATGACAAATAAAAGGCTAGAGTGAAGACAGAACATAGATGGCTTTGTAAGCTGGGCAATGTCTGGCCTAGATTCAGCAGTTAATGGAGAATTATTATAGAGCCCTAAGTAATAACTTCTGGGTTGTTCTTATCTTGTTTAAGGACCCTGTCTACTACTCACCACCTGTTGGTACTTAGGGTGGACAGTCCCACCTAACCATACCTCAGCTTCCTTCAGGCCCAACTTGCCAAGCCTCCAGAATTCACAAACCTTGAGAATGGATAAATAAATACACCTCTTGCATGTATGGTTAACTACATAGCCTAAAAATGATTAGCTCATTAAGGAATGCCTACATGTATTAGAAATCTGCCATGAGAAAATATTGTGTGGAAGGAAGCTAAAGTTCTTTCCCCCAAAGGCAAGAAGATAGTCCCTAAAGGAACCACGTAAACAAATAGCTTCTGCCTTTCTTTTGGATTCCCCCAGTGTAAACCGCTTGAGAGGTGAGTACAAGAAACACTAGCTGCAGAGTGGGGATGTAAAACAGGAAGAGAGATAACACAAAAAAGAAGGGTAATCAAGCCAGAAATCAGTGTGGGTAACCAGAGTTCAGTCCTGCTGCATGTAACGCTGGAAGTCAGCCCAGAACAGATACTGGGGTGAAGGAGTCAGGTCTTATCTGCCTATCTCTTCTCCATGCCTCCATCAGCTGGTTGGGTGAGGGCTTTTGAGGAAGGCAGGCATTAGTTTCTGAGCACTTATGGCTTGTCTGAGGCACCCAGGTAAAGCAGAATCCAGCAGCCAGAGAAAAGATCCCAGGCAATCTGATGCCCATGGAAGAGGGGTTACAGTAAGACACCAATGCGGCCTCCCTCAGCTACCCAGAGAACACCACATTAGCATCACCGTCCATCTGACTAGCTGTTGGTTCATCAGCAGACAGCACAAAAATAAAATCATTACTATGCAGACGTGAAAACCAAGACGTGGTTTATGTAACACCTATATCCATTAGGGCAGAAGATAGGCAGTAAGTCTTCTAAAATCAAGGAACAACTCTCAAAGTATGTTTTTTGAGAACTTTCAGGAGACCCAGGAATTCAAAACTATATTTATAACTATACTGAGACATCATTTGCTATTTTCACTGTGCTGATATTTTCACTCACGCTATAAAAGCAAAGGGGAGTAAAACCATGGCGGATGTAGCATATATACAGGTACCAGCATTAAATGAGCAGCCACTGTGTTCTTAACTACTACACAATTGCAGGGGGAAGATAAAAGCCAGTTTCACCTAAGAATAGACTTAATCAAACAGAAAAGGTTATTAGTTTTATTAACAGCTCTTAAACACCTCTTTGAATATATTCTGTTCAATGAAATAGGAAGTATGCAAAAAGTATTTTTGCTACATGCCAAGTAGACAGTTGTTTTGAGGATAAATTTGTACAACTGAGTTGTACTTTAAACCAGTTGCTTTTTTTCTTTTCAAAAATTTCATATTTATGTCAATTTCAACTGACAAACTGATTTTTCAGACTTGAGTACTATAACAAACATTTTCTCAAAGATAAATGTGTATGCATGTCACTTCAAGGCAAATAATTGATACTATTTGTTGTCAATAATAAAATTTGTTTTGAAGCAAAAGCTAGGATTTTGGAAAACTCATTACTGCCACTTGTGAGCTTGATAGCTTCTCAACGGAGATTGTTGGTAATATTAACAGGCAGATATGTATAATGCAATGTGTCAACATTTGGAAGATAGACATGACTCAATCAACACATATTCTGGATATCTGTATTGCTCAAAACACAATTTTATATCACTACCTTCAATGTCAAGTTCTTTTTTAAAAATTTTTTATTTGTTTTAATTAGTTACATATGACAGTACAATGACCTTGACATATCATACATTTGAATCAGATGGGATATAATTTCTCATCTTTCTGAGTGTACAGGTTGCAGAATCATATTGGTCATGAAGTCACATATATACACACAGTTCAATGTCAAGTTCTAACAATCATGCTTGAGGACTATACCTGCATTCTGTTCCTCTCCAATGTATTTCACACCCTCATCACCTTCCAGAAAACCAATTCAAATGATGTCATTAATATACCAACAACTTGTCTACAAAAGTCAAATTACATCACCCCTCTGCTCAAAAAAAATAAATATCTATAACTTGAAGTTCCAAAATTTCTTGATTTAGCATTTATGATTCGCCATAATCTGGCTCCACTTGGCCATTTCTACTGCATTTCTCAATTGATCTCTCTGGGAATTCCCCAAATGCAACTGACTTCTTGCTCTCCAGGACCAGACCTGAGTGGGTTTTTTGCTGTTGTTATTTTGTTTTTTAGTACCAGAGAGAGAATCCAGGGGTGCTTAACAACTGAGCCACACCCCCAGTCCTTTTTTTAAAATTTTAAAACAGGATCTCGCCAAGTTGCTCAGGGCCTTGCTAAGTTGCTAAGGCTGGCTTTGAACTTGCAAACTTCCTGCCTCAGCCACCTAATTTGCTGGGATTACAGGTGTATGCCACCATAACCAGCCATATCTGAGTTATTCACCCTCATGCATTTGGTCCTGTATGTCATTTGCCTAAAATCCCTACCATGTCAGTTCTCTCAGTGTCACCTACTCCACCAAGCCTTTCCTGATCTTCCAGTAGGAAATAAATTCTCAAAAGCAGTCAATTTCTCTTGGTTCTGTTCATACCACTTTCCACCCTGAAGAACATCTAAATGCATATATCATCTTCTTGATTCAACAGAGAGAGACATATGAAAGTTCTATGCATTTGTGTGTGGTTCTTCTCCATATCCAAACACTTGTAACACAAAGTTTTACATGTAATGGGAACTTCAATAAATATTTTTCAATGAATTAACTGCATATTTATTCATATTTCTTAAATGCAAAATTTAACCAGGTCATTCTATGGTACATAAATAACCCATCTTTTGGGTTGATGGTAGTAGTTTATTGAAGTAGTTTTTAGTATATAATTTTTATGTTTCTGGCACATACCCAGTTTGCAAGAAATCTTTCACTCCACATCTGTAAGATTTTCTTAATTACATAATATGGAAATGTGTAGCTACTATGTACAACTCCACAATGCACCATGTGCTCCGCACTACACAAAACCACAAACAAGAGCAGCACCTTCTGCTCTCCAGGATCCTTTTAGAATTCATCCTATTTCTGGTCCTTTACAGTGCTGTGATGCTCAACTGAATCAGAGTCATGAGAAACCAAAAACGTTGAAAAAAAAAGTTGTGGGAATAGTTCTGGGGAAATATTCCCTTCTGTACTCCTGCAAAAACAAAGGGCTCCCTGGAAGACCCACAAACCCCCAGGTGATCACAACTTGAATAGTTCCAAGTGTTTTACTAAGTAGCAAATTCCTGAACTGCCGACATGATCCAAAAATGAAAGCACTTTTGTGGTATCTAGAAAATCTGGTAGCCAAGCTAGAAAAGCGTGGAACAATTTTGTTGCAATAGCTATTAACCAAAACAACAAATTGGGAAGCCAAAATGGGAAGTTTCTGGCTGAAGTGGGAGATATTTGTTACTTACCCAGGGGATAAAATAAGATCTCTTAAAACCATGAAAATGCCATTGCATTCTAGCATGGCTTGCAATTTCTCCCATTGGGATTTTTCTTTATAGTAAATTTTCATTTACCCATCTTGTGACAAACTGATAGAGATGTATGAGGTTCTAATTAAAACAAATTCATAGCCCACGATGGTTTAAAACCATCTAATGTCTTATATAAAAAAGAGTTTATGTACAGTCACAGATGGCAAGACTTGACGCTATGAGTTGGAATATTAAATTTATCTCTCTCAGGCTGGGGTTGTGGCTCAGCAGTGGAGCATTTGCCTAGCACATTTGAGGCACTGGATTCGATCCTCAGCAACACATTTTTTTTTAATAAAAATAAACAAAAAATAAAGTTATTTAAAAAAATTTATCTCTCACTTTAACTGCAATTTGCCTTCTGTGATTAATCTGACCTCAAGACGAGTTATTACCATATAACCTAGTTATATAATAAAACCTTGAGAAATTCTCTCCAATATTTGATTCTACCCATATTTTCTTTCATCTTATAACAATCTTTATGATATCCTTGATGGAAATGCTTATCACAGCTCTAAAGCGGAGAGTTCAGTTTTTCCGCCTGGACCATTCCCTTTTTTCTAGTTGTAACTTCATTGATAACAGAAGTATAGCCAGGATCATGTTTAGGCATAAGCACAAAAGGGTGAATATTAAAGGAACAGTCTAGAATTTAGGGAAGTGACACCAATTTCTAATTTGATCATACACATGAACTAATACACATTATGATTTGAACTATGTGACTGGACAAATAGATATATACTAAAAATTATATATAAATAAAGGCAGCTCTCAGTTTAGGGATCAAGTATGTTTCAAAACTTTTCAAAGGTTCAAATATTTTCGGAATTCATTATGTAATTTTCCTAGAAGACAAGGTCATGCATTGGAGTTGGGTTCAGCCCTGCCAGACAGACTAGCCCTGATGGACAGAAGGATATTAGAGTGACGAACAGCACCAATACTTGAGGAGCCTCACTGGGTTCAAAGTCCAGTTCTGCCACATGTCATCTGTGTAACTCTAGATAATCAGCTTACTAATTGCAAATCTTAGTTTCCCTTTCAAAAGGGTGAAAATAATAAGGCACTCACAGGATGGTGAAGATAAATGATACCACTTATTTAATATAGTGCTTAGAAAATGCTAAATGTTCAAGTTCTTGTTACTATTATTATTTGACCACTATTTCAGTAGTAACTTCATGAACTACTGAAGTAACTTGAATTCTTCAGTATAAAAGAAAAAGAAAAGAAGAAAAGTCTACCAAGTGCTCAATGGAACAGACAAGGGAGATTGGTTCCTTTGCAATATCTGAGACAGCCCATGCTGGGGAAAATAAGTCAACTTTTTATTTGGGATGAACCCTTTCTCCTCTTCCAGTAGCCGCCTCTAGTAGTTTAGATTTTCCAATTTCTTCCTCCCTTGGTGCTGTCCAGATTTTTTCCCTTGCTCCACCAACATCAAAAACGAGTTTAGTCTTTCAGATGGAAATGCAAAGTCCTTTTGTACAGCTGTCTCAATCTAGATTTTTCAAAAAAAAACAAAAACAAAAACAGTGTGATTAATCAAGTTAATATTCAGGTGATATTTTCTATTTCATGATGGAAAACCCCAAGAGGATTACTGATACAAATTGAACTCCTGTGTGTGTGTGTGTGCCCTTGAGAGTTGATGTTAGGTACCAGGCTGGCCCACGATATACTCCCATATACACACAGAGCAATGACTCTGCTTTACATTGTTTTCCTCCTTATTACAAATGTCTAGATGAATAAAAATGGCTGGCATGGCTGCACCAATAAGAGCTCAGGTGTCTACAAGCTAAGGCAGGAGCTACCATTTGTAAGCAAGTGCTTTGTTTTTCTTTTCTTCTGTCAAGAACTACTTTTAAATATAAAAGGAATTGGATCAGGAATTGAAGAGAAACAAACATACATCTAGACTCAAAATGAGCTCTTTTTCTCAGGAATTAATTCATAACCTGTTTTCTCACAGCTTTTTCATGGCTTGTCTTTAGGCATACCAGATTCACCAAGCACTTGTCTCCACAGCACCACTAATTAACTTTAGTAAAATGCCCGAGATCTTCCTGGTTTGGCCTGTTCACCCCAAGGTTCAGAGCAGGCAGTTAATATTTGTTGATTAGTAATAAGTGAGTCTTAAAAATGAATATGGAAACTATTCCCCTATACAAGACTCATTTTTATATAGTTAAAATAACTTTCTCACTTCCATATTTGCTTGAAATACTCTTCTCTCTAAGCTTCTTTAAAGCAGTAAGTCTTATTTTATCTGTTCTCAGAAGTAAGCTTTCCCTCTGTGCTTAGAAGCTGCCATTATAAAGCGGATATAGTGATATGACTGTTCCATTCCAGATGATTCCAAATGAATTGTTACTGAGACTGAAGCTGGATGAATGAACCACTAAAATCCTATCTTAAGGTGATCAGACTTCCTCTTTTACACAATTATGTATTAAAAATGAGATTAGCCCACTGCTTCACATCTACCATTAAATAGATTTCTTCACACTTAATCATATCACTAGATCTGTTAATTGCCAACTTACATCTTTGATGCTGTGGGATGTGTCCTATTATCTTAAGAAGCAAGCAGGACTCTTGAAATGAAATTCATTTTAATTAACTTTCAAATATAAGTGCGTCTGTGTCATACAACACTTGAGAACAGAGGGTAAAATAAAATAGAGTGCCACAACATAAAAAGATTAGGAATTAGTGCACTGGCCAAAGAGAAGGCAAATGAGTTTGAAACATTGCCTGAGGTCAAGCACTACACTTCCAAATACACTTTCCCATGAAGAACACACTCAGAAGAAGATAGTGCAATTTAAATGATGCTAAGCCTCCTGCCTAATTTTTATTTAGACCATGACAGTTGAAGAATATATTTGCTTGAGGACAGAGAAGACGACCACATGTGAAGAGAGATTTATTAGGCATCCTGTAGGATTCTACAATGCTGAATTTCCCTAAAACTCTGATATTAGGTTAGGATTTATTTTCACAGCTGGCCTATAAAGAGATTCCCTTTAAACATTCCTTATTCTAGATAAATGAAAACAATTATAGGGTAGACAGGTATGAAAGCATGCTAATCTGCTGATACCTGCCATTCTGACATAGGAGCAACATCAATTTTTTCAGAAATTGCTTTACATAACTAATCATATGGACTTGCTACAATTTTGAATAGTTTTTCTTATACACAAATGGCTGAACATCAAAAGAATTATCAGAGGAAAAATACATTATCCAACCTACCCCCATTCTTTGGTTTGTATCCTTTAAGATTTTATCTTTTTCTTGATGAGAAAAATTATGATCTTGCTATAAACCCAAAAGTCAGATCTCATTAAATACACAGGCTTAGTGAAATCTCTCTATAGTTATATGGTTTTGCTAATAATCAATGTACAAGAAGACTTTGTACACAAAAATAGGCAACACGAAAAGAATAACCCATATTTTGTGTTTCTGTAAAGTCAGGAACCACATCTTCTCTTTTTTTATACCCATCACAATGGTGTTACAGGTGCACAATACATTATTTGGGGGTTTACATGGGGAAGGATCTATCAGGAAGAGCACAGGGACATCCCAATAGAAATCACCAAAGCCTCACAGACATGTCACATGATGAAAGCGACTGTGGCAGGTAACCTCTGGGATGAACTTCAATGATACCCCCACCTCTTGGTATTGACACCTTTGTGTCCTCTGCTAGAGTATAGCCTGGACTAGTACCTTGTTGTTAAAAAGAGAATGTGGCAAGGTGATGGGATGTCACTTCCGTGATCAGGTTATAACATATTTTAACTTCTGTTTTGCTCTCAGATTGTCTCTACTTGTCAATTCTCATGAAACTAACTGCCATGTTGGAGAGGTACATATGGCAAGCAACTGAGAGCATTCTTTGGCCAGTAGCTGACCAGAAACTGAGGCCCTCAGTCAATCCAAAAGGAACTCAAATCTGCCAGCAAGAAAGAAAACTTGGGAGTTCCTTTTGTGGATGAAAAGTATTCCACTATACAAATATACCATGTTCTATTAATTCATTCATCTGCTGATGGACATTCAGGTCATTTCCATCATTGGTTATTGTGAATGAAGCTGCTCTGCATATTGGTGTGTGTAAGTTTTTGCTTAGCACCTGTTTTCAGTTCTTTTGTGTTAACTATAAGTGGAATTGCTGGGTCATATGGTAATTCTATGTTTAACTTATTGAGAAAATGTGTATTGTTTTAAGTTTCAAACTTTGTAGTAAATTGTTATACTGCCATAGATAATTAATGCAAAGTTTAAAGTGAATTTACAGCTAGGGAGAAACTTCCAAATGTGGATTAATGAACTAAAGGGGGAAAAAAATTTACGATTGTTCTTCTTGGCAACCCCTTATTGCTATCGTCAACACCATGTTCTGCACTCTCAAAACCTTTCTTTCAAAGGCAACATTTGAAAAACGTTACAATGAGGATCTGCTGAGTGTCATGTGTTATGATGTATTTCAGAGATTAAAAAGAAAGAAAGAGAGAGACAGAGACAGAGACAGAGAGACAGAGAGACAGAGACATGATCTCTACCCTCAGAGTACACAGATCTTCAGTAAGAATTATTGCTGCTGATGTTCTCTGAACTCTATTCATTAGCATCTCTCTTCTCCTTATACATCCTCCTTGGGAATGTCTTCATTTACTTTGTTTCAACTTCCTCTACTATCTTGAAAACACTCAGTTCATATGTTCTCATCCAATTTTCTTCTGAGCATCAATTTAACATTTCTCATGTATTCCCTTCTAGATATTCCCTAAGCACTTTAAACTCAATTTGTCCCCAGAAGAACTCAATCCCTGCCCCCCTCTGAAATTCTTGCTTTGGACTTTTTTCTAACAAAGCCTCCTGAATTTCCTATCTGGGGACTGCCAGTCAAATTCAAACTATGAATTAAAAGTCATTCTATTTTTTTTTTTAATGAGTGAGTGGTTAAGGTCCTTCTTTTTTAAATATTTTTAGTTGTAGATGGGCACAATACATTCACTCATTCATTTATTTGATGCTGAGAATCTAACCCAGGACCTCACATGTGCCAGTCAAGTGCTATACCACGGAGCCAACCCCAGCCCTTAAAAGTCATTCTGCATCCTTATCACTTATTCTAAGAGTAAGTCAATCATCAATCACCCCCCTTTCTTGTGCAGTGTATCTGTAGGGTTCTTGGACACTCTGAAGAGCCATGATGCGTTTTCTTCGGGTTGTTTTTCCTCTGCTCTACTCATGACTGACTGAGAAAATTCCTATGTACATTTCAAATCTGAACCCAAACCTTATCTCCCCATGAAACTTTAATTTTATTTTTACAAAATTGCTTTCTTCATCCATTGTGATCCAAGAGTAAATTGTACATTCTTTCACTTTAAAAAACTAGACTTATAACAATGTAGTTTTACTTGTTAAGCTCTTAATGATTGCCCGGGGTGATAGTTTTCTGCAGTTACATTTTGAAACCAATTCTGGGTATTTTAGACATCTCCTACATAAACCATCATAAAATATTCACTAAATTCATGTGTGGGAAAATAAAAATAGCCACTGATTTGCATTATTTTTCATTATATCAACTAACATATCTATGGAATGGCTTTTAGGTATAGGACATCACACTAGGTCTCAGGGATACAGTGGCAAACCACTTAGACATGAGCCCTGCCTGACTCAAGAATTTATAGTCTAGCAAGTCACTGAGTTGATAATATCTCAATGATGCTACAGCATTTCAGCTTCAACCTACTTCTGAACAACACAAGTGTTTCCTACAAAAGCACATTTACTCTTCTGATTCTTGAAGTATTACTAAACACTGTAAAGTTAAACTTCTATTCAATGAGTTGCAAATTTGAAACCATTATCCTGCATTAAAAACAAATGCACAACAGCAACAAAAACCTAATCCCTCCTTGTGCTTGACATGTGGTTATACAATATGTCTAAACTGGGTGTATCAACTATCTAGAAAACTGCTAAAACCTAAGAGCCATGGGACAGCCAACAGAATGTCCCCAAATTAACATCTAAAGCTTACAACACATTTTTAAAATGTCCCTCAAGCTCACAAAGATATCTTGCCTAGAAAAAAAAAGTGATAACATTGAATTTCTTGGCAATTGTCTACATAGAGCTTAGTAGAAGGAGTAAATCATTATATGTGAAACAGGAGAGAGAGAAAAACCACCAGACAGAGATGCACAGACAGTAGGAAAGAGAGACAGCTATAATAGAGATTGGATCAAAAAAAATCAAGGAATGAAAAAAGGGCAAGAACAAAGAGATCAATAACTATAAAAGAAAACAAGGTGAAGAACAGAAATTAAAAGCACAGCAGTTTAGATTTAACACAGCATCGAAGAGGCAGCTTCCCCTCTTGGTACTGAGGGCGGGGTGGGGGTGGGGATGGTTCTGACACTCAAACAAATGATGAACTATACTCCTGATATTTCAGTTTCTCATTATAGAAAAATTTGAACAAATTCACGTAGTCACAAAAGTATGATAAATAGTATCCATCACCCACCCTCAACAACTACCAAGCTTGGCTCATCCAGGCTTATTTCACTTTCTCCTTCATATTATTTTGAAGCAGGTCTCAGATGTTATATAATTTCATTTGTAAATATATTGAAATACATCTCTAAAAGCTGATGATTTTTTAAAAAAAAACATAACCAAACTACCATCATTGTATCTAAAGAAAATTAAAATCAAATTATAAGGTTTAAAATCCATTCTTAGCATTAAACTGTCTTAAACATTAAACCAAGATCTATTTTTATATTCTTAATGTAATTGGTTAAATGTCAAGAGAGATAAAGTGCTTTGAGAAGCATCCTCTTTGTTTATACACTAGCCAATGAAGATATAACATCATTAAGTTACAATATTTTGGTATTTAAACTAGATTCTTTAATCAAGGGAAATCTTTTTATAGAAATTAACTCATTAAGGTAATTTTGTTTAGTCTGCAATAGTTCTTTCAGATTTGAAGTATAACAAATTGATTAATTATTATTTGAGGGCCACATAATAATTCTCTAAAAGAGCAATCAGAATTGACATACATAATCATTTCGAGACCGTAAATAATCTTAAGAGAATTTCATGCCAAAATTCAGATGCAGTGGTCCTGAGATGCAGTTACTTTTCAAAAGGATCATATAATCAAAAGCAAGCAGGGCAATATAAGTATGATGATACACACCCAAGAAATTTCCATGTGTCATTGGTGACCATAACTTGGGTAGGACAGGTAGTCATCTCTTCCTTCAATTAAAGGCCACAGTTTTGAAGGCAAAGTAAATGAATGGGGCTCTTGGTACTTGAACTGAGAACTAGATAAACATATGTGGCACCATCTAAGGAAGAGTCTGCATGTGTGTGGACAGGGGAAGTAATTTACTGGGCACAATGTTCAAAACAGCTTTCAACTGAAATCTGAGAAACAGAAATAAAGTCTAAAATAGAAATCATATGTTCTTCCTAACTCAGATGTGCCTTGGAAGGATTTACGGATGTGCTAAAATCCCTGCACCACTTGGGGTATATAGTGAGGCCAGGGTATGCTTTCCCACCTCTTATCATCACCTCTAGCTGAACAAACTTTCTGTTTATCTTCTACATCTCAAAAATATTATAATTTTCAATGTGTCTGATAATGTGAAAAACCTTGGGAAGCATTGGTGCAAAGAGCTAGGCCTGCCATTCAAAGCTCCTGATGATTTGATCTTATTGTCCTCTCTAACCTTGAATCCTCCCACCACTTTGCAACTTTGACACAGCCCAAAATGAAATGCTCACATTTTCAACTTACACTCATACTTCCCAACTGCCAATGTCTCTCTTATGACATTATGTCCATCTACAACTAAAAATATTTTTTAAAATCTATGCAAGTACAAAATATGACAATATGGAAAAAATATCTCATAATTTGTATACATGACACATATACATACATGCACACAAACACACAAAAATGTTTGCATAAAGCATCACATGTAAGAAATAGAAATTTCAGTTGGGCATGGTGTAATCCCAGAGGCTTGGAAGGCTGAGGCAAGAGGATTAGTGAGACTCTGTCTCTAAATACAAATGGGGCTGGGGATGTGGCTCAGTGGTCGAGTGCCCCTCACTTCAATCCCTGGTGCCCAACCATCCCCAACAAAAAAAAAGAAATGAAAATTTCAAATCTTCTGAAACACGTTAATGAGTTTAATGTATCCTGAACCAAAAATTCAAAGGAATTTTTAATCTGAAATTTCACCTGGAATAATTAGTATGTAATAACAGCCATATTTTATAAGCAAAAATGATGAAAAAATAAAAAAAACAATCACAATGGAGATATAAACATTAAAAATTTTGTCATTAAAAAAACCTAAAATCACATGGTACTATTTTTCACTTATTCAATTTCCTAAAAAACATCTAAAATGGTCTGCAGCAATAGGAAAGCAGTAGCACAGACAACAGAATGTATTTCTAATGGTAAAATAAATGTACGTAAATTTATTATAAAGCAGTTTTGTGCTATGTACCAAGAGCCTTAAAATACCTTCTTAATTTTCTTTTTTTCATATCTAATCTAAGGTAATACTCAGAAACAATAAATTGAGAAGAAAATCAAATAACTAAATAAATTTCAGATCCACACCAGAGTATCTAGGATTATATAACTACCAGGGATCTGAAAGGCTTCTAGAAGGTCAGGGAAACTAAGAGTGAAGTTATTTTTATTGTTAACCATTAGAAATTGTCAAGCCATATCAAAGAGTCAACATTTCCCACAATCAGAATGAATTAGGAGTTTTGACGGCCTACTGAGAAGCATTAGTTAATAAGGAAGGTAGGCCTGCAGTAATACCCCAAGAAGTAGAGACCAAGTGGCAAATGTTAGCAGTTCCTACACAACCAATGCTCATGGCCAAACACGTGACTTGTCCAGTTCTGATGGCAGGCAATATTGTACCAACAGTCACGCTATCAGAACCAGTTGCCATTAGACACATGGTTGTGATAATGTCCTCAGATCTGATATATTTATTCCTTATGCAGGTGACAATTTCATAACAAAGGACAAGAATATGATGAATCTAAGTGTCTGAATTTAATTGTGACCATCCAAGAAGAAGTGGGTGATATGTTATCCTAGAAAACATAATACCAAAACTGGTCATTTACCCTAGATTTTATAAAGGTTTAAAATCATAATTGGAGGTGGAAGAAGAGAAAAACCAGCCCATGACTGATCATCCTAAAGAGAAAGATAGGAGGATGCAAGGGAAAGACTGAAGGGTCAGATGGATTTATGCTGGCAGAAATGTTAAGAACAGCTAAAGGAAACAAACACATACACACACACACACACACACACACAGAAAGGACATAAAAAACAATGACTTTCAATCTGGAAAGGAGTTTGGAATCTGCAGGTAGAAGAGAGTGCATCCAGCTTCTCTAAATTCACTCAAGTCTCCCAGCCCAAACCAAGACAGCAGACACACTCAGATGCCCTTGTAAAAGTGCTCTAAGTGATGTTATATAGAATGGAGGATGAAAATGACACCAGACGACTGGCAACAGGCAAATATTGCCCCCAGTTTTAAAAACTGGGATCACCAAGAACCACATGTGTTCATTAAGAATAAACCTTTCTAAAAATTCTCAGTTCCATTTGGACTAACTTGCCAGGTTGATGCATTTGGGGAATACTGTAGTATGAGATCATTTTAGAAAGGAGAGAGAGAGAGAGAGAAAGAAGGAAGGAAGGAAAGAAGGAAGGAAGGAAGGAAATTTAATGAGCCTCTTGTGTCTTTTGGTAGGAATGAAAAAAGGACTGGTGCGGCCAATCTGGAAATCAGTATGGAGATTCCTGGGAAAGCTGGGAATGGAACCACCATTTGACCCAGCTATTGCCCTTCTTGGACTTTTCCCCGAAGACCTTAAAAGAGCGTACTACAGGGATACTGCTACATCGATGTTCATAGCAGCACAATTCACAATTGCTAGACTGTGGAACCAACCCAGATGCCCTTCAGTAGATGAATGGATAAAAAAAATGTGGCATTTATACACCATGGAGTATTACGCAGCACTAAAAAATGACAAAATCATAGAATTTGCAGGGAAATGGATGGCACTAGAGCAGATTATGCTTAGTGAAGCTAGCCAATCCCTAAAAAACAAATACCAAATGTCTTCTTTGATATAATGAGAGCAACTAAGAACAGAGCAGGGAGGAAGAGCAGGAAGAAAAGATTAACATTAAACAGATAGATGAGGTGGGATGGAAAGGGAGAGAAAAGGGAAATTGCATGGTAATGGAGGGAGACCCTCATTGTTATACAAAATTACATATAAGAGGTTGTGAGGGGAATGGGAAAATAAACAAGGAGAGATATGAATTACAGTGGATGGGGTAGAGAGAGAAGATGGGAGGGGAGGGAGGGGGGATGGTAGAGGATAGGAAAGGTAGCAGAATACAACAGTTACTAATAGGGTATTATGTAAAAATGTGGATGTGTAACCGATGTGATTCTGCAATCTGTATTTGGGGTAAAATTGGGAGTTCATAACCAACTTGTATCTAATGTATGAAATATGATATGTCAAGAGCTTTATAATGTTTTTAACAACCAATAAAAAAAAATTAAAAAAAAAAAAAAGAAAAAAGGAAGATAAAGGAAAAAAAGCACACCAGGTGTTAATAATTAGGTAGCATTATACCTGATAACTGCCATAACCAAAAATTCATGGATTTATGCCAACATGAAAGGACCGAGTATGATTTGCAACCAACCTTGGTTCTTACAGAATTTTACACACAACTCTATTATAGTAATTATCACCCTGCATTATAGTTATATAATTACATGTCTATTATTCCCTACAGTCTGTGAGCTCCCTGAAGAAATGATTATATTCAAATCATCTTGATACCCCGAACAGGGAGGACGAGACTAGCACAGAGCAGACAATTTAATATATGTTTATACATTTTAATTGAACAAAAACATTAAAGATATCATGGCAACATTTACAGAGGGCCCAAAGCTGAAAGAAACTGTTAACACGTTAGATGACAAAATAAAAAAGAAATCAAAAAGTTCTTGACAAGCTAGAACAATGAGCCAGTGCTTACACAATGAAATTTAATACAGATATAAGTAATGTCTGGTACTTGAGATTAAAAAAAAAATCAACCAAAGAAAAGAATGGGAAAGATCTGACTGAAAACATCTGATGTTTTAACGGCACATCCAATATGAGCCAATGAGGTGCTACAGTTTGTATTATTGGTATTAAGAAAAACAGTGCCAGATGAAAAGAGATGAGCCTCACTGTTCAGACCACATCTACAGCATCACACCTCTGGGCTCACATTTACAAGAAACCACAATTTACAACTTGTTCAGAAGAAGGAACCAGGATGGTGATAGACATTCAGACCATTATCATATGAAAAATAGCTTAACAAAAAACATTTAGTTTAGAAAAACTATGTGGAGTTTCAGAGTATATGACAGCAAGATTGATGCTTTTGAATTACTGCATAGGAAGATGTAAGCATTAGTATAGCTCCATCAGATGGAACTGGGCCTGTTTTAGCAAACAAATAAAATTCAGATTTTAGTACATTATAACAAATTGAAATAATTAAAACATTTCAAATGTGGTGTGTATACATGCTTTCTGAGACCCTAGCTTCCTCACCATGCAAGTACTCATTTTGAAACTGTTTAGTCCCATGCCAGAGATCTGAAAACAGAGAATACCTATTTAGCCTATCAGGTTTGAGTAAGCAACAGCTGATTTAACATGTTTTCATGTTATTTTAGGAGATAAAATCACTGGAAGTAGACTGAGACCTCAAATAATTTGTAAAACTCTTTTATGAAGAAGACTGCATATGACACTTTTTTCAAAAATACATTTTAGTTGTCAATGGACCTTTATTTTATTTATTTATATGCGGTGCTAAGAATCAAACCCAGTGCCTCACACATGCTAGGCAAGCGCTCTACCACTGAGCCACCATCCCAGCCCTGCATATGCCACATTCTAACACTGCTTTTGAGGAGGTTGGCTTAGACCACTGCAGCAAATGTACCCATCACCCAGTGTGAACTCTACAGTGCAGGTGAAGAATCTGTAGACACTTCTGTGTGTCACATAGGTCAGAACTCTCCAAGAGGGAAAGAGGCAAGTGAGACCAGGACCATCATCTAACTATGTGGGTAAACAGTAAAAACAAAATAAAAATAAAAATATGTAAGCAATCAAGTATGAACTTCTAAATTCTAAAACCACTCCCTTTTGTGCACACCAACTCCCAGACTCACTGATTCATTCAGTACCATTTTCAGCAAAAATATCTGGTTACCTAGCTGACTATCTATATTTAATATGTAATTTTTCCAAACCATCTTCAAAATACCTTTAATAGTCAGTTACATAATAGAGATAACAACACATTTGTGTGCTTAAGATCAATCCAAATGATAAGCAGAATTCCAAAGTGAATTAAAATATCACTTAGGTCCACTAAAATACAAACAAGTTAAGTTTTCAATGCATCTTGACTAAATGTAAAATATCATCTGCTTTTGTGACAAACAAGTCTGTGCCATTAATCATATGCTTCCAGCTGCAACAACTCACATTCAAATTAAAACCATGAAATAGCATCATAGTGTCAAGATTCACACAAACTGATCTTTTAACAGATTGTGAGGAAAAAAAACATACATTAAAAGAAGAATCTGGAGAAAATGTTACACAATAAAAACATCTGAAAGAGCTTAAGCACTCAAGAAGATAGAATTCTGGTTTTTGAATTGCATAGGAATTAAATGTTAAACAAAACTCAAAGCCTGCTCTTAAACAACGAAGACATCATAAAAAATATTTCTTTTTATAGCCACAGGGCTGAAAGTTTTGTAGTGTATATCTATCCCAGCATACAAATCTATAGTACTGCCAGGACTGTCCCCTCTGACTTTACTGGGAAGCCAGACAGGAGAGTCTGCCTGGGTTTCTTTTAGTAGAGTTCAGCTTGTGTCTAAAACTGGCCCGAGAATCATCCCTAGTCTCCTGCCTGCCAGTTGCACGGCTCCAAACACTTCCCTTCCAGACACAGATATTAAAATGTTTTGTTGTTTTAAAATTTGATTTAGAACTGCAGCAGATAACTACCCGCCCTCACCCCATTTGAGGCTCCCCCAGGTCAGCAAGCTGCAGCAATATTCAAACAGTGCAACAGCACCCACTGCACACTAAAAACAAGAACAGGGCCAGGAATAAGCACAGTGATATATTCTAGGTTAGTCAGGCATTTTCTAGTCCCAAAGAAGGTTTATGTGGTCAGCACACATGTGGGCCAAATGACGCACAGGGTCATTCTGTCCTGGCCCTCTTGTGTCTTCCTCTGGCCACTGATGTACCCCACTGAACTCCCTGGACACAATTCCCAGAGATGTTCTGCAAGGAGGATGAGTCCACAGAGTCTTGTCTTTCTGCCTCACAGCTCACACTATATTAAAATGGAGCACTGCACTTTGGGCTAGCCACACATTTTATTTCATTCTCAGTTGGTTCCTCTTTAGAATGGCAGCCTAATCCTCCCTTACCTGAGAAAAAGCCATTAGGAAAATAAGAAAGAGAACAAACACAGAAAACCACAGTACATGTAAAAATGTTAATAGCCACAGTGTCACTCACTCCAAGTTAACATTTTAGCTTCTCTAATTAATAAACTAAGATAAGACTGGGGTAGTTATCTTAAGACAAAAAGATATGAGAAAAGAATGACTCTATTTCAAAATTACTAGATTTTATTATCTGATACCCATTAATCTTTTGTTCTTTTCCTTATTCATAGAGACGTTTCATCCTAGATGACAAATGGAGGAGTATCTAACATTTTAATCCCACAACAGCCTACAGAGAATTTTACCAAAGAAATTTAACATGAAGTTAAAGTTGTACAAGATGGCTGTGCATGATGGGTTTTAGGAATGGATTCCAAAATACAGTAACACAAACTAGAATAATTTTAAGAGAGGAAACTTCCTAAAGGAAAATGAGATGAGTGAAGAATATAAGCAGAACATCTCCATGACTAATACAAAGAGAATCTTAGACTTGTCTTATGCTTTAAATAGTGTGGAAAATACATAGCACAAATAACTTAAAATATATTGGAACTTCAATATTTGAGGAAACTTTGGTATCAAACATTTTTTTAAAAACCAAAAATTCTTTTGTAATACTAAAAAATTACTTAATAAAGCCTAAAATATACATATCTGTGTTATTATATATAAGGTTTTCTTCAAGCAGAGTACAACTACATATGTCTTTCAAAAAGGAGGATCTTGGTAATATTTTAAATGACAGATGACTAGATTCTATTGATCTTTTTCCAAAAGTACAGTACCTATGGATGATAATGGTGGTGAGGTGTCAGAGTGGTGTCAAAATCAATTAACCTCAATTCCTGGCACTATGGTAATGGAGATTTTTTTTTTTAAGCAATCTAAAATAAACTAGTTAGGACCATTAAATCTGGGTAATACTCAATGCTTGCTGAATAAGGCAATAAAAATAGGATTTCTCTTTATCTTACCAAAGCTGAAAATCACAATAGAATTGTTTTCAAATGGCCCCATTTTATTAAATCAATCATAAAGAAATATATCTAGCAGTTTTAGATAAAAGCTTTGGTAGGTAAAAACCCAAGTCCACTCCTCACTCCCTCATGCAATTTTTTTCTTAAATACCTTTAGACTCAAAGTGAGCAGATCAGTGGAAAGAAGGGCAGAAATCAGCTGGAACAAAGATCCCCCTAACAGTTATACTATAATCTCTTTCAGAAAGATGGAATCAAGGTAAAGTGACAATTTCCGTTCTTTGATATTTTTTTCCTTTTTTTCCTCCACTGACCAAAAGAGGGGAAAAAAGAAATTCACAAGCCTGAAAGAGAAAGAAGGCATTAGGTGGGAAGATTCATTCAGAGGAAAGCTGTATGCTGTTTTAGGTCCAGGGAGTAATGAGACAAAGGAACTGTCCCCTGACTCCTACATGAGATCAAGTAGTTTAAGACCTGAGATTAAAAGACCAATAGAAAGAAGTTCCAAGACTCAAAGCACTGGGACACCCAACTACCTGAAACAGGACTAGAAGAAGGCACTGAACTCTAAAAGGAGGAGAGAAAGTTGCCTTGTTTTTTTTTGTTTTTTTTTTTTGGTCAATTTAAACATAAGCCAAGACAAAGGCTGATAATAGTTATCTAGTTAGAAAACAAGGTTCCTATACCTGAGCATCTGGTTCTCAGTCTATGGGATTTGTGTGCACATTCATTTTGTCCTGCCTGGGCTTCCTTTATTTTGAATGATAACAGGGCAGTGGCCTTGGGGTCCTTCTCTTAGCTCCAGTCCTTCAAAAGAACTACAGGAAATGTTTGTAGAAAGCAATTTCACCTAATGCAAAGGCTCTTATGTTCAATGTTGCTCTTACTTTTATTTACAATGTCATTCTTGCTACCTCAGTGTCAAAAATCCCCTAGTGAATTTTTTTTAGTTGTCTTAAAAGTTGATCAATCAACAAGTACATGGAAAAATGCTCACCTTCTCTAGCAGTCAGAGAAATGCAAATCAAAACCACCCTAAGATACCATCTCACTGCAATAAGATTGGCAGCCATTATGAAGTTAAACAATAATAAGTGCTGGCGAGGATGTGGGGAAAAGGGTACACTTGTACATTGCTGGTGGGACTGCAAATTGGTGCGGCCAATTTGGAAAGCAGTATGGAGATTCCTGGGAAAGCTGGGAATGGAACCACCATTGACCCAGCTATTCCCCTTCTCAGACTATTCCCTAAAGACCTTAAAAGAGCGTACTATAGGGATACTGCTACATCGATGTTCACAGCAGCACAATTCACAATAGCTAGATTGTGGAACCAACCTAGATGCCCTTCAATAGATGAATGGATAAAAAAAAATGTGGCATTTATACACAATGGAGTATTACTCAGCACTAAAAAATGACAAAATCATGGCATTTGCAAGGAAATGGATGGCATTAGAGCAGATTATGCTAAGTGAAGCCAGCCAATCCCTAAAAAACAAATGCCAAATGTCTTCTTTGATATAAGGAGGGCAACTAAGAACAGAGCAGGGAGGAAGAGCATGAGAAGATCACCATTAAACAGGGACGAGAGGGGGGCAGGGAAAGGGAGAGAGAAGGGAAATTGCATGGTAATGGAAGGAGACCCTCATTGTTATACAAAATTACATATAAGAGGAAGTGAGGGGAAAGGGGAAAAAAACAAGAGAGAAATGAATTACAGTAGATGGGGTAGAGAGAGAAGATGGGAGAAGAGGGGAGGGGAAGGGAAGGGGGATAGTAGAGGATAGGAAGGGCAGCAGAATACAACATACACTAGTATGGCAGTATGTAAAAAAGTGGATGTGTAACAGATGTGATTCTGCAATCTGTATACGGGACAAAAATGGGAGTTCATAATCCGCTTGAATCAAATGTATGAAATACGATATGTCAAGAGCTTTATAATGTTTTGAACAACTAATAAAAAAAAAAGTTGTAGCAACAGTTAAACTAAACTGATGATTTTGACTTACAGAACAAACTCAGAAAGGGGAAAAGAAGCCTTTGAAGGAACCCTAACAGAGCTATATTTTCCAATTTGGGGAAGGGGGAGTCATCTGGATTTCAACCCTGAATTGTCAGGTGCTGCTGCCAATCCTCCTCCTCAGCCTCTTTTCAGTTTTGATAGAAACAGAGAGAGTAACAAATGACTAGGAAATTTAAGTCTATTCAGAGATATGCCTAGAAGATTTCAATACCTTTCTACCTTTCTAAATTTGAGGCATAATCATTTTGGTTCTTAACCTATCACCATTTGCATTAGCTTCTCATGGCTGTGATAAAAATACCTAACAAGAACAACTTAAAGGAAGCAAAGTTTGTTTTGGCTCACAGTTTCAGAGGATTCAGTCTGTGGTTGGCTGGCTCTAAGGCAGAAACATCATGGTAGAATGTGCATTGCATAGGAAAGCTGCTCAGTTCATGGCAGCCAGGAAGCAGAAAGAGGGTAAAAACAGAATGGGGGCTATATCTGTCCCTGGCCCCTAAGACATGCCTTCAGTGACCAACTTCCTCCAGCCACATCCCACCTGCCTACAATTATGAGCCAGTAGGGCATTCAAATTATGAATCCATCAAATGAATTAACTTACTAATGAGATTGTAGTCCTCAAGAGCCACTCATTTCTTAAAAGCATCACCTCTGATTCTTGCTGCACTGGGAACCATGCTTTCCACACATGGTGGAAACTTCACATCCAAACCATAACACCATTAAAGAAATCTGCACTTGGTCCTACAACTTATAAAATGTTTGTAAAATATATCTAAATATATTTAGAGGACATTGGAGGTGAAGAATAAAATAAGAATGGCTAGCATTCTACCTTTGGTTCCTAAAGTATAAGCTCATCACTTGTACAGTAATCTTATCACTGCTCTGGCTAGGCCACCAAAATCTATAAACACATTCTGAGATTTAGAAAGAAAGACATAGAGACAGATATAGATAGATAGATACAGATACATACACACAATCTGCCATCACCCTAAAAAAATAAAAAAACTTCATGAAGCCTTGGGCTTGATCCCCAGTACCACAGAAAACAAGACAAACCACCAAACAAACCCAAAAAGGAACACAGTAGCAGTGACTCCACTCGACAGAGATCACTGATGGCAAAGTACAGAGATAGAAAGCATATTTATATTCCACCCTGTTAGCATATTGATTTTTGCTAAAAATGCCTATAACTATTTCTACCAGGCATTTTGCTGAGACTTGGAAAAAAGAAACAAGGAAAAATGCAAATGAAAAATACATTGCTTTTTATGCCAAACAAGGTCTGGTTGGAAAACTTCAACCAGAGGCATGGTCTGGATAACATAAGACTTAGGGAAGATCAGCCTGACAAGATGATTTAAAGCTGCAAAGATTCTTGAACAACGCCCCCCCAAAAGGTATTTCACACATACATACATAAAAAATAGATTTCAAAAGCACAATTTTCTGTGTTTTGGAAGCAAGATACTTTTTTTCCATCTTAATGTCATTATTGTTGTTCTTTCCCACAACTTGTTACTTCCTATGGGATCTACATTTTGCCAACTGCAAAATTACCAACAGGAATAGCTTTTATAAATAAAACCACAAAGATTGGGAAGAGGATGCTGTACCAATATGGTTTTCAATATACCTACAGAATGAACCACAACTGGGTTAGTCTAAGAAACTGCTCACTCTTTGTATAATGAGTCTGCGGTACATATTTCTTTTATTAATTAAGCATTACTATTATTAATTAAACACTACTATGCAGATTAATCAGTCTTATTAGCAATGAGATTTAAAAAGTCTGCCTATTAAATTGATGCACTTGATAATATTTTGATATTAGTTTTAAGTGTTAATTTGCACCTTCAATTTTAATTCAGCTATATATGATTATTTATAAACTGATATATTTCCAAGTCTTTCCCCATCAAATTTAATTGATTAATCAATTTATTTATTTATTAGCTGTGGCTTTTTCCTTGGCCTATTTGAAATAGCTTTTCACTGGAAAGCAATCCAAGAAAAGGACCAAAAGTCCTCCCACAAAATATATTTTCAATCATTTTTAATCAGAGATGATTATATCTTTTAATTTTGAGTATATAATATTTGAAAGCTTTACTATAGTATAACTGACACATAATAAACTGTACATGTGTAGCATATGCAGTTTGCCGAGTTTTTACATACACACACATGTGAAAGCATCTCTACAATCAAGGTAATAAGTCTACTCCCTGCTTGAAAGTCTTCTCATGATCCTTTTAAACCTTCTTTAGAAACTCTACCCTTATTGCCTTCCCCCATTCTCAGGTAATCATTGATTGTTATATCACTGAAAATTACTTTTCATTTTCTAGAATTATATGTAAATAGTATACAAACTCATCCCATTATAAGAATACTATTTTATGTGGCTTCTTTCTCTTGGCATAATTATGTCTAGACTCATCCATGTCATCACATATCAACAGTTCATTTATTTATAAAGGAGTAGTCTTTAGTTGTATGGATATACCAAAATTTTTCTATTAACCAATTAATGACATTGGGTTGTTTCCAGTTTTGCATATTAAAAACACAGTTGCTATGAACATTTACATAGATTTTGCATAAAACTAAGTTTCCATTTCTCCAATGAGTAGACTGGCCTGACTCCAAGATTGGTGTGCTTTTCCTCTTCCAGAGACTGCCAATTCGTTTTTCCAAACTGGTTGCTCCATTTTGCACTCGATTGGCAATGTAGAAGTTTCAGTTCTACATTCTGCCAACACTTGATGTAATCAAGCCTTTAAATTTAAGACATTCAAATAGATGTATTCAAATACATACATGTATGCTTTATGCTTTCTATTCATCATAACTTTTTTGGTTATTTCATTCCTTTCCTAAATTTTGCTTAATTTATCAAATATTCTTTGCTTTCTTTCTTTATATTTCTTTTTAAAAATTCCATTCTTTAAAAAAATTCTAAAAAAATCTCCCATGGAAAAAAAATTCATGTAACTCAGATAATGCAAAAATTGTATTTGATCCCAATAAACTCTCACTCCATTCTTTTTATTTTATTTTTTAAAATACATGACAGCAGAAAGCATTACAATTCTTATTACACATATATACCACAATTTTTCATATCTCTGTTTGTATATAAAGTATGTTGACACCCAATTCGTGTCTTCATACATGTACTTTGGATACTGATGTCCATCACATTCTACCATCCTTGCTAATCCCCTGCCCCTCCCACTCCTCTTCCCTATCTAGAATTCATCTATTCCTCCCATGCTCCCCCTCCCTACCCCACTATGAGTCAGCCTCCTTATATCAGAGAAAACATTTGGCTTTTTTTTTTTTTTTTGAATTGGCTAACTTCCCTTAGCATTATCTTCTCCAATGCCATCCATTTACCTGCAAATGTCATGATTTTATTCTCTTTTATTGCTGAGTAAAATTCCATTGAGTATATATGACACATTTTTTTTTTATCCATTCATCCACTGAAGGGCATCTAGTATGGCTTCACAGTTTAGCTATTGTGAATTGTGCTGCTATAAACATTGATGTGGTTGTGTCCCTGTAGTATGCTGTTTTTAAGTCCTTTGGGTATAGTTTGAGGAGAGGAATAGCTGGGTCAAATGGTGGTTCCATTCCAAGATTTCCAAGGAATCTCCATACTGCTTTCCATATTGGTTGCACCAATTTGCAGTCCCACCAGCAATGTATGAGTGTACCTTTTTCCCTACATCCTTGCCAACACTTATTGTTGTTTGCCTTCAGAATAGCTGCCATTGTAACTGGAGTGAGATGATATCTTAGAGTAGTTTTGATTTGCATTTCTCTAATTGGTAGAGATGATGAGCATTTTTTCATATATTTGTTGACTGATTGTATATCCTCCTCTGAGAAGTGTCTGTTCAGGTCCTTGGCCCATTTGTTGATTGGGTTATTTGGTTTTTTTGGTGCTTAGCTTATTGAGTTCTTTATATATCTTAGAGATTAGTGCTCTATCTGATGTGTGAGGGGTAAAAATTTGCTCCCAGGATGTAGGCTCTCTGTTCACCTCACAGATTGTTTCTTTTGCTGAGAAGAAACTTGTTAGTTTGATTCCATCCCATTTATTGATTCTTGGTTTTAATTCTTGTGCTATAGGAGTTTTATTAAGGAAGCTGGGGCCTAATCCCACATGATGAAGATTAGGGCCTACTTTTTTTTTCTATTAGATGCAGAGTCTCTGGTTTAATTCCTAGGTCCTTGATCCATTTTGAGTTAAGTTTTGTACATGGTGAGAGATAGGGGTTTAATTTCATTTTGTTGCAAATAGATTTCCAGTTTTCCCAGCACCATTTGTTGAAGATGCTATCTTTTCTCCATTGCATGTTTTTGGCACCTTTGTCTACAATTGTAATTTTGTGGGTAGTCTCTGTGTCCTCTATTCTGTACCATTGGTCTACTAGTGTGTTTTGGTGCCAACATCATGCTGTTTTTGTCACTATTGCTCTGTAGTATAGTTTAAGGTCTGGTATAGCGATGCCATCTGCTTTACTCTTCCTGCTAAGGATTGCTTTAGCTATTCTCTTATTTTTCCAAATGAATTTCATGATTGCTTTTTCTTTTTCTATGAGGAATGCCATTGGGATTTTGATCAAAATTGCATTAAACCTGTATAGTGCTTTTGGTAATATGGTCATTTTGATATTAACTCTGCCTATCCAAGAGCAAGGTACATCTTTCCATCTTCTAAGGTCTTCTTTGATTTCTTTCTTTAGGGTTCTATAGTTTTCATTGTATAGATCTTTCACCTCTTTTTGTTGATTCCCAAGTAATGGTTATATATATATTTAAGTTATTGTGAATGGGGTAGATTTCCTCATTTCCCTTTCAGAAGATTTGTCACTGATACACAGAAATGCCTTTGATTTATGGATGTTGATTTTATATCCTGCTACTTTGCGGAATTCATTTACTAGTTCTAGAAGTTTTCAACAAAGGTGGAGTTTTTTGGGTCTTCTAGATATAAAATCATGTCATCAGCAAATAGTGCTAATTTAAGTTCTTCTTTTCCTATACATATGCCTTTAATTTCTTTTGTCTAATTGCTCTGACCAGTGTTTCAAGAACTATGTTGAATAGAAGTGGTGAAAGAGGGCATCCCTGTCTTGTTCCAGTTTTTAGAGGGAATGCCTTCAATTTTTCTCCATTAAAAATGATATTGGCCTGAGGCTTAGCATAGATAGCCTTTACAATGTTGAGATATGTTCCTGTTATCCCTAGTTTTTCTAGTGTTTTCAACATAAAGGGGTGCTGTATTTTGTCAAGTGTTTTTTCTGTGTCTATTGAGATGATCATATGATTCTTATCTTTAAGTCTATTGATGTTTTATTGATTTTTATTGATTCCGTATGTTGAACCAACCTTGCATCCCTGGGATGAATCCCACTTGATCATGGTGCACAATCTTTTTGGTATGTTTTTGTATTCGATTTGCCAGAAGTATTGAGAATTTTTGCATCTAAGTTCATTAGAGATATTGGTCTGAAGTTTTCTTTCTTTGATGTGTCTTTGCCGTTTTGGGATCAGGGTGATATTGGCCTCATAGAATGAGTTTGAAGTACTACCTCTTTTTCTATTTCCTGAAATAAATTGAAGAGCATTGGTATTAGTTCTTCTTTGAAGGTCTTGTAGAACTCAGCTGTGTATCCATCCAGTCCTGGGCTTTTCTTGGTTGGTAAGCTTCTGATGGCATATTCTATTTCCTCACTTGATATTGGTTTTTTTAAATTGTGTATATCTTCCTGACTCAATCTGGGCAAATTGTATGACTTAAGAAATTTGTTGATGCCTTCAATGTCTTCTATTTTATTGGAGTATAAGATTTCAAAATAATTTCTAATTATCCTCTGTATTTCTGTAGTTGTATCACTCCATTCTCTAAGATATTTTATTATATAGGTTTGATATGTAACTTTTCAAAACTTTCATAAAGATGCATTAATGAATATGTCACTCTACTTTTATTGTGGTCATGTTTACCCTTAATTATCTTTAAGACACATTTAAACTTCAATTTTCCTTTCATTAATTTCACTCTGTAATTCAAGCAAGAATTATTTTTATGCTAATTTCACTTTACCTTACATCACCCATGTTGAAATTAGAAATAATGTTCGTGTGTGTGCACGTGTGTCTGTCTGAAAGTGCGAAGAGCAAGTGTGATTACAGTAATGATTTCTTTTTCTTCATAATATGTTTAGGTATGGAACTTTCCTTGTTAATTATGTTTGGCATTCAGAGAACTCAATGAATTTTAATATTTTTATTGAGTATTTGAGGCTTTTTTCTTATTATTTCTTTGATAATTTAAAAGTCTTTAGCTTCTCTTCTCTCTTCTTTTAGAGCTCTTATTAAAAGAATGCTTGAACTTCTGTTAACTATCCCCCCGTTTCTCAAATTCTTTCTCATACTTCAAAAGGATTCCTTTTTCATGACATTCTGAAAAAAATTCTCAAGCTCAGACTTTATGTTCACTAATGCACACCTAAGTTGTGTCAACAAATATTTTCCTTTTAAATTTTAACGTTAAATTTTAAATTCCTAAGTTCTGTCAATCTTTCTCTTGAATACAAAACCTTTCTCCAGCTCTCTGAATGTCTTCTTCTGATCACTCTATTACCTCTAAATCTTTGAATACTTTTTCTCCCGATTTTTGATTTGGTATCTTTCTCTGTGGTATTGATTTTGTTCATATCATGGTGGATCATAATTATATGTTCATCTTTTGTTCGAGAATCTCTGTTTGCCAGCTCTTTTGTTTACTCCTGCCTGTTTCCAGTGATTAATGGGGACAGACAAGTGGCTTGTCTCCTGTGTGTGTGGGCTTTCTAACCCACCTGGCAGTCAGAACATTACTGAGACACTGCCCTACCTCTCTGGGTCTAGCACCCACACTCAAGGATTTAGTTTGTGGGTAAACACAGCTGCTATCCACTACTTAACCAAAGAGAAAAGAAAAATAAAGGCACAGCTCCAAATGTACAGCTCCAATTAATAACTCCAATGAGCTCTTTGATTAATAATCCTGATGAATTCCCCTTCTATTTCATGTTTCTAATGTCTGAATATCAAGCTTTGTCTTGCTTTCCTTTCTTCATTTCACATTAAATCGATTTGTTAATGTTCACTAATTTGTTTTCTGATACTTTTTCTTTTTTCTTGGTCATACAGAGTTTGAGCCAGAAAGAAAAAAATAGACATATATTTTTAAAAAACTGTTAATTTTCAATCAGGTAAGTTACTTAAATTTCAGGACTTTACATACTTGTATTAAAAAATAACTAATCACATAATAAATTCCTCATTTTTATTTCTCACAGTAATGCTATAAATATCAGTGACTTTCAAGAATAAATGATCAGACATTGTCAATAGAATCTTTAGACCTTTGGAAGTTAAAACCAACATATTTGTAAAACCCCTGAACAATTATATCCAAATCTATTTTATTCCGTTTGAGGTCTGAAAGCCTCGTCTGGTAGGTGATGAACTGTTATAAACATATTACCTTTCCCGGGGTTGTTGAGTTGCCATTCCAATGACAGGGGTCTAGTAAAGTTCAACATTTTCTGAGAACTTACATAATCATTAATGGCCAGTGACACTTTCCCACTCAAACATCCAAAGAAATGGACTTCAGATGATCTCATGTGTATGTGTACACATATGTGCATGCATGCAAATGTGTGGCAGGGATTGTATCCTCAGAGCCCATCATATTAATTGGTATTCACAAAATGTAAACATTTTGCATAGCATTAGTCTGGCATCTTGGGGCATAATTTGACAAATTTCCCTCTTAACTTAAACTATAACACAGTGAACCCTTAAGATTATGGTGTGTTGCCAAGTATACATCACACATACCTGTGATCCCAGTACTGGGAAGCTGAAGCAAGAGGATCCCAAGTTCAAAGCTAACCTAAGCAACTTAGTGAGACCCTGTCTCATCACAAAAAATAAAAAGAGCTCACTGGTTAAGCATCCCTGGGTTAAGCATCAATCCCCCATACCAAAAAAGAAAAGAAAAAAAATTATAGTATTTTTTTCAATGCTTTTATAACTCTCTTATACTGTTCCCATCCATAAACCAAACCCAGTAACCCCTCCATGACTTTTGTTCTGTATATTCTTTTTCCTAGATTCTTTTCTTCTGTGAAACCTCCTTTGTTCTTTATATATGATCTTAATTGCATCTAGCACTTAATCCTGTTACAGTACTTACCACATCAAACTGTAATGCTTCTTAAAGAGCATAGTGATAGTAACTTTGTTAAGTTGCCATCAATGATGTTACCTTCTATATGTATGCCCTGCGTCACACAACACAAAACAATTAAGACTTACCTAAATATCTAAATCAAAAATAAATAACTAAAGAAGTTAACATGAAAGGAAAACAAAGCAAATAATGCTCTTCAGTTCTGCACAGTGATTAGAGGCCAGCTCTAACAGTTACAGAGGCTAGAGTGAAGGAGACACTGTGAATTCAAGATAAAAATAAACTAGTTATGTCGTACTCAAACGAGAGAAATGTTACCAGCATCATCGGCTGCTAGAAAAGAAAGCAGCCTTGGAAAAGTTAAGTGCCTTGCCCAATGTCCCATGGCTTGTTTTGTTAGAGGAAAATACTGGTCTCTGACTTCCAGTGCTGTTGCTGCAACACCACATGAAACCAAATACACAATGAAAATTAGTTGCTATTATGGCAACCCCTGGGAGAAACAGAAATACTTATGCCCTTGAGAGGGATAGGAAGTTAAGCTGAGAACCCAACACGGATGTTCTATGAGTGAGTTCTTCAGAGCTGGAAGACGTGAAATGACCTGATTGCCCCTAAGTAGGAAACAGTGGTGTAGCTGCAACCTTCAGAAGCACATGAGATCCCTATTGCCAGGGGATGGGCATGGGGTGGGGGCCCAAAAGGCCAAGAAGCTAACTACTAGAACATTCTCTAGGTATACCATCTTGGAAGAAGTAGACTATTATGTGCTATACTAGACTCCAACTGGGAAGATAGGTTTTTAAAAATTTCCTAGGGCACTTTTCCAAAAGAAAACAAAAATTAAGGTCAGGTCTACATCAGCCAGTAACAGACTTCTGGGCCCCTGGATTCATTTATTTGGCTCTGCTGACTATTTGGCTCAGTTTTCCCTTAGCAAGTGTAAAAAACGCTTGAACACCACCACCCTGGGATCCTGTTCAACCAATTCAGATAGCTGTGGCCTTTTAACTCACATCCAAGAGACTTGGCTTAATACCAATATCATTTCCCCTAGTATAGCCTAAGCTTAAGTGAGAAAGTACAAGCTCAGGGAGCCAGGAGTTAACTGGCTGTTCCCATTCCAGAGAGGCCTGGTTCTTTTCTTAGATAAGGAACCAATACTATATCAAGAAGTTTCGATCATTCAATATTACACATCACACTAGATCCACAACTATAAAAAGGGAATTAGTGGAAATACCACTGTCTATTCTTAAAGCATCTCTCTTGAGGAGCTTTAGGCAATTTAACTATTTTCTTCCAACCCAATCCCTTGGGAAATAAGTAGAGGTGATTTATTAAAACTTATATTTCACAGATAAAGAAACAATAGGAAGTGCAAATGCAGAGAGTGGCAGAGGGTCTTAAGACACCACTCTCTTTGCTGAAATACATTTCTTCTAGAAAGTTACACAACAGATAAAGAATATTACATTTCCTCGTGTACAGCTGCCTCTGATGTACTCACAGGACAGTCCTAAGGTGTTCCTGGGCCCTCACTCCTGTGCTGGCATCACCTCTGCCTCAGACATGGATTCTTGCCCCCTCCTCCACAGACACCCGTGTGTGCAGATGTTTAGAACAGCTTTCAACTGGCCAGCTGCTCTCTCCTGTATCAGCAAGAAATTGCCGCAACTCCACCTGTCTTCTCAAAGACAGGCCACAATAAGCCCAGCAAGTCTATCTGCCTACACTGTTTTCCTTTTCTAATATAAAACCAATTCACCAGTGTATACGATCTTTATTCTTTCCCTATTTCTGTAGGATAGCATGACTCTGTGAGTCAGGGATTACATTAAATTTGGAATTACTAAGCTAGATTATTTTTTTAATAAGAAGTGGCAGTGGGGCTATGGAGGGGAAGCATAACATACACAGGACTGTGAGAAATGTTGTGTATAAAAATGAGAGTACGCTTTCTTCCAAAGTAAGTCTTAATAAAAGAAGTCTCTGAAGGAAGAAAGCTTTATTTTGGTGACAGACATCAAATGGCCTGCATAGGAAGGCAGAAATTAAAAGAAACAGGCAGCAGTGCCCTAGGTTGCCTGTCAAGAAGTTTTCCCTGGATAGTTTCTGGAGAAATTCAGAAATGCAAATAACCTGGACAGATTAACAGCACCTAAAGACAACTAACAGGATACAAACAAACAGCACCTTTCACTATGAGGAGGCATGTTCCTCCAGGCAAACAAAGAAACAGGACAGAGTCAACATCTGTTTCATATAACAGCTTGGCTGCTGAAAGAAACAACCTTTAAAAAATGGCTGAGCTGACAATCCCCCAAAATCATTCACTTACTATTGCATGGGCTGAAATAAACGGTAAAGGAATATAACTTGCACTTTCCACACTGTACTTGCAGCCTTCTTTTTTTTAAAAAAAAAAAAAAAAAAAAAAAAAAAAAAGAAGCAGGGGAAAAGTTGTCCTTTCTTTAGAGGAAAACAAAAATTAAAATAGAGTGCCAAAAAAAAAAAAAAAATCCTCATGAACTTTTCCATTTGATTGACAACTAACAGCAATGAATATTGAAGCACAAAAAAGACAGCTAACTGCTTTTCAGCTTTCCTAATGTCAACTGTGAAGACAAGACTGCCAAAGAGTACACTGGGTGGGGATGGTGGCTGGGGGTGGGAGAATAGAGACAATTCAGACACAACTTGTTAGAATATTAGAGGAAGAAAACAAGTCATGTGGCAAAGCCAATCATGGTTCCAGAATCCAGTTAGGGAACATGGCAATGTCTGGATACTGATCAATAACTGACAAAACAAACATGTTAAGAAATGAAATTTTAATCTCTGGATTCCATCAATTCACTTCTAAAATTTCAAAATAAAAAGAGAAAAAAGAACAACAACAAGATGGCACAAAAAAAAATAATGTTTGTAGATTTAAGAACTGCAAATTACTAAGATGAAAAATTATCAGAGCTACGATATAACTGTGGTGCGGATGACTACTTACAACTCGGCCAAATGTCAGACACTTCATGCACCTCGGTGATGTGCTCAAATCACAAATGCCAAATAGAAGACCAAAGCAAGTAAGAAGCTCTGACAGAGCTGGAGTTGTGGCTCAGCGGTAGGCTGCTCACCTAGCATGTGCGAGGCCCTGGGTTGGATCCTCCACACCACATAAAAATAAATAAATAAAGGTATTGTGTCTAACTACAACTAAAAAAATAAATATTAAAAAAGAAAAAGAAGAGGCTCTGGCAGGCAGAGAGATGTTTTCAGGTGAAATCTGAAAACAGAAGTAAAGGTGGTAAGGTGGAAAGAGGCAAAAACAATTCATATTAACTAATGTGGAGCACAAAACTATGCTAGGTGGCTAAACAAGTCTCCAATGTAATCCCTTCCCAAAGGCTTTTCAGTTTAACCAGGTAAAACACAGTGTGGGAAAAGAATGCCTTATCTGAAGTATGACCACAGAGAGAAAAAGCAATATGGGTGGGAAAAGGCTTTGTTGAATTTTGTCTTTTATATTTTAATGTTTTTGGTTGGGGGAGTAGTGAGAATGTAACTATAATGAAAGCAAATCTGGCATAATGTTAGCTATAAGCCATGCAAACTCTAAGAACCTGGCTTGTATTATCTAATTTTGTCCTCACAAGGATGATAGGATGTAGCAATTATTATTGCTACATTTCACAGATAAGGAAAGAGAGATACAGGAAGATGGGCATGCCCAGAATTATATAGAAAAACTAGGTTTGGAAACAAGACACTGGGAAGGAAAAAAAAAAATTCTTTAAAAGATTAATCCATCTGTCTCTGCAGGATCCCTGCTAGGAGTCTTAGACAACAACCAGACAAATAAAAATAATTCAGAGCAAGAAAAGCAGAGTAATTAAATAAAAGAAAGGATTTAGAACTTGAATAAAAACCATGTAAATGAAAGAATATACAGGAAAAAGTAGTTTACAGAGCCTACTGAGGACTATGGAATGTTCTTCAAAAGGATCAGCAAACCCTTGCTGGACAGTATTGGGAAATCCCTTCAGGTATAACAGCATTAACCCAGGAAATTCTTCTAGCCTACAGGAATTAGGACTGGGCTTTAATTAAGGAGAGAGAGAAAGAACACAAGAGGTTCCCTAGTGCCTACTGCCTGGTTTATGTAGGGACGATGTACATGTTCTTACACTATAACCACAACATCCTGAAACGGAGACTGGCATTCAATATGGATTCAGTAAACATTTGTTAATATTTATTTTAAAAATGAATACCAATTTTCATATTCATAATGAATACAAAATATTTTAAGGAATACAAATTTTCATATTTATAAAAAGAATATGAAAATGAAATGTTGTAAGCAGATCTGGATAGTTTCGAAAGTATGAGTGATGGTGATTTAGTTGGCAGTGTTGAAGAAATTGAAGGAAGGAAGCAGGACTATAGTACCCAAAGTGAGAGCCATAACTGAAAAAGAGTTTGACCTGAGTGACCTCTATGTAAAAGAGTGACAGGAAAAAAAAAAAAAATGACAAAAGCAGATGCAATAATCAGAGGTGAAGTCCCATAAATTTTTGAGAGAGGGCAATGTGTTCATGTTTTGTCAATATGATGTTTTATCAATATAGTGTTAATGAAAAAAACACCAACACTTGAAGACCTTAAATGACGCAGCTGATAATGATAAAAGCAGCAGCAGATGATGTGTGGGAGCCCTTCTCTTGTGCCAGGCACTGGGCAAAATGCTTTACACATGTAGTACACAGGTTAAGCACCTCTGCGCAGGCCAGTCCCCACCACCCCCTCCAAGTAGCCTTGGTTAAGTCATTCAAGCTGTCCACATCCTGGTGCCCAGTGTCTCATTGTCTGTAAGACAATAACAGCACCTACTCCCTGGGCATGAAGTCACAAAGATAAAGTGAGAAAAGCTGAGGGAGAAAAAGGGAAGTAAGGGAAAAACAGAAGAAAATTTAGAGTTCTAATTTCACATAAAGATAGGCATAATCAGTGCAGATTGCAGGGGGAGACAGGCCAGATGAGGAAAGCAAGCTATTTCTAAAACGGCAAAAAGGAAATGGGCCCATCATACAACTAGGCGGCACTATCTCTGTGTCATCCTTTACCTTATACTTCTGTGTTTTCCCCTTAGTTTCATTATTTTCAAAAATTTTGCTAATTCCCTGTATTTGTTGAAGACAAATTGTCTTTTAGATCTTTTATTTTCAGCCCCTGGGTACATGCTAGACAAACAACTGTGGTACACGTTGTGGTACAATGGCTAAGTGAGTAGTAGGAAAATGCCCCACTGGGAGAAATTGGTATGAATAAGAATTTTTAGGTAAAAGAGAAACACATAAAACAGAAAATTGATAATAGCCTATAATCTACCTGCACATATATTACATCTAGTTAACATATGCATAATATATATATACATGGACACAAACACACATCAGGTATGTGTGCAAACTCATAGTTTGTCACTCAGATCCCCCCCAAATAGACTGTTGTTAAATTTAACTCCATGACTCATAGTTATTCCTCCATTACCAGTTCTTACTAGATAGGAAAAGGCATGAACTTTATGCTCCTATTTTGAAAAAATAAAACATTTAACTTCAGGTTATAAAAGGGAATGACAGGAAGTCTTGGAACTATCAATAAGAACAAAGAAAGGAAGTTCACAGGGAGAAACAGGGGCCATGCCATCCTGAGTTAAGGATAAAGACAACTACTTGGCATTCCCAGTAAGATGCCATCACTGTACTGGCTCTCCCTACCTGCCTACCTCTACCCACTATCTTTCTGAGTTTCTCCCTTGAATTCAAAATTTTTCTCCAGATTGACAATCTGACTAAACTCCAACTAACCTACCTTCTAAATAATACTGTGATGGTAAATATAAGCTTCAGATCTTCATACCAAATCCTAAAACACTAAACTCTTTCCTTTTGAACTTAAAAATTCTCAGTCAAGCAGCTCAGACAACTTGACTTTAGTAAGTTGTAATTCTCCTAAATGCCCAAACCTTACATTGGGGATGATCCCCTTGGTATCTAGAATATACTTAAAACTCTAGGAAAATTATATTTTCTTTACACATGTTAACCTTCCTTTCCTTTCTTTACATGTGTTAACCTACCTTTTCAAGTGTTCTTGGCTTAGACATAGATAGTACTGATTACAAAAAGAATATTTCAATAAATGAATTAGTGCACGAACCATCTCTGAATCAACTCCCTCTTTTGCGAACCTCTGAGGATAGAACACAGGATACTCGCTACTCTGAAAGCTACCTTTTCCTTGAGATAGTCTCTCAACTGAAAAGACAGCTATTAAAGTTGAGAGGAGGAAACTAACCTGAACTTTTCCTAGAAATGTGCTCTTTAGTACTAATGTATGCACAAAACCCACATATCATTAGCCTGGAACTAACACATCGGCTCCAATCCCTAAAGCTCTTTTACCTACATCTCCGAACCTCATTACAGAACAGGTACAAACTGAAACATTACCATCAAACCCTATAGTATCCTGCCCCATGTAATTTCCATCACCACACTCGTCAGGGCACAGGTCTTTCAACAAAATTAAAATTGGGAACAGACCTATCTTCATGTTTTATATCCCTAATCCTTCAATTCAATCTTCCATGGCACTGAATTTCAGTGGCACAGAGCCAAAGTTAAAATAAATTCCTTTAAATGTTTGTATTTTACTGTCCAGACACATTTGCTATTTATTTCATCCAAATAATCATCATATATAACAAACACTTCTCAATTAACCAATAGTTTTTTATTCCTGCTGCTAGGTGTTCAATAAGTTTCATGTCCAACCTAGTAATACTAAGTACTAGCCAAACTTAAGGTCAACAGAATCCTCCAACCATATACACTTTGATTCTCTGGATTTTTACAACATGTTATCTACCTCTAAAATATTTTTAAATGATATTATTGTCACTGAGGAGCAAAGAGGCACCAGAAACTAATGCAGTATTAAAATACTGAACCTAATAAACACAGCACCTTAAAATTTTACGTAAAAATGTTACTATGAGAACACTTGGGTAATGTGATTTTGGGTGTCAAAATTATAATAAAACTAAATCTTTTAAGGAAAATCAGAATTTCTCAATCATAGTTGCTTTTAAAGATTAATGCTATAAAAGCCAAATGTAGCTATAAAACTGACAGAGGCAAATCTGCTCTGAAAATAGACACCTGAAAAGGTCAATATTTCATTAGATAAAAATAAGAAGGTATCAAATACTACCAAAACAACATAAAGTCAGTATTTCAATTTCATCAGGCTACAAAATAGGTCACAGTTAGAAGGACCTTAAAGGAGAAGTGGAAATTAAAAAAGACAGAAAGAAAGAAAGAAACTGGGTAAGGTCAAGATCACAAAGCTTTTAAATAAATGGAAGAGAACTTTTTTCTAAGCCATTAAACTCACTGATATTATACTAAACTACAGAGTGCTCACCATTTTCCTGTGCCATTAGAGAATTTTTAGTAGGTTCACTGAATTGACTGATTTCTTTGTTAATCTATTTACATGGGTTAAGACCCTGGCAGACATAAAACACAACCAAAATGTGCCAGACAGAGGGTGTAATGGAAGACTGAGTGATGTATGCCTTGGGGTACAGCCTACCCAATAAATGTGCTTGGCTAGCAAAGACCCACTGGCAAAGATTTATTATCAGAACAAATACATTCTAAAAAGATTGAATACAACAAAACTAGTAGCATAAATACAAACTAAAACATATATATATGTGCCCTGTGCAGTTTGATGATACTAAAATTCTTTTCAGGTGTCATTCAAGAACAGAACAGTTTTCAACAAGTAAAGCCAAGAAGTAGAGCATATATAAATAGCTATTAGTGTAGTTCCTTAATTCATAGAAAAGAAAACAAAATTTATATCTCTTGGAAATCTTTGACAAATTTTAAAACCTATGTAAAAAGAGAAGGAAATATTTCTTGAATGTATATTATCAAGAGAAAAGGTAAAAATAAATCCCCTAGAATAAGTTATGTTTTAGTAATATATAATACATGGATACCAAGTTTTTTGGTAAAGTTAAACTGAGACACAGAAAGGATTTTAAATGCCATACCTCCAAGTTCTTTCACATTCAAGATGGCATTCTGAAATGGCACTGCCTTTATACTAAAACCTAAAATTAAAAAAAAAAAAATAAGAATTAGCAAATATTACATTAAAATACTCAAGATGCTCAAATTCTCTATTTTTTTTGGCAGATCAGAATGTACTTTGATAGATCATACCAACATTAGAAACGTATAATTTCTAAAATTAGATGACAACCTCATATTATCTTCTGTAATTCTGAAAACATTGTTAATTATGACAAAATATAATGCTATTCCCTTTACTTCAAAATAATGCCTTGTTACTTAATATATTATGCTACTGGGCAACATTTATCAATTGCCATTTGGAGGTATAGGGAAGCTTCAAAAAAATATTAAGTTGATAGCAGTCTTTGGATCTAAATACTAAAGTGAATGTCTTAACAGTTTTTTCACATATATAACTCAGTAACTCTAGAGATTAAGGTATTTATATTGTAATCATCTTATATTAGAATATATCATTCATATCAGTGTTTTAAGGACATGATTAATAATGCATATGTATATGTTTCTTAAAAGTACAATCATAATTATACATTTGTAGTAATACAATCATTTTTAATGCATTCAATAAAAATTTATATTACAAAAATATATTCAGAGTATATAGTCCTATGATTAATATTATATTTAGGACTTAACTATTATCATTCAAGTTAGTCAATTCAGTTGAAACATAAGAATGTGCATATACCCATACAAATATACACATGTCCATATGTACACTAAATATTTTTGAAAGGGGGCCACAAAAAAACTTGAACTAGTAATGACCCTCAGAAGCACTGGGGATCTGAAAGCCTTCAATAGAATGGAGATTCTTTTCTTTCATCTGAATGTTTTGCCATGTACTCTGTGTGTGTGTGTGTGTGTGTGTGTGTGTGTGTGTATGTGTGTTTTAAGCCCCACAAAACTTTAAAAGTTAATTTATCAGTAGTGTCTGAGAATCCATTTCATTTATGGCTTTAAAAGTTACTTAATGCATACAATTATAAGAATTACTAGGTGATTTTTTTCCCATTCCCCTCACAACCTCTTATATGTAATTTTGTATAACAATGAGGATCTCCTTCCATTTCCATGCAATTTCCCTTTTCTCTCCCTTTCCCTCCCACCTCATGTCTCTGTTTAATGTTAATCTTTTCCTCCTGCTCTTCCTCCCTCCTCTGTTCTTAGTTGCTCTCATTATATCAAAGAAGACATTTGGCATTTGTTTTTTAGGGATTGGCTAGCTTCACTTAGCATAATCTGCTCTAATGCCATCCATTTCCCTGCAAATTCCATGATTTTGTCATTTTTTAGTGCTGCGTAATACTCCATTGTGTATAAATGCCACTTTTTTTTATCCATTCATCTATTGAAGGGCATCTGGGTTGGGTCCACAGTCTTGCTATTGTGAATTGTGCTGCTATGAACATTGATGTGGCAGTATCCCTGTAGTATGCTCTTTTAAGGTCTTCAGGGAATAGTCCGAGAAGGGCAATAGCCGGGTCAAATGGTGGTTCCATTCCCAGCTTTCCCAGGAATCTCCATACTGCTTTCCAAATTAGGATAGGAAAGGTAGCAGAATACAACAGTCACTAATATGGCATCATGTAAAAATGTGGATGTGTAACCGATGTGATTCTACAATCTGTATTTGGGGTAAAAATGGGAGCTCATAATCCACTTGAATCTAATGTATGAAATATGATATGTCAAGAGCTTTGTAATGTTTTGAACAACCAATAAAAAAAAGAATTACTAGGTGAATGAAACACAGACCCCTTTCCAAGAAATTTCAATAAAGAAGACCACACAAATACTTATTATTTAAAACAAGTTATGGCTGAAAGGTGAAAAGATACATAAAAGTATGGTGTGAATAAGAACAATTATTTTACATGGATTTGCTTTGCTTTATAAAAATAGAAAATCAGCGTGTGCCTTCATAATCTAGCCCATCCTTCGCATTCCTTGGCCATATGTTGTCACAGTACTTTGATAAACTATCCATCGCATCCATGAAAGGATGGTTGAAGAACTGACTTTGGAAGCAGACAGAACTAGGTTTCAATTCTAGCTTGGTCAGGATAAAACAATGCATGTACTGTGTTTATTATAGTTCCCTGTGCACAATAAACATACAGTATGTCTTCTGGAATTATATTTTAATTGATGCTTAATTGTTGATAATTTAATCATTAGGTATTAAATCACAGAATTTAATTGTTGATAATTTAATCATTAGGTATTAAATCACAGAAAATCACAGAATTTCTGCCTGCCTAAACATATTTCAAACTCACAAGAAAGAAATTTTGGGTGCTCATTTATTAATCAAGTAAAAGTTACCAGTACTGAAAAGTACTTCTGTTGAATTAATGGAGGTATCAATAGTTGAAATTTCCTGCACAGAAAGTAAATGTTCATTGGATCCTCTAAGCATCTTCCAAAACATATCCTTCCTTTGAGGTCAGTGCAGCATTAGGTATACTGGTGCATGAAGTCCCTCAATCTTAGTACAGCAGCAGGAGGAATGAGGAGGCAGTCCCATGTGGCTGTAGCACTGGCATGTACCCCAAGGCCTGAAGGAAAGCCTCTCCAGGTGTCTGGCCTCTGGGAAATTCAGGAAAGCCGGTGCCAATCATAATACTTCTGTTGGCACCAAAATTCCACTGCAGGAGACTTGAATGCTTGAATGTATCAGTCTAACTCACATGGATGTCATACGGATTAAAATGCAATGATTGTGAAATCCTGGAAACAAAAAGCCCTCTACAAATGTTAAAAAGTCTATTAGTGATCATGTTCAGGACAACTCAAATATGGATTTTCCAAAGAAGTAGGGCAGGTCCCAACTTTGGAAAAGAAAATTATGGCGCACACCAGCAATGTTTAACAGCTTTGATTCTTAAAAGCTGACAAAATGCAGGCACTCAAAGGGAAGTAATATTCTTCCAGTAATGTCCGCACCCATACACAAAATACAATTTTGCAAATTTATTAATCCAACTGGCAGATTATATTACTGTTATTGTCTTTAAATCCTTGCGGAGTCTTTATAATAAATTGACAACAAAAATATCCTCAAATGTTCATACTGAGCAAAGTAACCTAGAAACGTTATTTATAGGCATATAAATGTTTCTATAGAATACTCATAAACATTTTCTCCACAAACAGAACACGTGTGGCTACATTCATACCGCAAAGGTATACCCAGTCCTCCATAATGCCATCTCTATATTATTTTTATAGTACAGCTGTATTATTTAATGTTCAGAGGGCAAAGTCTAAATAATCAGTCTAGAACATGATATTAGTATAATCTTAAAAATAAACTCATAATTATCCATTTGTGTAAGGAAATCATTTTTTAATGCATGCAATAAAAGATTTATAGTATAAAAATATATTCAGAGTATGTAGTTCTATAATTAACAATATATTTAGAACTTAACTTATCATTCAAGTTAGTCAATTCAGTTGAAACATAAAAATGTGCATATGCCGATACAAATACACATGTCCATATATACACTGAATATTTCTGAAAGAAGGCAACAAAAAACGTGAGCCAGAAATGAATATCAGGAGCCATTTCTTTTCATGAAAGAAAAAGTTTTTTTTTTTTTTTTTATATTTGTCATCTGCTGCATTTGCAAAGATTAAACAGAAATAAGGCAACACTCTGAATTCACCAGAAGGGCAACCAAGAAAGGCAATCAACACACTATATTTTATTCCTGTACACTGGGTTGGATGAGGTCAGGGAGAGAGAAGAAATTAATATTTAGTAGAGATACAAAAATCATATAATCAAAAGACCTTTCTCAAAGGATTTCTTTGAGGAATAAAAACATAGGCTCTAGAGCAAAAAACATCTGTGTTCAAATTTGGGCTCTGCCTAATTTTCACAGTTGTAACTACACATCAGTATACCTGTATTCTGTATTTTGCCCACTAGACTGCAAGAATCCACATGGAGAAGCAAAAGTACAGCGAATCCTACATGCCAGGCTAGTGCTTGGCACACCACTGGATCTCAATATTATTTAAAGATCGAGGCTAAGGTATTTACATCTATTTGCTAACTTAGCTGTTACAACAATCCCAAAGTTAAAGTCAAGAAGAAAGTAAAGCACAGAGGAGTTAAGGACCTGGTGAAGAGTACTAAGTACTATATTCAAAACCCGAACCCAGATCTTGTCAACAGAATGCTACACCATTGCACGGCCTCCAAGTACCACAAAGTTGATAGTCTTCCTATTTTGTTCAACTTTGAACCTAAATACTGGTGGAGTAGACTTGGCAATGCACACACTCCTATTAAACCCAATACTTTACTCTCCTCTTTTTATAAATAATTAAACACAAGAAGTCCAAATAAGTGTTCTTAGGTCTACATGATACTGCTTTCTTAATAATGCAATAGAAATGACAGTATGAATTTAGGTTGTCTTTTTTGATAGATATTATTAATAAAAATAGGAACTCGGAAGGAACAAAAAATGTCCAACTGACGAAGCCATGTTGGTGTTATCATCTCTTACTTCTTCAGAGCTGAATGTCCTTGGATGAGTCACTGGGACAAGACACTGCCTAGGAGGGCTGGTCATGGTGCTAAGACTCACCAGCCACATTTTTTTCCCTTGCTTTGGCTTTGAATTCCTCATCTGCAAAATGAGTGAATTAGATCAGCTCTGCAAGTTTCCTTTAAAATTGGGAGTGCATTACTTATAATCAGCAAGAAGGAGAAAACAACAGTAACCACTGAGTCGATCCTCAATGGCCTCCAGTATTTGGCTGAAGCCCTCAAGGGTAGGTCTCCCCAGGCTCCATTCAAACAACTTGATGGCTGAAGCCGAAGCAACGCACTCATTTTTTCCTGGCCTATCTAAGCTACATTAGTAAGACTGAAACCTCCCCTAAGATTTAACCCCACAAATTTTAATAAATATATGACTTAGTAACTCTTTGGGGAAATGATTGTTTGCATATCTTTCAGACTTTGTTCTGCAGTCCTTAAATCCAACAAAACCTGTGATAGAGGGAAGATACATTTGAAATTTTTCATGGGGAAAGAGCATTCCTGGAATTGTAACAAAATTAGTTTTGGGAGGAAAGTTAGTCTATTTTTATTCATCATGTGGAACACATGAGTGTTTTACTTGGGCCTACAAATTTAATTGTCCTCACCCCCACCCCCAAGGCTGCACACAATCACGCAGATACACGACGGTACGTGTGCTTCTAACCTGGACACTCTAAGAACTGCTGAAGGAAAGACGGTCTATACATCTGGTAGTCTTGTTCTGGACCAAGAGCATCATTTATGCCATTGCATTGATATTTGTGGTGTCTGAATAAAAATCTAGCAAAATTCTTATAAATACAATTTCAATGTCACAAAGAAAATTTAATCTACTGGCATTTAGAAAACCATCCTTTAGCAGATACCTAAATCTGACTTTCTAACATTGTTTCTCTTATTAACACATCTTCAGCTAATACTAAAGTTATTTAAATGCTTCATTCAAGTTTTCATGAACTTTTTCTTTCAAACAGTCATGATCTTTTTCTATTTTAACTGAATGACATACTACTTGACAATTTTTCAAGTACAGAAATACATATCCCTAAAGATATTTTCAACCTTTCTCAATTCAGAGTGTTCAGTTTTCTCTAGGTTATTCTCCATGATATATCATTATATTATCCTGAGACTTTAGATTCCATTCCTCTGGTTTAAAAAGAAAAAAAAAAGTGAATATTTGTGTATTCTATAGTTTAACAACCCCTCTTATCAACAAATTCCTCAGCAGACACAGTCAAGAAATTTGTTCTGGGCAGAATTCACTTTTGTTTTTTAGACCAAAGAGCAAGATGCCCAATTTCTCTCTCTCCACTAACCTTGTCCTGCTCTCTGGAGGATTTCTTGGCCCTTTGAGTTTTGACAATTTAAGTGTCTTTTAAAAATTATGTCAAAGCTGAAAGAATGCTAAAGTTAACGATCCAATAAAGTTTGGATTCCCTTTCTTCCTGGAAAAAAGGCAGGCATTCTTGCCTTGCTGAAATTGGATGGACATGCCCTTCTTACGATATGTTTTCATTTCATAAGAAACCAGCTCTTAAGGTAGATCCTCTTTTTAATTCTTCAAAAATCTTCCAACATTTCATTCTTAATTGACTTTTTAGTGTCAAAACATTATCAAATAAAGAAATAATTTAAAATGAAGCTCAACATAATTCAGCCACATTAACAAAGTACATAGTGATGTTACATGTTATTTCCAGTTTATGTACAAAAGCATAGTTTTCCATGGCTTAACTTAAAAAATAAATGTAAGTTTAATTTTTTCACTTTCTTCAATAGAAAAATATATACATTTTCTAATCTATAATCATTTCAATTGAGATTCCATAATTCATTTAATAACCTCCCTTGCTGTAGGACGCTGAGGTTGCTTTTGAGTTTTAACTATTATACAAAATGTTGCAAGGAATTGCCTTCTGGATATAGTTTCTTTTAAATGACTTGTTTATAATAAATGGCTATTGGCATCACGACCAGGTCTATGAGTATTTTGGTAATTTTTGGTTTATATGAATAATTGTCTTCCAAGAAAAGGGACAGTAACAGTCACAATGGCACCAGTAGTACATGTACATCTCAATGCCACTACTATCTTCTCAGCATTGGGTCTTATCATAAAGAAATGAATTTTGGTAAATTTAAGTATAAAACTAACTTTTTTGTTTATTCCCTCATAAAAATGAATTTTTGGTAAAGCTGAACCTGCTCCATCAATTTCTTTGCCACTTTTTCTGTTTATGAATTATCTTTGTGGACTTAACATAATTTATATTAGATTCTCAATGATATCTGTAAATGTGATTGAATTCTCTAAGTAGGACAGCCACAAATTGTTATCTTAATGTTTTATGCAAATATTTCTCAATGGCATTGTTTCTTCTTATGTTGAGCTTGTTAATTTTAGATTTCCAGTGACTCGGTTTTATATGCTCAAGTCCCCAGATCCCTTGCTTTGTGACTCGTTCCCTACAGGCTCCCCCAGCTATTTTCCTCCCTTCTTTCTCACTCAATCATCCATAGGCATGTGTGGCTTTCTGACTTCTCATTTTTTCTAGCTACCATTTCCACAACTGATGCTTGTTTGTTTATTTTAGTATCTTCCTTCCACCTCCTTTATTCTTCACTTACATATACATCCAGGTATTCCTCAAAAAAGAACCCTGAGCCTGGGTTGTATGTTCAAAGATGCCAGCAATGCCCATTTGGAATGCTAGCACACAACAGTTTCTGTGGGTCCACTGGTACCTAAAGTCAGCCTGCTTGACTCTCTGCTGCCTCTCCCTCACCTCATCCCCCCGCCATCGTTAATTTGTTTCTCTAACATCTTGCCCTCCTCCTTTCACTACAATGAACACAAGGACCCAACCAACAACCATCTACTCCTTCTTTGCTCTCTGCTGTATCTTCATGCTTCTCATATCCAATGCAGCCCTACCTTGATCATTACAGAGCCCTTTCACTGAACTGTATGGAACCTCCCCTATGTTAAGGAAAGCGTTCTACATGCTCCAACATTTTCTTGCACACTTTTTCTTTTTCCACTAACCAACAGAGCCTTTCCTTATCAGTACCTCCCAGCATAAGCCCTGCTTCCTAATAATACTTTGAGATCACTTCACTACCACAGTCAATAACTTTCCACCTGAAGTACGGCATCTGCTTGCGTATGGGTGTTCATCTTTCCATCCTCTAATACTTGGAGAATATGTTCATCTATCTGATTGAATTCAGTATTCAACTTACCATTGTAAACCATGCCCTACCTTCTTCTAAAATTAAGGCAACATTCTCCACAGCTAACCTCTAAGTCAGTTTTCAGATCTCTAAAATCATCAGCTCTAATTCACATCAGTCATGTCTAATTTACTGGTATAAAGTTGTAGATTCAAATTAAATTTTCTATATTGATGAGATCATGCCTGGTGTGTTGGTTAGAATCTCTACTATAATGTTGAGTAGACGTGATAAGAACAGACATCAGTGTCTTATGATCTGAGCAAGAAAGAGTCATCTTTCACCATAAATGTGGCAATAGCTGTGAGAATTTTCACAAATGTCCTTTAACAGTTGGGTAGACTTTGATATTATGACTTTTGTTATTCCTATGGGATGGGGGTCAAACCCAGGGCCTTGCACATACTAGGCAAGCACTCCACCACGGAACTACAAACCTAGCTCCAGATTGCTTTTTTAACATAAAAAGTAACTGCATTCCTAGGATAGATGTCACTTGGTTACAATAAATTATCCTACTAATATATTATTGCTAGATTTGATTTGCGAGTAGTTGTTTATCATCTCTGCATCTGTGTTCAAGAGGGATATTGGCAGGGAATTTTCTTGTAATGCCTTTGTCTGGTTTTGGTATCCAGTTAAATTCAGTTTTATAAAAGGAGCTGGAAAGTTTTCTGGAAGATATCAAGGAGAATTGACATTGTGTTTTCCTTTAAATGTTTGGTAGGATTCACTAGTGAAGCCAATTACACTTCAAGTTTTCTCTTCTTAACTATAATTTCAATTACATTGATAAATCTTGAGATTGAAAGATTTTTCTGTCAAAGATTTGTCCATTTCAGATATGTTGTCAAATTCATTGGCAAAAAGTTGGTCATAACATTCCTTACCATCTTCTTAATATTTATGAAATCTGTACTGATGCCGTCCGTCTCTCTCATTCCTGATATTGGTAATTTGTGTCTTCTTTGGTTTTTCCTGATCACTATGGCTAGAGTTTTATCAATTTTATTGACCTTCTCAAAAAAAACCAATTGCTTTTCCATATTAAAGATTTCCATTTTGGCCTTATTATTTCATTTCTTCTGCTTACTTTGGTTGTAATCTATTCTTCTCTTTTAGTTTTTTTATGTAGAGCTAGGAACACTAATTTGAACCTCTCCCTTTCTAATATGGGCAGTTGAGTTCTATAAATCCTCCCCCACCAAAATACTGCTTTGAGAGACAAACCACAGATTGATATGTTGTGTAGTTGTGCTGTGATAAATACTTTATAGTTTCTCTTTTGATTTTTTTCTTTGATCCATACATTACTTAGAAGTTATTCAGTTACCATATCAAGAGAAAAATTTTCAAGGTCTTCTTGTTATTGATTTCAAATTCCATTCCACTGCAATCTGCAAACATGTTTAGTACGAGTTGAGTCCGTCTAAATTTATTGAGATTTGTTTTATGTCCTAGATGATGGTCTAATTTGGTAAATGTTCCATTTGCACTTGAGAAGAATGCCTTCTGCTGTTGGGTGGAGTGTTCTATGTTAGTCAAGTTGGCTGATAGTGTTGTTCAAATCTACTCTGTCTTGGCTGATTTTCCTCTTGCATGTTTTATTATTTGATGAAAGAGTGAAAACTCTTATTATAATTTTTTCTAATTTCCTTTGTAGTTCTGTCATGTTGTACTTCATATATTTTGAAGCTCTGTTATTAGGTACATAAATGTTTGGCATTGTTATGTCCTCTTGAATTAAATGACCCCTTCATCATCATGAAATGAATTTTGTTATTCTCAGCATTAGTCTTTACTCTGAAAAGTACATTGTCTCATATTAATATAACTACTGCAACTTCCATCACACTTCTAGTATGATCCTATCTTTTCCCATTCTTTCCTTTTAACCTATTTGTGTCTATGTTTAAAGATTCTTTCCTAAAGTGGACATTTGGTGGAATTGCTTTTTTTAAAAAAAATCAAATCATATCAAATCAGTCATTTATATTTAACTTGATTGTTAATGGTTATCAACACTTGATTGGTAATTCAGTGTCACTTTGCTACTTGTTTCCTATTTGTCCCATCTATTCTTGCTCCCTTTTTTCTTCTTTTTCTGCCTTCCTTTGAATTGGTTGTTTTTGGTAAATCCATGTTATCTTATTTAAGGTATCACTGTGAGCAGGCACAGTGGCACAGGCCTGTAATCCCAGAAATGCAGGAGGATCGCAAGTTCAAAGGCAGCCTCAGTAACTTAGTGAGGCCCAAAGCAACTTAATGAGATTGAATAAATGAATTGTAAAAAACGGGCTGGGGATGTCCTCTAACCTCCCCCGCAAAAAAAAAAAAAAAAAAGATATCACTGATTTTAGTGCGACTTTAGGATTTATATAGCACATCTTTAATCAGTCTGCCTTCAAGTGTTATTATACCACTTTATATACAGTATAGTAAGAACATTACAATATGCTGCATTTGTTTTTCCTCCTATGATATTTATGTTATTCTCATGCATTTTACTTTTACATATCTTATAAACCCCATAATACATAGTTATTTTTAAACAGTTATCTTCTAAAGATATTTAAGTAATATAAACTAAATCTTGATTGCCCCTGTAATTTTCATTTCTGGTACTCTTCATTGTTATATGTATCTTATATGGATACAGATTTATCCATATTTATATATAAATCTTTATGTATTTACATATCTTCTATGGATACAGATTCATATATGTATCTTATACACATATAGATTTATAACTGATATCATTTCTCATCTTTCTGGAGGTCTTCATTTATCATTTCTTATAATGTTGATCTGCTAGTAATACATTCTTTCAACTTTTGTATATATGGGGAAAAAAACAATTTTTTTCTTTCCTTTTAAATATTTTTTCTAGGATACAGGGCGCCTCCCCACACTTTCACTACATTACTGATGCTGTTCCATTGTCTTCTCACTTGTACTGCTTCCAGTGAGAAATCTGATGTCATTTTCATCTTAGCTCTCATATATATAATACTTTTTATCTGCTTTTTAGGATTTCTTTATGTATTCCTCAAAATTCCCAAAATAAAAATCAAAAGGACATTTCTGTATATATCCATTACATGTGTATGTGTGTATGTCTCCATGTCTTGCTCATTCTCATATTCTCTCTCTCTCTTTCTCTCTCTCCTGGGGGTGGGTATTGATTTAAGGAATTAGCTCACATACAGGAGGCTGATAAGTCCAAAATCTGCGGCAGTCAGCTGGCAGGCTAGAGACTCAGAAAAGAGCCAGTGCAAAGTTCAAATCCAAAGGTCATCTGCTGTAGAATTCCCTCTTATTCTAGGGAGGTCAATCTTTTATTCTGTTCAGGACTTCAACTACCTAGAGGTCACACCATAGTATAGAGGGCAATCTGCTTTACTCAAAGTCCAGAGAGTTAAGTACTAATCTCATCTAAAACAACATCATAGAAATATTCAGAATAATGTTAGACCACCTCTGTGGACACCATGGCCATGTTATATATAAAATTGACCATCATATATTTTTTTTAACCACAGGCTTCAGGCAATTTTATTATGATGTATCTTGGTATGCTTTTGTTCACATTTCTTACATTTGGGGTTCAATGGGCTTCTTGGATCTGTGGGAACATAGTTGTCTTCAGATTTGGCAATGTTTCAGCCATTATCTCTTCAATTTTTTTTCTGTCCTTCTCCCCACCCCTTTGGCTTCATGCACTCAAAGAGCTCACTGATGCTCTTCCCCCTCTCTTGGATAGATTCTACAATGCTAACACTCTTAAGTTCATCTAATCCTTTCTTTTCATCAATTGGTATTAATCTCATCTGACACATATTTTATCTTAGGTATTATTTATGAGTACAAGTTTTATACAGGGTTTCTTTTTTTTAATACCTTTATTTGATTTATTTATTTTTTTATGTGATACTGGGGATCGGACCCAGTGTCTCACTCATGCAAGGAAAGAGCTCTATCATTGAACCACAACCACATTTCTTAAATCTTCCACGTCTGAACCTTATGAACAGATATAATACAGTTATAATGTCTTTCTTTGTTAATTCTAATATCTGTGTCAGTTCTGGTAAGTTTTAAATGAATGCTTATCCTCCTCGTTATGAATTGTGTCTTTCTGTCTCTTCCTGTGACTGATAATCTTGAATTGAATGTCAGACACTGTGAATTTTACCTTGTTGCATGCTATTTCTCTCAATCTTATACAGATTTGTACTGGGATACATTAGCACCACCAGAAAATTACTTGAACCTTTTGGACTGGGTAATATGATCTGCTAGGTGAATCCAGAGCAGTACTCAGCTTAAGCCAATTCCTGAGGCAAGATTCTGTTGAGTATTCTACCTAGTTCCTCATGAATTATGACTTTTCCATTCTGTCTGGTGGTTATAGTTATAAGTTTCAGCCCCATGAGAAGACCAAGCACTATGTCCCCTAGTACTTTCAGGTATTTCTTTTCCTGCCCTTGAGTAGTTTCCTCATGTGCTTGCTTTGTCCACAAAATATTCAAAGCATACACACTGAAGATCTCTAGGGGTCTCTCTCTGTGCAACTCTATTTTGTCTAGTACGCTGTCTTATTAACTCTAGCTGCTTGATCTCCTTGATTCTCAGCTCCATCTTCTGAATGCAGGAAATACACTGAGTTCTACTTCAGCTCCCTCTGGAACAGTGTCACAGCCTGGAAGCTCACTCAAGGCAGTAAGCTGGGGCAATCATAGGGCTCAATACATTTGTTTCTTATTTCTCAGGGATGACTGTCCTTTGTTGCTTCACATTCACTTACTTGAAAACTGTTTTATATATTTCATACTTTTATTTTTCACTTTATTTTTTTTTTCAGTTCTGACAGTTCAACCCAGGGATGCTCTGCCACTGAGCTGTATCCTGGGCCCTTTTTATTTATTGCTTTTATTTTTGAGACAGGGCCTAAGTTGCCCAGGCTAACCTCAACCCTCACAATCCTCCCAGCCTCAGCCTCTAGAGCGGCTGAGATTACAGGTTTGCATGACTGCACCCAGCTGTTTTTTTTTAATATTATCTCTGTTGTTTCAGGTGTGAGGGTAAGCCAGCCCAGTTATCCCATTTTGACTAGAACCAGAATCCTTACTCATTCTTGCATGCACCACCCTCTCCTGAGCATCTTCTGTCTTTACTTCTCACCAGGCAACCACCTTTATGCCTCTGTCTACTAGCATGAACACATGATAACCTTTCCTTATAAAAATAAATTCTTTTAACATTGCTTTCTCTCTCTTTTTAAATTTTTTTTTTGTCTCTCTTCTTGAAAGAAGAGTCTATATGCAATCTTAGCCAAAGGACCAAGGAATGAAAATGATAGTTTATAGCTCATTCCCTTTACTTACTCATTATCCCCTCATTCCTGAGGTTGGTTTCTATCCCCAACAATCTACTGAAACTGTTCTACTGAAGGCAGAATTAGACAGGCCGTAAGTATAGATAGGTAAATCAAGTCAGGTCAGATCAAGGAAGCCAATTTAAGTCTGGGAAGTTGGAGACTATCCCCTGGGGATTGAAATGCCTCCAGAGCTCTTCCTCCACCCTTATCAAGATAACCTGCCCTGCTCCAACCTGTTGCTAAGGTAACCTGTCCCAGGAATTCTCCCTCCCTACAGGAAGTTATAAAAGTTGTTAATTAATGTGTCCTGGGTTGTTCCATCTGGCCCTTCCTCCTATCCATCTGCTTCTCACCCTTTGGCCATCCCACCTGAGCATCTCCTGGGCCTAGTCAAGTATACAGGAAGGAGAAAGATAAGGGAAAGAGAGCAGGAGACAAAGGAAGCCTAGGACATTAAAAAAAAAAAAAAAAAAAAAGGCAGAACACCCTCACTTCTTGAGATACCAGAATACCACCTATGGCCCCCTTCTCCCTCCTGAGAAAAGTTTATGTTACCCCTTTTTATTATTTTACTTATTTATTTTGGGGGGTGCTGGGGATTTAATTCGGGGGCACTCGACCACTGAGCCACATTCCCAGCCCTGGTTTGTATTTTATTTAGAGACAGGATCTCACCGAGTCGCTTAGCACCTTGCTTTTTCCTGAGGCTGGCTTTGAACTCGGGATCCTCCTGTCTCAGCCTCCGGGATTACAGCTGTGAACCACTGTTACCCCTTTTTAAATAAACCCTGCTTTATATGCTTGCCTTGGCGTGCTTCTCTAATGTTATACTTCAACATGTGAGGAAGCAGGACTCGTCACTGATAATCGGCAATATCACTATCATTGGTCATTAATGATCATACCCTTCTCATTCTTTAGACTTAGGTTTATATTGTTGGTTCTTTTTACTTCTTGACCATACTGAACTTACATGATATTGCACAAAACTGCCCGGCTTATAGATTCCTCATCAGATACATAAGATATAATAAGATACATAAGATGTAAGGGCAGGCATGTTTATCTGTTTTGATAACTGATCATGCTTAGTACCTAAATCAGGGCCAGTTGCACAGTATGCAGTCAATAAATACGCAATAGGTGAATGAAATATAGTTGGTGCTTAGCAACCTTCTTGCCTGTCTCCATCCATTCTTTCTGTATGATCTCATCTAAATCCACAATTAAAATTGCCTCTTCAATCTGGATCTGTAGCTCTAAAATCTCCCTAGTCTATTTTTTTTTTAAAACCATTTGATCACTGTTGGATGTCATGCCGATACCTCAAAATTAGTAAACCCCAAACTAACCTCATTCTTTTTATCTTAAAACTATCTATCATGTTTTCCCTACTTCTTTTTACAATTCACTCAAACACCAAGTTAGAAACTTGAGTCATAATCAATTCTTTTCCCTTTCTTTATATTACCCAATATAATTATCACATTTTACAGTATCAATAAAATTACATGTGACTCTTAACTCTCCATCTCAAGTAACTACTTTGCCTGCTGGATCACCTCTCGTGTCACAGGCCTCTCCCAGCAACTTCTCTAGTCTCTGGCCTTGGATCCCAACACTTCATACAATGCTGCATCTTGTGCATAAAGACCACTAACTTTTCTCTGAATCACCTATGCTTTTGATTCTCACACCCCTCTCCCTATTACTCAGATCCTCCCTATCATAAGAGGCCTTATTCAAATGTAATATTTGATTAGCCTTCTTTGATCTCCTAGGTTAGAAATGATCACTTTTCACTTTCATTTTATACTGTCAAGTATAGCCCATATCATATTCTGTCTTAGCACAGAGCCTGTCATACAATAAACATTCAATAAATGTGAACCGTTTTATCACTAGAAAACTTATCTTCCAAACCCAGTGTAAACTTCTTGATGGCAAGGACCTCCAAAGAGGCCTCCAAAAAAGCACTCTGCCAAGTTCAGAATAATTGCAACTCATAGAAGTTTGATATCCAAAACGTTAGCCAACTTAATATCTAACTCACCAGAAAGTCAACTAGCACACAATATTATGATTGGTTCCAGCAAAAGGAAAACATTATTTTTAAAAATAAAAACAAATATAAAACACATATTATACTTTATGAGTACATTATAAAAATATTTACAGATAATTATTTCACATTATAATAGAAGAGCAAAACAATTAGCAGTAGGGCTAGATGACATCTCAGATAAAGAGAAGTATACTTTGTGTTACTCTTACACATATATTGGAGGTTACTTGGCTTGGAAACAATTATTAAGGTAATAAAGTTTGTATAAGTTTGAGGCACATTACTCAAAAGCTACCCACAGTTTCAGAAAACCAGCAAGTACATACTCAGATCAGCTCCTAAGCCTTAGATACCATGAAATGTCATTGGAAAATCTCTCCTGGCATGTGACTGTCATTGACTGTGTAACAATGGCCATATCACTACCCTCTTGTATCTTAAGACGATAAGAGTTAAAAACAGGATATGAAGATTCTTTTCTGTCACAGAAGATGGCTAGGAAGCTCACAGATGATACTTTATGTAAAAATACCATGCAGATTCAATTTACTATCATTTGTTTATTCACTTAACAAATATCTGTATCTATGCCTAAATCTTGTGACCGTGGATATAGAACACCAAGTAAAATGCTCTATCTGCCCTTAGGAGCCTGCAGCCCAGAATGGGGGAGTAGACGTGGGAACATAGCAGAATGACAGGTACTGAATGGTAGAAATATGGACCACATCCAGTGGAGAGAGGAGGGGGAACTCTGTTCTGAGGGAAGAAGAAGGTGGCTGGCCTGGTTCGGTGCACCGAGGTTGCTCTCCAGTTCTCTGCTCATTCTCTCTGTGGGCTCACAACTCATTACCAATCCCTCACTCTCTCCCTCACCCTCTAATCAAGCTGAGTCTGTTTCTTTATAACTCCAGTTTCATGTCTATTATTCCAAGATCTGAAAAGTTCTCAAAACCTGCACTTTTTTTTTTTTTCCTTAGCTGGTAGCAAAACCTGAACTGCACTGATGTCAGACTCTTGATTATCAATATTTTTCTGACTTGTTAGGACACTTGGGTCAACAATTTCATCATCCACCCACCACCAAAGCCAAGAATGAGTCATTCTCAGCTTCTTTTTTCACCCTCTAAACCCAACTGGTCACCGAGCCCTGTTGATTCTAGCCCTCAGATGTTGTATCCTATTTATCCCCTCCTCTCCATTCTTCCCACTCCTGCTGAGCTAAGGTCTCCAGCACATGCGTGGCACCATTTACAATCATCTCCTACCTCTGCCTCTCATCAGTGCTCTTCATAATTTATCCTCCACGTCATGGCCAGCTTGATCCAGCTTGTCATGCAGTTTCCTTGCTTAAAACATCTGAATGTCTCTGCACTGTCTACAAGTAAAGCTTGCATTTCTGAGCATGGTATAAGAAGTTAGCCAGAAGGTGGCCACAGCCTCTCTTAGGATTCGCCCCCAGCACTCTATTAAACACACACAGCAGCCATGCAGGAAGCCATGGGGTTTCTGAGAGGTCCCACTTTGGTTTCTGCCTTCACACAAGCTTTTCCACTGCCCCGAAATCTTTTCTTCTCCACCTCCCACTCTTTTGTTCCTGCTCATCTCCCTGGCTTGCCAACTTTGGATCCAAAGAAGAAAGACTCTTCAAGCATCCTTCCCTTCCCCAGCCAGGCAGCACTGACCAGACCCACTCCATTGGAAGTTTCTAGACATGAATTTAGCATCTATGTGGCCAGCAGACTGGGTCTCTTGCAGTGCTAGAATCATTGCTCATCCCCAGAGTACATAGTAGGTTCTCAAAAATCCAGCTGAATGAACAGCAGCTCTTCAACTTTCGCAGACAACTTCTCGCCCTATCCTTCCCTGTCAGCTCTAGATCTCCTCCCACAGCAGCTCTATTCTTTATCTCCTACAATTGTTCTTCCGTTTATCATCTCTAATTTATACCCTTCTTTCCTGTTCCTCTGTCAGAAGAGAAAGTGGAAGCATTTGGGGAGTGACAAAAGCTCTCAACTTTGACACTGATAACCTTTGGAGCGGGAGGGTTCTTTGTGGTGGGGGCTCCCTGTGCACTGCAGGGTGTGCAGAAGGCACTGGCCTCTACCCAGTAGCCCCTCTCCCAGTTGTGACAGCGAAACTGTGCCTGCACATCACCAACATCCTCTGAGAGGGAAATGACTGAGGAACTCTAGCCTAGACTGACTGTTCTGTAAGTCAGAAAACAACATGGGAACACTGATCAAAGGCCCCCTGCACTGCTTATCCTCCCAGTGAAAAATGGTTAAGGAGAGAACATTCAGACTCTGTTGCTGGGCTGCGTAGGGAGTACATGACCAACAAAAGTAGGACAGAGCAATGATTCAGGGGAGGACAGCCCTGCGAGGGCCTGAGATGAATTCACTCCATAAGAAGACCAGAGTTCCAGTCTTCAGAATTAGTTTGGATTAATATTTTACTGAGCCTGATTTATTCTGCACCACTGAAATGCTCAGCAAGAGAGATACAGAACGCAGTGATGCAATCCTATTAAGCCCTCTTCATATCTTTTTTGGAAAAGAGGTAAGAGTATTTAACATGGAAATAAATACACTGACAGAAGTATTGAACTAGAATGGAAGTGGGGACATGGGCCACATAAATAGCACAAGAAGCTGGAAAGGCCAGGATAGGAAGGAGAGAGGGCCTGATACCTGGCACAGAACCTACCTGTGGTTGATACGACGTTCTCGGGACTTTCACTGCAGAGTTTTGACAACAGACTAGTCTTGCCGGAACCGGTGAGGCCTATGCAAACCAGGTCATATTCCGGTCGTGCAGGTGGTGGTCCCTTGCAGCAAAGTGCTCTAAAACACTGCCGAGAAAGAAGAGGAAGTGTGGTTCTTTAAACAAGAACATGGGAACAAGACTTAGTAACATTTAAAGATGTCTGCGCAGGTGTTAACAAATAGATGAACATCCTATTAATTATAAAGAGGAAATAGTAACTTAAGAGCAAAGCAACCCAGATGACACCACCTCAACTGGATGGTCAAGGTTACCACCCCACCATGAGAGGTGTCTAGCCCACAGCATCCTTTCCTGTGATGGCAGGTGCTCTGCAGTGGGCATGATGTCATCATGCAGCATTTGAACCAAAATACACAACCTGCACCCAACCTGAGGAAACCAGAGAAAGCCAATCTGAGGGATGTTCTACCAGACAACTGTCCCGTTTCCTAAGGTATCAATGTCTTAAAAGTCAAAGACAGACTAAGGAACCATTCTAGGTTAAAGAAGACTATAAAAACAATATGGAATGCATCTGAGATTAGATCTTGAATCAGGAGGAAAAAAAGTGCCATAAATGACATTATTGGGACAATAATGAAGACTGAATATAGACTACATATTAGATAACAGTGTTGCATAAGGTTAAATTTCCTGAATTAAATAACTGTACTGTGGTTATGTAAGGAAAATCATTGTTCTGAGGAAACACACACGTAAGTACTTAGAGGTAAAGGGTCTTGATGTCTGCAATTAACAGGCTCAGAGAAATTCCAAATCTCTTCTCTCCATCTCCATCAGGGGAGGAGTGTAATAAAGCAAACATGGTAAAATGCTAATGATTCGTGAAGTTGATTGAAGAGTTCATAGCAAAATTCTTTGTTCTATTTTCATAACTCTTTGATGCCAATTCAAAATAAAAAGAATTTTAAAGAATTTAAATGAGTCTTTTCATATCACTGTCTTCTTGGCCTTTGCTAAATTTCAATTGTTTCAGGTAAACTGACCTCAGGGTGCTATGACCTGTAGGGTAGCGTGTGCACCGCACAAACATGTTTGCTCTCCTAGCGTTAAAACAAAGGGATTGAGGAGACGGAATATGATTCACAGTTTTTGATCTTTGGCTTATGCCACATCCATTTACTGGGGGCTTACTATATGCCAGTTTTGTAGGAACAGAAGTATTAGGCTCCGAATGATCCATGAGAGAGGGAGAGCATGAGGAAAGGAGAGAGAAAGGCTGACCCCCTCTCTTATGGGTCATCATGAGAGAAGAGACCAATAAAAAGCCTGTGTCGATCTTCTCAGATAAAACCTGAGTCCTAATTGGCTGTCTCACTTTCATAAATCAAGCTTGATTATTTCTCTTCCCTATTTCTCATATATGATCCACAAGACCAGTCCATGAAACTTCTGAAATCTCTCTAGGATCTGTCCACTTCTCTCCAGTCCAGGCCATAGTTACCTGGACAACGTCAACATTTTCCCCACCACTTCCAGTGTATTTGCTCTTGTCTTCTCTGTTCTCTGAACAGCAGCCTCTGTGATTGTTTATAAAAAGAAAATTATTACGTCTGCTTAACATGCTTTGGTGACTTCCTCTTGCTTCAGGGCCCAAACCCCTATCATGATCCATGAGGTGTCCACCACCTGCTCCAGCCCACTCACCAGCCCCTTGCCCACCTCCCCCAAGCCATGCCGGCCCCGTCTCATTCCAGGCACTGGCCTATGCTATTTCCTCTTCCCCTGACTCTCGGCTTAGCCAACTCCTCCTCAGTGTTTGGGTCTCCACTTAGCCATTCCATCCTCAGGGCAGTATGCTCTGATCCCAAGACTTAATCGGCAACTGACTTGAAGCTCTCACAGATCTTTTGTGAATTCATCTTGCAGATGAACACAGTTTCTTTCTTTCTTTCTTTCTTTTTTTCAATTATAATTTCCATTTTATTTTTTTCCAGAAGATAGCTTTTCTTCACTCATTAAGGATGGATGCAGTTCCTTACATGGGCTTTGGTGGAGGTTGTGGGGCAGCACCAGCAGATCTAAAAGGAGGTGGGGATGTCCGGTCCTTCTGGGCTTCACGAGATCGATTCCTGACTACCTTGCTCTGAATGGCACAACTCACACGGTAATGCAGCTTCACATACAGCTTGGGAAGCACATAAGCGTCGAAAACACTTGCTTCGGAAATGTCCCTGACGGCTGCGGCCTCCACGATGTTTCCAATGAGGAACTTCTTAATGGCCTTGTCCTTGGGCATGCACCTGGCACAGTTCGTGCAACGAATAGGCTGCACATGCCCGCGGCCCTTTTTCACACGACCATTATTCCTTCTTTTTTTGGTCATCTTGGAAGCGAGGACCCGGGAGAGGACATGACATCCGGCCTGACCTCTTATATAGCGCAAGATCCCTAAGCGCACATGGGGAAAACCCGTAGTATCAAGAACGGAAAACCACTTCCAAAAATTTCTTGATTACTTAGCGTTTCCAAAGAAACCCAGAGCAGACAGAGGTTCCTAGGGTTTATTTATGCATGGAACAAGTTACCTTTGGGACTACTTAGCATGCTGGCGGAAGAAAATTAGTGTTCTAGGTTTTGCGAGAAACATCGCGACACTCTGAACACAGTTTCTTATTAATTATTATACTATGGGAACCACATCTGTCCATCTCCATCCCAGTAACCCTAGTGGCCTTGATTGAGGTGAGTGTAGATCTCACCTCAATAAAGAAGGGTTAAAGAAAAAAAAAAAATGACAGTTAAAGTTTCACCTAAGAAAAGCAAAAAGGAAGCATGAAACCCAATAGGATGTCTGATCCACACCCACTGGGTCACCCATGTTTGAGAAAAACAGTGTAAAACCAAGAGAAACCTGTGACTTTCTCCTTTCACTTCAATGCCAGAAGTTAGCCTCATTTCCAAAAGAAAGGTTTTGATGTACAGGATCTATTCTTGAAAGAGGAGAGCTGCTTTTTGACCTAAATCCATTTTCCCTCAGTTTTTAAGAAGTTCTGCTGACTTCTGGTAAACAATATTTAATAATCCATATTCTACATGGATTTATTAAACTCTAATCCCATTTCCTCTCAGTCTTTTCAAGCCTGTGGAGTCTTAATTATTTCAGTCTGCCTTCATATAGCAACTCCTCCCACTCCTTGTGTCAGTTGCTCTTCTTTGGCCATGTTTTAGTTCCATTAAGTGTTCCCCTACGAGATTTGTGACTGCAGCTATAAGCAGCCTTCTCGATACCAACACAACACGTCCCATCCTGGATTTGCAAGAAAGCTAGCTGATATTGTTTCACTTTTGCAAACTTTTCCTCAAGTCTCCCAGACTCTTGATGAGAGTCCTATGTATGTATGTGTATGTACTTCCTTGAAGTCGGCCCCTGACTCACAGCTGTTCACACTAAGCAGAGGTCATCTGCGCTCTGCTATGACGGGACACACTGCTCACATCTGTTTCTATAGCTGGGCTGCTTTGGTCTCTGCTGAAGGAAGCAGAGAGAGATCCTATTCCAGCTCTAGAGATGCCCGCTGCTGCTTAGCTCCAGTGCCAGAGTTCCTATGGACCGTCTCTTAGAGGGGGATGGACCCAACTATTGTGATCCAAATTACTATAAATCCTAAATACAAAATGAAATTATATGTAGCTGATTACTTTTATTGCCCTGTTCAAATTATTTACAAATCATTCATACACCAATATTATTCAACATATTTTAGCCCAAAGTTCTATAATTCCATCTTCATATTGTTCTTGATATCTGGAGTGTAAAAACTTCTGTACCCAAATCCATTAATCATCACCTGTTAACTTATTCCAGGACACCGGAGACACTTCTGACAGAACACACAATTTAGCAATGACATTCCACTTCTCTGCTTTTTCTATATACTTCCCAGGACTGTCACCTGTACCCCCCTGGTTCCAGTTGCACAGAATGCAAAGATACCAAACATGGCAACTCCCCTGGCACACATTCACCGCTTTCCTGAATTCCAGTCTCTGTAGTTCCAACTGTTTTTGAAGACCCCAAATTAAATCTGAGCAAATTAAAAGTCCACCCCCAAAACTCAGGCTATGGAAATAAGGCATTTGGGAAAATAAATGCAACACTGACATTATTACGAGGCAGAATCTTTGAGATAAACTACAGAATCCTGAAAGTAAAAATGTATTTGAAGTAAATAAATACATCCCATGGCAAATGGGAAAAGTGTCAGACTTTGAGCCAACAAAATAAAACTTGTAAGAGTATATCATTTCAAATGGTGGGAGGGAGGAGGGTGTTCGTGGTGTTTGAGTCAGTTCCGAAAAGCTGTACAGAGTTTTCTTTTTTTTTCCCCCTGGTTTTGTTTAAAAACTTACTGAGGCTTTGGATCTTATAGTCAATTTACTTAAAATTACTCATTTTGGCCTCTAGACTATACTGTACCAAAGTTCATTGTGTTTGTCTCCTATAGCAGCTCCTGCATTGTTGAGAGTCAGCCCTTTTCACCGCTGTTCAATGAGAAACACAATGCCGTCGGGCAGTCCTGACAGCAAGCGGCAAACTCGGGCTTCATTCCCAGGCCAGACACTAAGGCATTGTGTAGCTCTGCCCAAGCCTCATAAACCTATCCATGCTTCAGTTTCCCCATGATTAACCAGTAACGTTTAACACTATCTGTCTCTTCCATTCTTCAGGAGGATGTTATGAGGCATGGGTTCAATGCATTATTCTACTAAGAAAGGCGCCAGACGGGTAAATAACTGTTCATCACGATGCTCATTTTCCTAAGATATCTTTGCTGCTAGTTAGCTTCCTGGGCAAGGGCCTGGCAGCCCGACATAACAGCCCAGACTGGAGTACTTCCCCTTCTTTTAACCCACAGCTGCTTCTACAAGTTCCATCCCATCCCAGTTCAACCCAAGACGCGCGCGCACACACACAACACTGCCCTCACTTGCAGCAGGAAATAGAAAACAAAGCCAGTCTGAATTATAATTATGTCCTCTGGGGGGCAACCAAGGTCATGGTCTCCCTCTGACTACTTGAGTTCACCAGGTTTCCCCTTCAGGGTCAGTTATGAGTCACTCCTTTTTGAAAGAACCTATGAACCTATCTACCACATCATGCCAAGACACAGAACATTTCCTCCTGGCATGTGTGCACAAACTTCTACCTATGTTCTTTATGAAATGGTAGGTCCTGAGAGAGGCCGACTGGCTACAGCATAGCTTTTGGGAAAATCATATAATCATATGCTCTTTAGTTGAAATATGGAGCACTCAAAATGCAGAATCATAAACATTGGGAATATCTGCTTGAAGAAGAAACAGGGCCACATGGGTTAGGAATAAAATATAAGCAAAAGATTACATTGCAAGGTAAAATGAAGGCTTGCATTTCAGTCTGGTGGTTCTGCCCCAAGACAGCAAGACCATCTTAAAACATCCCCGGCTCCATTTGGGAATAGTGTCAGGGTTTAGCATAGCTGGCAGAGCACTGTACATGGTAGGTAGTCAGTGACTACTCGGTTACTAAGTCAATGATGTAAAGCATTGAGTGAGCACTTAACTGTGTACCTCATTCCCCTCACATTTCCATCTCACCCATCCTAACTACTTCCAAGCCATTCACTAGTCCCTCCAACAGTCTGGGAACTCACCCTTCTTACCACCAGGTCCTGTGCACTTGCAATGAAAGGCCCCCTGCCCTTCTCTCTTCTTTCTGCTGAGATGGCACCACCACCAAAAGTCCTCCTTGCCTCCCTCAGAGAACTAATCCTTCCTTGTCCTCCTTGGCCCTGTACACACACCTGCAGCACTGCAACTGACGCTATAGCACATGTTTGTTTGTTTGCTTATTTTTCTGATTTATCACCTAATAGAAATAGATACACAGACCCAAAGACATAGCCATTCTTGATCATATTACTGGTTCAAAAAGCTTAAATTTTACAGGCTTCTGAGGGTGGCCAAGCACCCAAACAAAGAAACAGAGTTGTCCTGCAACTACATATTTCTGGATGAGAGATTTGCTCAAAAACCTCCCACTCTGGCACCAGCCCCTGCACTGCCAGTATTTCCAACCATCCTGAGTTGCTAAATTCCCAGCCTTTTGGGACATGGCATTTGTTTCAATTGATGCTCTGTCTTTCACCATGAATACAAGATTTTATTCTGAGCATGAATTCAATTTGATTGAAGCTCTGTATAGTTGCTGGAAATTTTTCTTCAGTCAGCTTTGGGAGTTCCTCACAGACACACAGTCACTGCCCAAGCCCCACAATGTTTCCTCCTTATTTAAATATGGGTCTCACCAGACAAAAAACCCAGGGCTCCTATCACAGACAGCCAGGTCTTTTTCTATGCAAGAGTGGGACCTGGCACAACAATGAGCAAACCCTTGTTAGATTAATGAAACATCTATAAGTCGGCACCTAAAGGCAAAAGAATACTCAGCCATAACTTTGACTAGATACAATTCTCATGCAATTTGGCTTCAAAACCAGAAAGAAGCACCTGCACATTTAACCCTCACCAGTTTTCACAATGCAAAAGAAGTTTTTGAAAGTAAGTCAATTTCTGGAAGTGTTTTCTAATACTAAGAATGTTCAATGAATAAAACATGAAGAAGTTCTTAAATATCTGAAGTGACCTGATTTAGAACACAATGTTTTCCAAGTCTATAATAGTCAAATATGGGTCTGTCTTTTGAAAATCTAACCCCAATACAAAATACAACAGGAGGCCAAATGTGTTAGAGGATTAGTCAGAGCTGCTTGAGCTCTGTAAGAGACATGACAACTGGTGGGTGTCTCAGTAAGTCAAAAACAAAAACAAAGACAGCTAGTACTATTGAGTGCCATATGTAGGTAATTTATGGATAGTAATTCATTTATTCCCTAGAACAATTCAGTAAGAAAAGTACTCTATGACTCCCATTTTAAGATAAGGAAACTGAGGCTTAAAGTCAAGCAACTTGTCTACAACGAACTGGATTCAAACCCTGGAGGTCTGGCTCCAGAGCTATTTGCTGAGCCACTGGAATGATAAGCTTCTACCATCTGAGGGTGTGTCATGCAGAAGAGACCTCAGAGCCATTCTATGCAGAGGGCAACACGATTCTTTAAAAATGAACTAGGGAGCTATTAAGTGGCAAAGTCGGGGGTTGAGTCAGGAGTGTCCAGCACCAGGACCCCCGCTCATGTCCTCTTGGCTCTGGGTCTGCCATGTCCATAGGCAGAGGTCAGAGCATCAGAAATGGGGCATTTCTGCTGTTTTGAAGATGTGGAAGAATTCTTTAAGTTTACCTATGTAGCTGAAGAGAAAGATGCCTGGACAGGAAGGAGGTGTTGCTAGGCTCCTTCACTGGCACCGTTAGCTTTCTGGCTAACAGTACCTTTCATTCCAGGCAAAGCGACCGTGCAGTGTTTTCCCCTAAGTTAGAAAATGTGGGTGAGAAGCAGAATCCTTAAGGTTCCTGTGAGCTGAATTAGGGAACAGGGAAGGAGGAGAGGGGCCTGGCTGGGATGGAAGACAAGGGATCCTGAAGAGCCACTGGCTTCTTTTTCCCACTGTGTGCCTCTTTCATTTAACCCTTCTTTATCCTCTGGAAAGGACAAAGCTTGTCTATAGAGAGAAGACCATGCTGGCCATTGAGATTTCTGATTCCACGCCAGGCAGTGAGGAAAAAAAGAAATCTCTAGTAGAACAGTCCTCATATTTTCCTCCTTAAAATACATGTGCAAGTAAATTTGAATGCAACTGCCAACTTATTTCAACTGTCTTTTGAAAATAAATAAGCAAATACTGAATAAAATAAAATTTGTTGAGGGAGAATATGGGAGAAAATGCACAAATAAATGGGGTTGTATGGAAATGCACATGAGGGAAATTATCTATAGGAAGCACAAAATCTCTTAGCTAGTCCTGTCTATTGTATAAAGAAAAATAAATGTCAAATATGCCCACGTGTATTGGAATAACTAGTTGTTCCTGCAAACAGGTGAAAAGAATAAGTTCAAGACGGCACCTAGGGCAACAGAAAAAATAAGCCAGTGATGGAGCGCTGACAAGAGTGCCCTTGACCGCCAGACACCGCCCAGCAGAAGACTTCCCCGTGCAGTAAGAGCAATCTACTTTTCGAGGTGAAAATCCTGTCACTCTTTAAAACCCTAGCAAGAAAAACAATAAATTGTTTTTACAGAAGATGGGTCAAACCTTTTGGCCATGTGGGCTGCTCCGAGCTCACAGACCAAGGCTTTGGCCCGGAATTGTCCCAGGGCTGAGGCTCCTGGTCAATACATCACACTGCCTCAGGACACTAAGTCTGTCTTTGCCTTACCCTTTGTATTTCTCAATCCACATTCCTTTTTGGGGTGAAATACTCCATTATTTCTGCTTTGTTCTGGGCTGTCTCCTGTCTCTGTCCCTATTAACTCGTGGCAACAAAAGAAACAAACAGAAGCAGGGGATTTCATGCTTAGCAGCTATAGACATTGGCCTCACGGCTTTGCAGAGGGGCAGACATCTGAGACTTTGAATGGAAGAGAGTGCCGCTGCACGCACTGAACCAGACCAGGGGCCCACGTGGCTCCCAGTCTGTGTATCAGCCATCCTTGATCAGTAGCACCCGGGAGCCCTGGTATGTGTGTTTCACCATGAGCCAAAAGTGAGATTTTGAAAGTTAGGGCATGTCTCAGATAATTAGATTTGAAGAAATCCCAGATTCTCACATATTCCTACCTATACAAAACTTCAGATCTTCTCAAGTTGGAAACTTTAAAAAAAAAAAAAAAATCCTATTTCTCTGATGTAAAATTGAAAAAGAGAGCTAGGTAGGCTGAAAATAAATGTGTCTTTCTTATTTTTAAAATGTAATTCTTATCTTGAAATGGTTAGATGGAAAATCTAATGTTTAAATACCAGTTTTATAATAACAGTATTATCCAATAAAACCAGCAATAAAATCCCCAGGCACTGTTGTCTATAATAGAACCCAAGCTTTATGTCTTTTCATAAATATCTGCATATCAGAGTTTCACCTAGGTCAGTTTCAGATCATACAGTATTTTTTCTTAAAGAACAAACAAAATATACAAATTGAGTTGAAGCTAATATATTGATATACAATGACCACTGTTTTGGTCATTATCTTAACAGACATTTCTAAACAGAAAGTAGGGCATAAAAAGAAAACACTCAGCATTCCTTACCAAGGGCATTTTTCTGTATGTTATACACTTGGTGTTGGGCTGGATCTGGAATGTTGCCTAAAGTTTCTTGTGTGTTCAGAGATATGGGAATTTTAGAAAATGACTGGATCATAAGGCTCTGAATTCATCCGTAGATTAATCCATTAATGGCTGAATGAATTACCGGGAGGAAGGTGGAACCCAGCTGGAGGAAGAAGTTCACCAGAAGCGTGCCTTGGAAGGGTTTACCTTCCCTCCCTTTCTTTCTCTGCTTCCAGCTGCCATGAGCTAACAGTTTTCCTCTCCCACTCTCTTTCAACATGATCTTCTGCCTTACCTCAGGTCTAAAGCAATGGAGCTAGGCCAACCACAAACTGAATCAATAGGAACTATGAGCAAAGATAAATCTTTCCAAGTTGTTCTTGTTAGGTGTTTTGGTCATAGCAACTAAAAGCTGCCTAACACTCATGGGGAAGAGTCAGGTCATGAGCACATTTAAAGAAGAGCTAGGCCCCCTAGGTATACCTTCGAATGTATCACCTACAAATCCCCAAGAAAAATCCCAACAAAATACCTTCTATCCAAAGTTGATATTTTTGAACTGGAGATGGGGAGACTTGCAACCAAAAAGAGAAAAACAAATCAAACTAATATTGTTTTTCCTATAATCCCTAACAGTGGAAATCTTATTCTATTTCTTCACTACACAATCTTTGGGGCCTTTCTAAAGATACAGTTCTGTCCTGCATATTCTTTGTCACCAATTCCAATACATCTGTCCACCTCTGCCTCTAATACCTTCCTGTTCCTCCTCTGTCTTAAATCATTTGATCAGGCCATCACCACAGTCCCCTGGACAACTATACACTGTCTGCTGGAGCAACTAGCTGAGGTCTCATCCAATTCCAATTCAGTCTCCAAATGCTATGATATTTCTATAATACACATAAGATCATTTCCATGATTTAAAATCCTCCTAAGGCCACCTATACCTGTCTGGATAATGCCCAAATTCTTTCTCTAAGCAAACAAGGATCTTTATGATCTTGCTTTTGCCTTCATTTCTGGTCTCCAATGGTTGTTAGGGAGATTACATAAAATAATGTCTGCAAAGCATTCCAAACAGAATTCAACACATAAAACTTAACTGACCATATTATTCTTGTTATTTTCTCACTATATACCTGGCCCATATGCCTATCAAAAACAGACTTCTGTGCAGTTTCTGATCTATTCTCGTACCTGCTCCATATGATCCAAAAAAGCCCACCCTCTGCCTATACATCATTCCTTACTATCTTCCTCTGGCTAGACATCCTTCAAAATTCAGTCCAATGATCATTTCTTCCATGAACATATCTGTGTCCCTCAGCCTGATTTAAATGATCTTCCTCAAACTTCCTTAGCACCTTTTCTGTTCTACTATTATAACACTCATTATTAGATCAAACAAAGTTGACTTACTGCCATCTTCCTCCACTAGACTTAGAAGTAGTTCCTATATTGAAATACTCCAATTTTGGACCTTGGGTGTCTGACCCAGAATCTACCACAAGATAAGACATGATCTGGTGAGTAAGTGCCCAGCTTTGATGAAATGCATGGTCAGACACGCTGAAATTGAGCCCCATTCGTATCAGAACAAGTGACTTTACCTGGAGCTGTAACCTAAGCTAGAAATAGGGATCATCTCACAGGATTGTTGGGAGTAGTTTGTGAGGCAGTACTTACCAAATGTTCAATAATCAATAGGTATTATAATCATCAAGATTACTGTTTTGAGATTTTTCCCTTAATGTTTTCCTAAAGAAAACTAATTTTTGTGACCACTAATCATGATTCTTTTCACAGTATATAATTGAAGATAATTCAGGGTTTGGGTTTATTTTATCATCTATTTGGCCAAAAGATCTGATTTGATCCACCAAATAACAATGGCTAACACAGACAATCCTTTGGTTTGCTATATAGTAAGAAAAATTAAAAAGTGTCACAATATATTTTTAATATATAGAGAGAGTATTGTTGGATTTTTTTTTCCTTCCCCTGAAAATGGGAAACTCCTAAAAAAGCTACTTGAAACATACTGGTCTATGCTAACAGTTAAATCCATTCTCTTTGAATATGAATCTCTATGCAGACTCAGACAAAAGCATAACGGGGCGGATGTGTATAATCCCTGTGCATCCTCAAATCACGGTGGTTTAACTGCTGACAGGACAAATGTTTACTAAGGTCTAGCCCTGAAGAGCCAATACAGTGAGCTAGATGTTATCTCGCCTCACACATCCACACACGTGCCAGACAGATTCTGATTGCAAAGTCTGTTGTTGGTGATGGGAGAAGCAGAAAGGGCACAGCTGGATGTTTCAGATCCACAGCTGAGCTGGCAGCAGTGGTGGTTCAAGACATCTTCTCGCCTTAAAAGCTGGAATTAATCTGAGAGAGTTATTTAAAGGTGTGTTTTATTAAAGAGGCACTTTCTGACTACTGTCAAATGCCAGAGAAAAAGCCAAGGCACATCTAATTAAGATCATCTCCAAGATATTCAATTGAATTTGTTCATTATCAACAACTCACTTATCAAAAATCAGATGCTAACAAAAATAATCAGTTCCTCCAAAAGATTAAAAGTAGCACGTGGACTTATATATATTAAAAATGTTTTTAGTGTCTGTTTTATTTTATTTTTCAAAAATAATATAGGCACAAATGCCTTAAATTATGTTCATTTAAGTTACAGCCCAAATTGTATACATGACAAAAAGAATAACATAACGTTTTCATGGAGATATTAGAGGGATACCATGCACTTGACATTCTTAACTACCGTCCTACTAAAAGGAAGGCTGAATATCATCATTCTCTCCCTCTCCCATCAAATAAAGCACCCACTCCATCAAGAGTTCTCAAACTACTAGGAAAATACATTTGAGCATTCTAAGTGTGTTTTTAAAAGGGTGCCCTCCTTTTTCTTTTGTACCAGACAGGGTTCTCATGCTAAATAAGATAAGAGCAATGCCCTGGAAGGATTCTGATAATTCACAGAATTGAGAAAAAGGCTAAAGAACTGCAACAATGAAAACAGCCCAGTTTATAAGGCAGCAAGCACTATGAGCTCAGGAGCTGTCACCGACACCAACTGCCTGACACCCTGTGCCAAACTGCACCGCAACCAGGAGGGTGCCCTCTGAAGGCTTTAGCAATGGGCTACGGAGCTTCAGTACCCAGCTAGCTAAGCTAGGGCCATGGCTGACAGGAAATTGAGGGGAAAAAACCCAAAAAACAGTCATCCCTTACTCCAGCAATGAAAAGGAGCCCTGACTCCACACTGTGGGAAAATCCACATTGTAGGATTTTTCCCCAAAGTATTCATTTGCAGGTCAGCCAAAACCAGCAACAACTATACATTTTATCCTTTGGCTCATGAGAGAAGCAGACTTATCTTTTACTACAATTTAAAGACATATCCTAGTCAAAACAATATTTGTTCATCTTGTACTTCAATAAACCTACTCTGATGGAAAATGCTTAGAGAAGTCAGGTTGATTCCTGGCAGAGGGCAGGTGAAGAGCTAGTAGAAAATATGGCCTGGATTTTCCTGAGCAAACAGGTTTTGCCCTTTTAGTGTCCCATTTGTGAGCTGCTATTTAACACTTAGTGCTCCCATTCTATGGGCATTCCCTTCTTCCTTCCCATACTTCTGCAAATAAACTATTACATGTAAGAAGAGGTGGGCAGGTTGTGTACATGGAGGAGGAAAATGCCTGACAGCTCCTGTGTTCATACATGCATATTCTTGCTTTCCTTTCAACTTCAGTTATCTTATAGGAGGAAAATGGGCCAAGGCATACTTGGAGCCCTGTTTAGCACCTAGCCTTTGTAAATTAGAAACAAAAGCACAGTCTGAACAATTGTTTGTCACTAGAAACATAGATATAAACTCCATTAAACTACTTAAGGATGTGTGATTGGGATTATATTTTCTTTTTTAAATAAAACCACCATGCTTTTCAACATGTTTATCTAAGTAATGTATAATCCTTCAAGCCTCCCTGCTCCAATTTGCAAATCACACCATAATCAGGAAGCAACTATCACAACAAAAAACTACTCACTTGGAACGTGCAAAAAAAGAAGAAAAAAAAAGAGCAATCATATTTATGGTTAGCAAAAGTAAAACATGGTTCTTGGCTAACAAATTCAACTTTCCCCACAGAATAAAATCTGAAGGCTTGCAGTAAATTGTCACATTAAAGAAGAAATAGTGGGAGAACAGAGTAGAAGGCAAATGATTAGATGAAAGAAGATATCTTTTTAAAAAAGGACATCGTGCCTCATTTGTTTGGTGAATCTGTGGAAATAATGATATTTTGTACAAGGAATTATGACTCTACCCTGGACAGACTCTGCAGATCCCCACGGCTCTCCGTAACTGAGAAGAGAACTATTCAGGAGTCTTTCATTTGTGTTTAAAAAGACCCTCAAGAAAATCGTTCACAGACAAATTAGTGTTTGCCAGAGATACAATATTCAATGCCAAAAGAGTTAAGAAAAATGTATTTGAGAGAATCAGGGTTCATATGACAACCATACAAGGACATTACTAGAAAAAGAGCAAAAATTCTCTGTGTAAAAATATGAAATAAAGAATTTTAGTCTTAAAAGAATTCTGCATGTGTTAAAGTAAGACCTCACTGTCACATAATCTGGGGGCACAGGGATTGGGTGGAGGATTTTTAAATTACCATGAGGTTATCTTAACCAACAGGACTTTCAAAGCAAATTATACAATAAAAACAATAGCTTTCTCTTCAGTCCTATCCATTTTAAATTTCTTATCAATTAATAATTTCTCTGTGCCCAAAAGAGCACAATATATATGGTATGTTAAAACATGAGATTTAGAAGAGCTGAGGATATAGCTTAGTTGGTAGAGACCTTGCCACACATGCACAAGGTCCTGGGTTCAATTCCCAGCACACAAAAAATAACAATAATAATAATGAGATTTTGAACTAATATATTACATGATGTTAAATTTTACTTCTTATATGCTTTTTTATTTAAGCCACATTTAAGTTCTTCACAGAAAAAACTGAGAAGTGAATTAGCCAGACAATTAAAGGATGCACAGCAAATACAGTTTGATCAAACAGGGGCAAGAAATATAAATCACGTTCAACTCAGGCTAATTTTGGATTTCAAACTTTCAAGGACTGAGGGTGAACACTAAATAACTACGATAACTTCTGGCCTGGGGGATGATATGGTCTCAGCAGCATGACTGTTGTAGTCAATCTCTTGAAAACTTCTAAGGTAGTTTACATTAAAAGTACCCAATATTTACTATAAGTAGACAAAAAGATTTCAAAAAAAAAAAAAAAAAAGATTTAGGAAACAAAATGCACAATATTAAAATATCAACTCCTACTGATAATTAGTTGTACTTTAAATATGGGCACTTCTCATTTATACTACAATTCCCAACAACTTATTACTCCTAAACCACCTGGGGCATCATTACTAAATAAACACAGAAGAAGAGGGTCACAAACAGAAGAAAAGTATAATTCAAAGATAATCTTTCATAGAAAAAGGACTCAAAATGCACAGAATATATATGAGCTGGGTGGGGCCGAGAGGTGGCTGCTGTCCAGGACATGTCCTAGAAACCACCCACTGTGGGCTCCACTAGCTGTTGTGATGCTTATCTTCACTTGTGTGCCCTGGGTCTCTACACTTTCTCCAGCCCACACCAGTGCTGAGAGGCCCCTATGGATCCCACTGATGGGCACTTATGCCTGCTGGCTTCTAGTTAGATGTGGCAGATTAAAATCACCAGCAAGAGAAGGCATTAAGAGAATGAAATTGAGTTACTCTGACTTCCTACTTGTGAGGCCAAAAAGGGCTCCCTGCATCCCTTGAGTGGGAATCACATCCCTTATCAGGTGAACCCTCTACTAAGCCTTCTCTGACTCTGGGGTCCAAACAGAGCTCTCTCTTTTTTTGCTCTTTGGGGACAAGGAGTAGGTTCTGGGTCCCATGTCTACACTTTCATAAATGATAGTCCTATTAGTTAACTCTCCTAAAATTACCAATTTGAAAATGCCATCTATTTCCTGACAGAACCCTAAAGAGTAGAAATGAAATGAAATCAAGGATGATGCCTAGATTTGGAACTTAAACAACAAAGGAATTAAGGTTTGGGGATAATGGGATGGGAAAATTTGATTTTGGATACATCTGAGATGTCTATTATGAGACATCCACATGAAAATGTCAAGTATAAGAGCTGATAATTGAGCCTGGAGATCTAATAAAGAGGTCACAGTTGAAGATACTAATATGACAATCACTGGATGGTTGAGGGGGGAATGAGTTAGGGAGTTTGTATGCATGGAGTGAGATTCTTGGTATGTTTGCACAGAAAAGACTGTATTTACTTTGGCAAATTTAAATGATTAAAGCTAGAAACGTAAAGATTTGCTATTTCTATACCTTTAAGTTTATCTTATAGAACCCATTATTCTAGTTATAAACCAAGTAAATCCAGGCTGGGATTATGGCTCAGCAGTAGAGTGTTCACCTAGCACATGCGAGGCCCTGCGTTTGATCCTCAGCACCACATAAAAATAAGTAAAATAAAAGTTAAAAAAAAAAAAAATCCTAGCAATAACTTTTAATAGGAAATTAACATTTAGTCTTATTAGCATTTAAAAACTTAACTTACATTTGCAAACTTAATATATTCTATTTTCTTCTTAAAGTGCTTCAAACACTTCAAAAAATGTTTCCAATTATTAACTTCTTAAAACTCCAGCAAATTAAACACAAAACTTGGTGAATCTAGAATTCTCAAATATTCCACTTCTAAATACAAAAACATTTATACTAACAATCATACTAAATCACTTATTCAACTTGATAATTATAACAATTAAAGATTATTTTCAAACCAAAGTTTCAATACTGTGCCATTTGCCTCATAATTTTTCTCCATAATTCTACATTGCAAAATTTAACAGAGTCGTGATTTGGATTCTTCCCCACCATACTGATCAGTCATGTGGATAATTCTTTTTCAAGTCACTACAACATAAATATCATGCCTCAAACATGGTATGGTTGGTGGCATGTACCCTAGACTCAAGTAACCAATTACCTAATTTTCATCTGAAATTTGGATCAGCAATATCAGTCCTAGGTTGTACCTAAATCATTTCACTAGTTTAGTAAATTCTGCATTTCTTTGTCATTTTAATGTCTTCATCTCTAGCTCTAAGAGGACACTGAAGTCAACACTGTGGGACAAACTGTCCTGCTCTGCTCAAAACAACAATCCCTCCACTAGGCTGTACCCTTCAACCTGCTCAACAAGGTGGTTAAAGCAGCCCTCTGCTCCGGTCCTGCACCAAGTTTCTCCTTATCATTGGGTATCCCCACAAACATATATTACACTGCTTGCTATTCCATCCTGCCTAGAGAAAGAGGAAGAGAAGAAAAGAAAAAAGGAAGAAAAGAGAAGGAGAAGGACAGAGAGAGGAGAAAAAGAAAACAACAGACAGCAATAAAACAAACTGAGAAAAATCAATGAAATCAAACAATTTTTTGAAAAGATAACAAAATTGACAAAACTTTAGTTATATGGACTAAGAAAAAGAAGCATCAAATCACTAAAAACAGAAATTAAAGTGGGACATTACTATTGATTCTACAGAAATACTGACTACACTAGAGTGCTCTGAACAATTATTCTCCCACAAATTATATAAAATTTAGCTGAACTAGACAAATTTCTAGAAATGCAAACTGACTAGGACTAAATTGTGAAGAAACTGAAAATCTGAATAGACCTATAACTAAAAAATACATTGAAAAAGTAGTCAACAATCTGATAAAAATCCAACTTCACTGGAAGATTCTATCACACATTTAAAGAAGTACTAATATCCTCAAAATTTCCCCCAAAAACTGAAAGAACACTGATGCAAAAACTACCAACAATGTATTAGCAAATCAAATTCAATAACATTTTTTAAAAGTAAACACTTTTACCAAGTGCAATATATTCCTTAAAGGCAAGGATGGTTCGATATATAAAAATCTATTAATTTAATGTGCTACTTTAATGAAATGAAGGACAAAAGCCACATGATCATTTAATTGATACAGAAAACGCATTTGACAAAATTCAACATCCTTTCATGATTAAACTAACACACTTCTCCTCCTTTCCTTCTTACTCCCCCAACCCTCAAAATTAGGCATAGAAAAGGACTATTTCAACATGATAAAATCCATACATGAAAAAACCAGGGTGACCACCAAACTCAATGATGAAAGACTTAAAACTTATCTTCTAAGATCAAAAACAAGGGAAGGACACACACTTTTACCACTTCTATTCCACCTATAACTGGAAATCCTAGCTAAAGCATTTAGGAAAAATAAATTAAAGTTATATAAATTAAAAAGAAAGAAGTAAAATTGGTCTCTGTAGATGATATAAGGTAGTTGCATAGCTGTGTACTAAGAGTGAATACTCTGAAAAGGAAATTATGAAAACAATTCCATTTATAATAGCATGTAAAAGGATAAAAGACATGGGAATTAATTTAACTGAAGAGATGAAAAACATGTGAAAAGAAAACAAGTGCTGGGGCTGGACCTGGGGCTCAGTGGCAAAGCACCTACCTTGCACATGTGAGGCACTGGGTTCGATCCTCAGCACCACATAAAAATAAATAAACAAAATATTTTGTCTGTGTATAACTAAAAAATACTTTTAAAAAAGAAAACAAGTGTGGAAAGAATTAAAACATAAATGAAAACAATTCCATGTGCTCTGACTAGAAGACAATCAATAGATTGTCTATAGATTCAATGCAATCCCTATCAAAATTCCTATGATTTTTTTCCCAGCAATAGACAAACTCATCCTAAAATTCTTATGCAATCTCAAGGGATCATAGATGGACAAAACAACTTGAAAATTAAAAACAAAGCTGGAAGACTCATATTTTCAGCTTTCAAAACAAAACTGTACTAATAAAAATAGCGTAATGTCACAATAAAGACACATATAGACCAAAGCACATATCAGGAAACCCAGAAATAAACCCTCAAATGTGTGGTCAAATAATTTTTGACAAGAGTGCCAAGACCATTCAATGTGAAAAAGACGTTTTCCCCCCAATATTGTTGGGAAAACTGAATATACACACGTGCAAAAGAATGATTTTAACCTATTTCCTAGCATTATATATAAAAGCTAACTCCAAATGGAAAAAGTTCTACATATAAGACTTAAAACTATAAAACTCTTAGAAGAAGACAGAGCAGAAGCTTTATGATATTGGATATGGCAAAAATTTCCTACTAGATATGACAACAAAGACACAAGGGACAAAAGGAAAAAAGACAAATTGGACTTAATGACAATTAAAATATTTTATGCACAAAAAGAAAATATCAACAATGTAAAAAGGCAACCCACAGCAAAGGAAAAATACTTGCAAATCATACATCTGATAAGAGATTAATATCCAGAATGTATAGAGAACTCCTAAACCTCAACAAAAACAGAAACTAAACAATGCTATTTAAAAATGGGCAAAGGACCCGAATGGTTGTTTCTCCAAAGATATACAAAGAGACAGCAAGTACATGAAAAGTGGCTCATCACAAGGGCTGGGGTTGTGGCTCACTGTGGAGTGCTTGCTTAGCATATGTGAGGCACTGGGTTCAATCCCCCACCCACACCCACACACACACACACACACACACACACAAAAAAAAAAAAAAAAAAAAACAAATAAACAAAATAAAGGTATTGTGTCCATCTACAACTAAAAATATTTTTTTAAAAAGTGGCTCATCACAATCACCTCCAAAAAGCCTCACCTCTTAATAACATCACATTGAATCTTAGGATCCAACTTTATTTAAGAATTGTGAGGGGACACACACTATCAAACTATAACAGCTACTGAAAACAAACAAACCAACCAGAAAATAACCAGTGTTGATAAGAATGTTGAGAAATGGAAAGCCTTGTGCATTGTGGGTAGTAATGTACATTGGCATAAGCACTATGGAAAACAATGTGGCGGTTCCTCAACAAATTACAAATTGAATTGTCCTATGATCCACTTATGTCACTTCATAAAGTATACACCCAAAAGAATTGAAAGCATGGTCTCAAAGAGATATTTGTACACTTGTGTTCACAGTAACATTATTCACAATAGCTAAAACATGGAAGCAAACCCCAAATGCACTGCCATGTGTACAATGGAATTTTAGTTAACCTCAAGAAGAAAGGAAGTTCTGGCGTATGTTACAACATGCATCAACCCTGAGTATATAAACCTAAGTGAAATAACTCAGCCTCAAAAAAGTTAATACTGTATGATTTTATTCATAAGAGATGCTTTTAGAGACAAAGTAGATGGTGTGTTGCAGGGTCCAGGGAAGGAGGACAGGGGGACTTATTGAATAATGGGTTTAGAATTTCAGTTTGTAAGATAAGAAGTCATGGAGATAGAAAATACATTCATAACAATGTACAACTATTACCAACATCTATCACTGAACTGTACATTTAAAAGGGTTAATATGGTAAATTTTATGTTCTTTGCATTTTACTACTATTTAAAAAATGGGGGGGGGAACCCCTGCATAACTTATCACAAACCTATTCCTCCTGAAACTTTCCTTCTCTCAGCACTCCATTTTTTTTTTTTTTTTCAGCTGCTCAAGCCAAAAACTCTAGATTGATCCTTGGCATCTCTTTTTCTCTAAATCCACACATTCAATCCATCAGGAAAATCTGTCAGCAACAACTTCAAAATATATCCAGAATCCAACTACTTCTCACCACCTCTACCCTTACCACTCTGGTCTAAGCCACTAGCATCTTTTGTCTTGATTACTGCAAGAGCCTTATAAACTGGCTCTGTGCTTCCACTCTAACCTCCCTATAGTCTATTTACAACACAGCAGTCAGAGCAACCATATTAAAATATGTCAGATCACATCTCTTTTCAACTTAAAATTCTCCAAAGATTCCCCATCTCAGTCATGATGAAAATCAAGGCACTTTTATTAAATTACAAGGTCCTCTAACATCTTCTACTACCTTCATCCTCTCTCTATCCCATTGCGTTACTGGGGTTCAAAAAAACGATACCCATGAAGCACAACCCTTAAGCATGCTGAGTACTTTGAACTGAAGGATTGTGGAAGGCTGAGGTCTCTCTTTCTGTTCCCCTGTCTCTTGCTCCTCGTTCTCCCAATTGGCAAGTCATAGAAACCAGAATTTCCTTTTCCCAAGGCAGATTGTAGAAACTAGAATTCCTTTTACCCAAAGCAAGCCATAAAGCCTAAAAATATTATTTTAACATTCCACTGCCTTCTGTTGATGAAATTCTATACTGTATCCATATTTTTCTTGAATGGAAGGAATATATATCCTTTTAAATCCTATCCTATTAAGATTTGACATACCTTGTATCAGTTCTTCTCTTCCTCTAAAATTTTATCTCTAAGGGCACGCTAATGACAAAGAGGGGGGATTTTAGGCTACAACCTAAAGCTTTTCAACCTTTATAAATCAGGTACAAGAGGAGAAAACAGTCAGTCTGGTGATAGAAAACCGGGTTATGAAAGTCAAGAAAAGTTGTGCTTAGGGAGGAGGTAAAGCCCGGTTCAGGGGCACATGCCTGTAATCCCAGAGACTCAAAAGACTGAGACAGGAGGATCACAAGTCCAAGACCAGCCTCAGCAACTTAGTGAGACTCCCTCAAAACAAAAGAGGGGAGGGCTTTTTAAAAAGGGCTGTGGTTGTAGTTCAGTAGTAAAGCACCCATAGATTAAATCTCCCGTACAAAAAAAAAAAAGGGAAGGAGGTAAATACCTAAGATGAATACTTTGAGAAGTAAGATCAGAAGACACAGATAACTCATATCTGGGAATATGGAGGATGCCAGTTGTGATGATGACAATGATGATGTTAATGCAGTGGTGCCTATGGAAATCATGGTTTGTATTTAGCTCCAGTGACACTCTTTTCACTTGACAGCTTTCATCTGGCCATTCCTGCCATTCCCACAGCTTTGGAAATATTGATTATTTCCATATCCTAAGATTGGCTTCAATCTCCCTCTATAGAGAACCAAATTAAGGCCAATTTATATATCTATATCTAGATCGCACTTAGGTGCTCAAACTAACAAACAAAATTCAGTATTTATCCTACCATTTACAGTAAACCACTTTTATCCTCACGCTGTAATTCCTATTTTAACAAATAGCATCATCATCCAAAATACCATCCAAAGTGAGAAATCTACCATCCTCAAGCTTTCATGTTGCCGATAATTCATGAGGCACCCTGTTTGTTAATTATACCTATTAAATTTTTGTTCAATAAATATATGTACACTTTATTGTTCTGCAAAAAAGTCTTCATCAGTTTTGCTAGAACTGTAACTATCTGAGCACAAGAATCGTACCTAGCACATCATAGGTTTTCAATAAATAATTGATCACTGAGGTAGCTTATACACCTCTTTTATAAATTGTCCAGATTTATGTTTATAAAATTAATGTTTTACCTCAATAGCATGATTAAATTTCAAGAAGAAAAAAAAACCAAATTGAATAATTTGGGGCTTGGATATCCTGGATAATAACAACCACAGATAAAAAGATCCTAAAATAGAAAGTTCTATTGGATTTAGGCATCCTCTGGGAGACTATGTTAGTGAATACTGTAGAATCCTGCTTGCCACGCATTGGAATTATTATCTTCTACAATCCTTTCTTGTATACTCAGGCTTTTGTGACAATACATTTCCCCTTCATAACTTACTCTACACTGTTTAAAACTCATAACTTCATTGGATGAACAAAATGCATGACATAATTTAAATTATTTTTAAAATAATTTAAATTAAAATGCATGACATAAATTAATGGTTTTTCCTTTTCAAAGGCACAGACCCAATGAGATGTTCATCCTGAACAAGAAGAGATAAGTCATTACTGGGTAAACAGGCAAAGAGAAGGAATGACAAAAAACGAAAGAATCATGGCCCCTTCTCTCTCCTTCATTTTATGAGACCCAGCAACATAGTCTTGACCTTGATAACCTCTATAGAACCTTGCCAGGAGAACACAGAAAAGGCCTCAGAAGTATTTGGCCCCAAAACAGTTTTGAATCAAGTTAGAGAAAGTTATGAAACTCACAGTTGTCATACTTGACTTGCATCCAGAAACACAATTCAAATGAAGCATGTAGTCTAAATGGTTGATGGTTTTCAGCTGGACATACTTTCTAGCCACCTAAAATGAAAAATCTTTCTAATCTCACTCCAATACATACATATGTGTGTGTGTGTGTATACACATACAAATACACATACACATATTACGTATTTGGCCAGGTCAAAAATGTTTTTATATATATATATGTGTGTGTGTGTGTGTGTATTTAAAAATTTGTATATATATACATACACACACTACTGTGGCAAAGTGAGGAGAATCAGAGGTAACGTAGTTTTATATTTTTAATCACTGATATTTATAGATTAAAAACAGTCTAGAAGGCCAAAACTTGGGAAGAATTTACTTCAGCATACCTGATACATTGTACACACAAAATGAATTGTCTTTGATCTAACTCCTACCACTGGGGAGTTTAACCTTTTGCTGTATGAACTTCCCAAGAAGAACAGCTGAAGAGTTCATGTCATGCTCTTTGGAATCCCAAAGGGCTAGCCTACACAGTGAGGGGACCCACAAAGTAGGGTGTCTCAGTCTTGCCCTACTACTAGACAGCAAAGACGTGGAGACATCTCTTGAGACATTTATTTACTCTCAGAAAACAAATTCACGTTTCTTTTGTCCAAGAGGTGACATCTTATTCCTCAAGGCCCAGGGTCCCTAACTCTTTCCCATTTCAGACTCACACTACCCCTGCACTCTCGAAGTACTTAGCTCCTGCTGCTAATGTACCACCACTATAGAGCCAGATGTGTACTGAATATTCATTTATGGGTTAACTTTAAGTCACTCTTTATCCCAGTTGGTGTCATTGTGCCTGCACACAGTATGTTTGTGAAATGTGTAAATCAGTGGATAAAATTCATTATAACCAGTCTCAAGCAAATTGAATACATTAGTTAAAAACAGCCCAAAATTGAGATTAATGGAAAATATGAAGGTTTTAGCCTTTTTTAAAATTGTGCATACACCTTCGATTCAACTAAATATATTCTAATCAGTAATTCATTTAAATATTTCACAAAGATCTGAAACAATATTTCTTGTCTTAGACTTTGAAAAACGTTTTATAAGAATAAGAGGTAGAAGAGATCATTTAAAGATCTGTTTTAAAAAGAAATAAAAGATTAAACAAGACACATACACTTAGATACTACCAGTAACTACTCCTTGAGAACAAAAATGAAAGCCATTAATTGCCTGAATCTGTGGCCCACTGTATTCAATTTATATTAAAAAAAAGAAAAATAAAAAGAGAGACAGAGAACTAGAGCTGTTTGAAAGCTTTGAGAACCATCAATCTTGAATCAGAGCTGTATTTCCTTCTAACAAACCCCACCAACATAATTGGGGTTCTCAAAAACATCAAGCAAACTGCACCATAGGCTTGGGCAGGAACACTCTCTTAAGATAGGATCATTGTCAACAAAAAGGAAATTAAAATTTGATTCCAGATAATCATCAATAAAACTATGGAATAAAATGAATCTAATCTTTATTCATCTGGACTCATGCCAAAAACACTAACAAAAGAATTTTAAAAGGGTACAAAACATGGTGAAGGTTTAAATAGCTACCAAAGCAACCCAAGGTCACACAGTCACTTCACAGGCTAGAAAAGGAAATAATGTGCTATTCTTATTCATCTGAATGTTGGTCCAATCTGGTATTTCAGGAGACTCTCTTTATTATCTTTAGTCCACTTAAAAGCACAAATAGACATCCACTTAGTTTGAGTTTTTCCTCTATTTTTTGATATCTAAAGTAATACTTGCAATAATTCATTCAATATAAAATGTATGAAGAAAAAAAATAAAAGTCCCCCATATGCTATATACCTCCTAGAGAAAATAAGTGCTCAATTTCTCAACTTTTATATGCTTATACTAGTGTATATACATCTTTTTTCTTTTCTCAAAAATGGGATCATATTATGCATACAGTTATACAATTAGTTCACTGTTTTTCTAATGTGTTATAGACAATTCTTTTGTGTCATACACAGTTCTACCTGCTTCTTTTCATCTCAGCATAGTATTTTACTGGATAACCACTCGAAATTTTATCAGTCAACAACTGGCAACTAATATAAGATGAATTTTAAGTTATATAGAGTTTAGATTTTTAGAGCTAGAAAAGTCCTTACAGTATGTGTTATAGAATCCAAGGTTCTACCCATCAATAAAAATACTGAAGCCCATTCAAGGAGCTCACAGATTTGCTTGGTGACAGCTCACTCCACTACTCAGAAGCTGAGAGCTTAAACCCTCCAGCCAGACTACTGGTTCTGATTCCCAGCTCCATCATAATTCGCAGCTGAATTACCTCTGCCAAGTCACTTACATTCCTTGAAAGTCATCTCATCTTAGTAATAGGACTAATAATACAGGTACTGTCAGGATTAATTTAGTTATAGGGTAAAGTGCTTGGAATAGTGTCTTGGCAAGAAAGCACTAAGTAATGTTTTTATTGTTACTAATCTGTGGTACTTATTAAGATTCTGTGCTTGGTATGGGTAGAACAGGAAACACAAATTTGGGGGTTGTTATTCAAGATTTTTGTATTTGAAATGCTATTTCTTCACTATTCCCTAACTATTAACATATTAAATGGCATAAAAAGGTACAGTGGGATAAACTGAACTATGGATTACAAAGGACTTAAGTGAATTCAACTAAAACAGGATCAGTAGAGTTTTGGGTTGCCCAAATTAACCTCCTTCAAATGAAGACTGGATAAAGGAAAGGAAATAAAAATGATCAGTCCTACTGTTTTTATTTATATGAATTTTACAACAAAAGATGAACTTTAAACTCTGAGGAACACATAAGTGAATACATATTGATTCTCAAGGAGTAAAAGCACCTATCCCAGGTGGTGAGCTAGTAGTATTTGAGCTATTCATTTCAGCTCTTCAGGACTTATGAGAGTTGTACTTCCTTTAACATTAGTGGTGATATTTCTGCTGTTTGATTGATTTACTTATTTTACTAAAGTGCATTAGACTGAAGTGTAAAAGCAGAGTCAAAATTGTTTGAACATCTTTCAGTAACAAGAACAAAACGTTATTTTGAGGCAAAGGCTAATAACCCCTGGGAGATGCAGAGGATTCTGAGACTAAGAAGAGACCAGGAAATTGCTCCTTTCAATATCCCCATTAACTACACATTTTGTTTTCCTTTATTGCTCAAAATAATAGTTTTAGGTCACAGTCTACTTTCTACTTTCACATGATCTAATAGCTTACTTTAAAAAAAAAAAAAAGGCAGAGTTCATTTAAAAAAACTTGGCAGATTTTGAATATGTAGTTCATCATAATGGCCCAAAAGAGCAAGCATGCAGTGTACAACTTAACCTTGTCAAATCTAAAACACATACAATACTCCTCCCTTAACTGCAGGAATTAGGTTCCAAGTCCCCAGAAGAAGCCTGAAACCAGGGACAGTACTGAACTCTATCTATATCCTATGTTCTCTCCTATATACACACCCTATGATGGGGCTTAATTAATAAATTAATCACAGTAAGATATTAACAACTAACAATGAAATAGAGCAATTATAACAACATCCTATAATAAAATTACAACATCACTACGCTTCTGCTTTGGGTCCATTGTTAAGTAAAATAGGTTTATGTGAACACAAGCACTGCAATACTAGGACAGTGGATGAACTGAGTGGCTACTAAAAGTCTTACAAGTGGGTGGTGTATATAGCATGGATACTCAGGACACAATAAGGCTTCATGTCCCAGGCGGGACAAAGTGGAATAGCACAAGATTTCTATCACACTGCTCATTATGGTATGTGATTTAAGATTTATGAATTGTATGTTTCTGGAATTCTCCATTTAATATTTTCAGACTATGGCTGAGAGCAGGTATACAGCGGGTAACTGAAACCAGGGAAAATCAAACTGCCAAATAAGGGTACTACTGTACACCTTTCAGAGAATTGAGTTTCTTATCATCTGCCTAATTCAGACTTGAACTCATCACTGACTTACAATTATTTTACATATCTAATATTTAAATTTTTAGTAATAAGGGGGCATTTTCATAACTACTTTTCAAAAGAAATCTTTGGTAGTAAGTAGCCAACTAATACTAAGATCAAAAATCAAAATATCTCAGAGCATACTTCTTTTTCAGGTCTATAATAGCTAAAAAGGTAAACAAGCTTCAACTGCTGAAATCAGAGTTTGAATTCTAAAGAACAATTAAAATTCTTTTGAACATGTGGCAAAATACCCCTTTGAATAGAAATCAACACCATGAGAAATAAAGACAAAATAGCTGATAGCCACAGTACTAGCACAGAACTTTGTGATGAGTTTTCTAAAAAAAATCTTTAAAATTTTATTTGAAATTCTTTAATTATTGAAAGGGGAAAGAAAATGAAATTTGAAAGACATCTAGTCTCAGTCTCACCTTGTCCCACACTCAATAACTGAATTGGGTCTGTACCCCAGAGAGGACTATACTGAAAAACAAGGACAGGTCATTCACAGGAGCCCCTGGGTGAGTTCCCTGCCCTGGTGACAAGCTCCCTCTGACCTCAGAAAAATGTTAACGTGTGTGGTGCAGTTCTGCTGCATCTACCTTTGTCTCATTTCAAAAGACCCATGTGAAAATTTGCTGACAGAAGCATCTGGAATTGAAGTACAAGACGGAAGGGAAAGGAGAGGAAACAGTATTTAGGCGATTCATTGAAAAAAAGCAGCACGGACTTGCCTGGTTGTTCTCCAGGTAACAAGAAACATCTCACCAATGCCAAGGAAAGAACTTTAAAAGACTGTTAACACGCCTTTCAGGTAAATGTCTTCAGGCCAGTGTCACAGAAAAGCACCTGAGCACAAGGGGCTGTGCCACTTTATGATCATACTAGCTCGGGCGGAACATGATTAAAACTAATCCTTTTACCTGCCTACATTTCTTACAAGCAATCTGTCTACTGGATACATTAAAAAGGTCTGGATGTTTTGCACCAACAAGATTCCATCACTACCTCAACATTTGGCAGTGGGGTGGGAGGAGATGCAAGTCCAAACAGCAGCATGTAGCTCATTCACTCATTTAAAACATTCAGCAATTTTAAAAGGTTTAGAAAACACAGAGCATAATAGTGTATCAAAGCCCTCATCCGACACAGGGCAGCCAAATTTGCTTACCTTGAGCTTTGAGAGGCAGCACAGACACGGAAACTCAAGAGGAAGAAAAAGTTGTGGCATGACTTGCATTAAGAAACAGGCCATAGAAACATGTGTTTGCAAACCAATTGAGAGGGCTCAAAATCATACCAGGAAGGGGGGGAAAAAGTAGGGAAAAGATTCTCTACTTGACTGATCTTTAGTAGGGCTTCAAAATCTAGTTGACAATTCTAAACCAATTCCCTAAAAGGATTACCTGTTACCTGTAGAAGGGTTACGTAGAGGTCAGTGTAGCACCACCCTCATATTCATGGAATTAATTGAGAGAAAATACAGGGAAAATCTTTACTTAGGTGCCACAGAAAATAGCTTGTATCTTAGCAATAAGCACTTCAAACTGTTGATGACAAACTTTCTATATACTTTTATTCCTCCCTGCACTCTAGCCCAGGTAGGCCAAGATAACAGTTTTAAAAAATGAACCACAATCGTACTTCTTCTCCTAACATTTTATTTAAACCCTACGTGTTATGACAATACAATTCCTACGTTCTCAACTAGTTGGATGCACTTCTTCCTTTGTGTGTGTGTGTGTGTGTGTGCTAGTTTAGTTTGATGATTGTAGTACACAATACACCTTCAAGCTTTGGCTTCATTTAGGATTCCTCAAATTCAGTGGGTTAGGCAAAAGGAAAAAAAAAAAAGTGAGTGATGCTTATTACCTCAATGGCTTGCGCTGGTTCACCCTCAGCTCATGCCGATGGCTTCCCTGAGAGAAGACCTGAGCATTGCATTCTCCATGTCCTTACTCTTGACTCTACAATGAATCACTTTCTTTCTTTCACAGATGCATCTCTTTCCATCCTTCCTAGTTCGTTCACCTTGTTCCTTGCCATCTCCCCACCCACATTACTCCAAAAAAAAAAAAAAAAAGCTTTTGTGCTCTGAGTCTGACAAAGATTCTCTACTTGACTAATCTTTAGTAGGGCTTCTGAACCTTCTGCTAGGTGATCTTTGCACTTCCTTATAAAATCCAGTTTTAGCAAAGAGCCAGTTTGGGTCAGTAGCAAGAACCCCTCCCCCTATCCTTGATATCTCATAACCCTTGCTATCTCATAACTCTTGATAACTGGATTGGTTTCCTCAACTTGTATCAATCCCAAGGTAATGTCTAATCACCTGGCCTATTTTCAGTTAGGTTGGTTCAGCCAGAATCCACCTCACCCCTGATGTTTCCTTTTAATAATTTTCTATCCACTAACCCTCACACTGCTCCTGGCTATAAATTCCCACTTGCTCATGTTGTATTTGGAACTAAGCCCAATTTCTCACCCTCACTGCAGGACCCCATCACAGTGCTTCCTGTACCTATCACAGTGCTCCTGGGAAAAGTCTAGGATCCTTATTAATGTTTTCACAAGTAACAGTGGCTAATTTTTCTCTAACAAGTAACCCCCAAATCACTGAAACTCCTTAGGAGACTTTTAGCCAGAAATTTAAAATCACAAATGAACAAAAATCAAGGAAGCAAACTTTGCAACTAGTAAGATATTCAAAACTAGAATTCTCTCACAGCCTAAAACATGGGTACCAGCTAGAACACTGAGGAATAAATTAGAAATTTGATGTTTTAAAAGTTATATGAATAAGCTCTCTTTACCCTGACTTTAATGACTCCTATACACTTAAGAATTTTCATATTTAACTTATTTTTAGACAAGTACACCTAAATAGCACCCTCCCATACCATGGAAGAACTAAGGCAGAAAAACTACATACGTGTGTGACACAGCCAAAGATATCCATATTCTAATCCCTGGAACCTGTAACTATGTCATGTCAAGAGGGGAATTAAAGTTGCTAATCAGCTGACCTTAAAAAATTTATGAATTAATCCTGGATTAATCCTGGTGGGCCTTGAGCAGGCAAGAGGGAAATAGAGAAGTCAGAATCAAAGAGTTGGCACAATAGAAATGACTGACCAGCCATTGCTGGTTTGAGATGAAAAGGTGCCAGCAGCCAAGGAATTCTGGCAGCATCTGGAAACTGGACCATGCAAGAAAGTGGATCCCCCAGAGCATGAAGGAAGGAATGGAGCCTGGTTGGCACCTCCATTCTATCCTGTTGAGACTCACTCCAGAACTGTACTAAGTATATGTCGTTTAAACCATTAAGTGTGGCAAAATATTAGCTGAGAAATGAATAATGACCTCTCTCTTAGCTTATATATAAAAAGCAAGTTTATATGCAATTAACCTTGAAATAGTTGGGAGGATGTTGTACTTTTTTCTTTTTTCCTATTTTTAAGGTTTTCTAAGGTCAAATTAATATCTCAAATATTACCTTTCATGAATGAAACCAACACCAAAAAGCCTTAAAATATCTAATTTTTTAAAATATATTTAATTGTTGATAGACCTTTATTTGTTTGTTTGTTTATTTATTTATATGCAGTGCTGAGAATCAAACCCAGTGCCTCACACATGCTAGATAAGCGCTCTGCCACTGAGCTACAACTCCAGCCCACATATCTGAATTTTTAAAACATATTTCTGATTTTAAAAGCAATATACAAACAGTCCCAGAGACGTAGTGGTTTTTCATTATAAGGAAAGGAGATATTAATGTGGGAATTCCCCAGTCTCTGCCATAGTTTCAGGAGGCCCCTATTTTCCACAGTTATAGAGCTCCTATCAAGGCACATCACCCAGACATCTTTAAAATACTGCAGGTTGTTTTCTCTTTGCCACTTCACTTCATCTTATTCTCCTGAATCCACAGTAAATCCCATCCTACCCACTCATTCTCATTCTCTCTCTCCCTATTACACACATGTATGTTTTAGTACAAACCTCAGGACACAAAGTAGCTTCAACACCAAACAGAAAATACAATTGTTCCTAATCAATCAGCTACAAAATGTTTTAATGTATTTCAAAACCAAATATAGTAATATTTAACTTCTCTTGGTCAATTCATATTGATCTAAACTGACTATCACATAACCAGGAATATAGCTTCCAACCAAAAAATATTTCCTAGCATCAAAATTCCCCCTTCTTGTCCATTCAAATAGATTCTAGACAGCTAACACCTCTCAATTTTTCTTCCTAAATCTCGAGTTAAACAAAAATACAATATCTTGTTATTTCCTAATATAACAAGACTATGAAAATATGAGCAAATATCAAATGATTAATATAGTCAATTGTATGAAACTGTAGTTTGGGGTGGTTATGTCATACATGGTGTTAAGTTCTTCTCATAACACTGACTTTTGAAGGTAATTTTAATCACATTAATATTTTTATGTGTGTTTGGAACCAAAACTATTCAATACACAAATGAATGTTTCTCACAACTGGCTTGTGGACTACTGCTGATCAATAAAGTTTTCAGTAATCCATAGTCAACTGAGGAAAAACAAGAGCAATGTAGGTGTTCTGTTTTGTGTTGCCATTGTTCAATATAAATGGTTTTCCTTACTCAAAGATGATAATCTTCCTATGCAGGAAGATGCTAAAGTTATAAAATGAACTCGGTGGCTGTCCACAAGTGTTGTTTTTCCAAATGAACTTATTGGCAAAATAAAGTCCCACATCCATGGTTCTGTAAAATCCAAAAAAATCTGGAAGCTACTACCTAAACAACTCTGGAAAGCTGGACAGCTGGTAAAGCATATATTGTTAAGTTACATACAATTTTCATTGTGAGAGAGAAATCAACATCTGTGTTTGTAAAACATTAACTAAACCACAAAATGTCCTATTGTGATAATTATATTAGTAACAGTGAGGCTGAAAACAAAACTGAAGCCTGAACTTTTCCATTCACAGCCATGAACACTTAGATGAAAAACAAGTAGCATACGACTATTATCGATGCCAGACTCAACTCTCTTCACAGTAACTCCCATGGGAGACTTGCAGGAATCTGAACTGCCCATGTTTTCAGGAGTTAGGCCTTTCACTTTTCTCTCTCTCAACACTTCTGAGAACCTAGTCTTAGACTATCATAAGTGACTTAATGCTGTTGGAAGACGCGCCCTGCTTTGAACTGCTCATCAGAATCTGTAGTACCTAAACCCGTGAGTTTCCATGAACTCTCTGACAATTAAACTGACTCCACACTGGCCTTCTTAAAGCCCTGACAAACCACCCAATGCCCAGTCACCTTTCTAGAAACTAAAGATAACACACACACTCAAGATTGTTGATAACAGTAATAAAGTCACAAGTTTTGTACTATTTTTTTCCCTACCTGTTGACATTTCAGTGCCAATCAAGGTTTAAAACTCAAAAGTTCTCCTTAGTATTATTATGGATCAATGGCCATGATTAAAGCAGTGATTCTCAAAATTTTGCCTATTTTGGAGCAAACAAAACTCATTATGTAGCAGTTAACATTTAAAATCTAAGAATTTGTGTGGCCTTTGTACCACTTTTCAAGGAAGAACAGGAGAAATAGTGTTACTTAATAGTAATCTTTATTATCAATTCACATGCACTTTTTTTGAGACTGGGTCTTGCTGAGTTGCTTAGGCCTTCTCTAGGTTGCTGAGGCCGACTTGGAACTCAAAATCCTCCCGTCTCAGCCTTCCAAGCCACCGGGATTACAGACATGCACATCCAGCTCCCTTGCATTTTTGACTGCACACTCCTCAAAAATCGTAACTGCTACAGCAGGGAGCCCTCACTCTGGGTGAAGTACTTTCCAAGCACTTTGTTAGGATTACTGCATTTAATCCTCACTACTTCCTAGGGAGAGGGACATGTTCATCAGGCTCTTGGCTGTGAAGGAAAATGCAGCTCAGAGAAGTCACTTGCCTAAAATTACATAGCTACCAGGATCTGGGATATGAACCCAAGTCTAATCTGCCTTTGAAAATAAAAACCACCACACCACCACCACCATATTGCCTCTTGGAGAAAAGCTTGGGGAAGGGGTGGATGAAACAGAATTCTACCTAGATTCTTCCAAACAGAAAACCGTTTCTGCACATGTATTCTAGAATATCACCGCACCAGAACTATTGCCCCTTCTCACCCCTAGCCCATCTAATAGTTACTGAACAGTTCTTCATTAGCATGTAAACTATGCTACTTAGTTATTATCTCCAAGTCTAACTAGAAAGTTAAACCTGATCTCTTGAACATGATCAATCAGTCAACAAGTCTAATTCGAGCACAGCCATAATTAAATAACTTTGTTGTAAAAACTAAATATGTGAAAGCCATGTTTCTGTGTTCTAGGAACTTCCAGCTAAAGGCACGAATAAGAAAAAAGGCACCTTCAGAAACAGCTACTCATGTTAACCTGGTGATCAATATTAACCTCCTTGTCCTTTTCCTCAAATTCATAAATTTATGGGGGTAGGGACTAGACTAAATCATCTGTATTATCTATATCTAGTGGAACAGACTAAATTGTATCCTTCTCCTCTCCTTCCTTTGGACTTTCTCTCCCCTTCTACAATTTGTAGTTTTTTCTTTGGCTAATCTAGATTGATGTTAAATTAAGAAACAGAGAGGTATTATAGTTTAGTTCCTAAATGTCCCCCAAAAGCTATTTGCTAAAGACCTGTAGCACTATGAGGAGGTGGGGGCTAATGGAAGGAGGGTAGGTCATCAGGGTTGTGCCATGAAGGAGCTATTGGGACCCCAGCCTCTTGCACAGGCTGGCTGGCTCTCGCTCTCCCCGCCCCCCCCCCCCCCGCCACCCGCTTCTCCTTTCAGGCCACCATGAGGTGAGTAGCTCTGATCCAACATGTGCTCCCTACCATAATGTTCTGACTTGCTACAATCCCAAAAGCAGCGAGGCCAAGCAACTTTGGGCAGAAATCTCTGAAACTGAACCCCCCAAAAATAAATAAATAAACCTCACCTGCTTTAAGTTGATTTTCTTAACTATCTGTCCTACTGACTGAAAGCTGACTAACACAAGGGTAAAAACAAAACAAAAAAAAATGGCACTGGGAGTAATACAGGGCAAATTTTCAATGTATGAGTAGGCCAAGAATCTAAGTCTGTTTAATTCTAGCAGTTATATAATGTATGTGTAGTTGCAAAGCATACAGGGGTAAATACCTAATTCCCCTGCAGCTTGTAAAGGGTGCCAAGTTGGATCAGCTTTCAGAGTTGGTTCTCTTTACTCATTCAATCAAGATAGTCCAAATGCTCACCACGCTAAGAGACAGACATTTATGGCGAACAAGGAAGACATGGTCTCTCCTCTCATGGAAGTCAGAGTCTAGAAGGAAAGTCCAATTTTAAACAAAGAGGCATGCAAAATAAATGTTTAAATACTGACAGTGAGGACTGTGAGAAGCAGAAGGACACTGAGAAGAAGAACAGGGGGCCTGTAAATAAAAATAATAATAAAATAAAAAGCTTACCAGATTATGTATCAATTATCCTTCCAAAATCTGAGGGGAAAAAAGCTTACCAAAGACATTTTAGATGGTAAGGTAGGAAACTGCATGGAGGTGGGGGTGAGGACACTTTAGCTGAAAGTAGGAGTTAGCCACTCAAAGATCAAGGAGAATTACAATGTTCCAAGAAGAAAGGACTGTAGTTGTGTATGTAAGCCTTTAAGAGGAAAAGAACTTGATTTGTTATCGAAATTGAAAGCCAGTGTGGATTTGTAGCCAAGAGGGAAGAGATGAGTAGGAATACCAGAAAAGCTGAGGGCAGCCACACATGACACACCTCAGCCCAGAGTCTTCTAATGACCCACAAAGAGGGGCTAGAACAGCCTAGGCTCAGCTTAATCTCTCAGACACAAAATAATAATAATGAATATCCAAATCCTATATCTGAAAAAATAAGCCATTAAGAAAATACAATAAATTCTCAAAGTGACACATGTTTGGGACTAGTTGGAAAGCCTCATTGATCCAACTAGCCCCGAACCTTTCAGTGAGGAAAGGAAGACCCAGGCAGGAGACTATTCTCTCTGGACCTTTTCCTGAGAACCCTTGCTTCACTGAGAGAGACACCTTGCCCCTTCTCACTGTATGTGAGAACACACAGTCCGAAAGGGAATAAGAAGCCACTAAGAGCAGGTACAGTGTGTGTGGCACACTTCTAACTCCCATGGCTCCATCCAGTGCGCACATTTGTGTCAGAGTCCCTCCACACGCACGGAGAGTGGAAGAGAATAAAAAGAGCTCAAATGCTCTCAAAACTCTCCGAAAACAGATATTTCACTTCACCTGAATGTTACCTCCTCTTAAAAACTGTGAAAGGCACAAGAATCCAACTACAGACTGCGCATAGCTCTGTTCAGTATTGTTCCTGTTCCATGGAATTGCTCACCAAACTGCCTGTTTGAAAAGATAATCTGTAATTGGAAAAATGAGAAGACTTCTGATTAAAGTGGCTGCTTGAATGTAAGTCATTTAGTTCCACCTTCTCTTGCAACTGCACTAAAATGATTAAAGATTTAAAAAAGAAAAAAAAGACATAAACACACATGGACATCAAAAACAGCGATGCTATTTTGGAAACTAGAAATCAGAAGAGTGAACAGTAACTGTGACCCAGCTAACCACAAGCAGCTCCATCTAAACAAGAGGTAGGGAAAGGTGAGCCACAAATGTTTGTCCCACAGAACTTCCAAGAAGCTCAGGAAGGGATGGATTCCAGATCCTCCAGCAACAGAGATGAAAGTGGGGCTAAAAACAGGGTGACTGGCTCAATGCCCTTTAAAGGACTTTGAGTTCTAGGTCCTCCCCACCATTTCACATAGCTGGCTGGCTCCGCCCCTGACACTCTCAGAAGACCACATATCCAGTTCCTAGAAAGGATAAAACAGATCTCTGAACTGAGGATTCACCAGACACTGATGACAGGGAGGGTATGTACAGAAAAGGAGCGTTAACAAACTCAGCATAGTGAATACTCAGATCCCAGGTCCATGTCCCCACTTGCTTCCAGAGCACTGAGGGTCAGACTTATGTCCTCCAGGTGGGAGATTGAAAGATTCTTCTTTAGAGTATCCGACCAGCCCCAGAGAGAAAAATCTGAAGGTACAATTATGAAGGCCTCCTGATAAAACAGTCAAATACTCCTGGAGTGAAACCCACAGGGAAAAAAAAAAAAAAAATCCCACCCATGCGCACAGAGCTCTGAATGAGCATGACATGCTTCACTTTTAAATACAAGCAGATAAGAACTGCCAGGCATCTAAGTAACATGGCTAGTGTCAAAAAGTTAACACTCAGAAAAATAAAAACAAAAACGACTTGGTATAAGCACAGCTATACCATTAGATGAAAATTTACATACATACAGTATTTTTTTAAATACTAAAAATTAAAAGAAAATATTGCACCCATGAAGGAAGAACAGCAACAGGGTACAAAACATGTTCCTAAAGTAGGAAAAAAGTGGGGGGGGGGGGGGAGAATTTGAGCAGAAATTTGAAATTCATTAAGACTTAGGCAAATTTAAGAAAAATCTCTAAGTAAGCCAAAAGGACAGAGATGAAAAATGCAAAAGTTATAAATATTTGAGGATCTGTCTTAGAGAGCCAACAGAGAAAGGGAAAGAAGTTTTAAGAACATTTAACAGAACTTAAGGGTTTGGGGTTTTCAAACTCAAAGGGCCTAGCACATTGGTTATGAACACAGTCACACACAAAGCTCACCATAAAATTTCAGAAGACTAGAGTTGCCAGACAGGATTAAAAACAAACCAGCCAACCAACCAACCAACCAGCAAAATCACCATCACCACAAAAAGTTTGATGGCTACAATGGGTTGAGAACCAGAATAACACGGCTCCTCTGGACAGCAACACTGGAAGCTTAGAAGCAAAGAGTATAAAGCCTTCACAACTGGGAGGGAAAATTATTTCCAACCTAGAATTCTACACCAACTGAACTATCAAGTCTGATAAGTAAGGTCTCAACAAATTGACCTCCAATGCACCCTGGGGTCCACTGAGAAAGGGGACAACCTGGAAGCCAGCAGGGCCCTCACAGGGATGACCCCCAGCATGATAATCCAGTGGGCAGTCCAGATGAGAGCAGATAAGCAGCTCTGTAAGAAAGGTCACCAAGAAGATGAATTTGACAGACTTTGATGGCATACCAATTTAAAATTATGAAGAAAAGACATAATTTGGGAAAGAAAGAGATTGAAATCAATGATAAGGACAAGCAATACTCAACAAATGCATGAGAATAATTCACTCTATAGAAAACAGAGCAGAACAGAAAGGAAAAGTGATCATAATATACTAAATGACTGCTATGAATAGAGTTTGTAAAGATGTGATAGAATGAAAAAACATGAGTCTACCCAAAACTATAACATTAACCATACTGGCAAGGTGGGAGTAGGAGGTAAAGAGAGGTATTAAGGATTATTTGGGGAGGGAAAAAGCAAATCTTCATTTTGCAAAGGAGAAAGTCAATGCTTAATGCCTGAAATGAGGGGGGGGGGCATAGCCAAAGATGCACAATAATTACAATGATGCTGATAAATAAACACAAACAAATAAGGCTGGGGCTTAGTGGAAGAGCATTCGCCTACTGTGTGAGGGCTGGGTTTGATCCTCAGCACCTGAAAACAAAGTAACTGAAAAAATAAAGAGAGAGAGAGAGAGAGAGAGAGAGAGACAGACAGCAGACAGACAGACACTCTGGAGGGAAGGGAGTTACTGCTGGGTGTCACAATATGTTATATGAAATTATTTGACCTTTAAAAATATGTTCATGTATAACTCTGATAATAATTAGAACTAAATAATAAAAAGGCAAAAGATATGGAATAGCATTAAATATTCCCCTCTCTATCCCCTATGATCTCTTTAGAAAAAATATATATGCCTATATTTTGTAACACCAGTAGCACCATCCTTTATAGTTCACTATTTTGAGGTCTTCTTTACTTAAAAGCACCTTTAATGGAAAAATTCATGCACCTCAGCTCATTTTTAGTACCTAGATACTGGCCAGACATGCTGAATGAAAAGGCTAATTTGTGAGCAGTTATTTGCAAAGTTGACATTCTTCTAGTCTTTGAAACTGACAGCCTAATTTTTTATGTTATTTATTCATAACCCCTTTCCCTCAAAGAAGCAAGACAGCTATCTTTTTCTTACATCACAATTTTCTCTTCAAAATATAGAAATACAAAGTGAGTCAGAGAAGCATGGAGGGTTATTGGAACATACCTTCCGAATAGCTAGACAGTTCTTGGAAAAATGAAAACAAGGGAATAAGTGGCAGAAACAAGATAATTTGTTCTTTGTGTCTTAATATTTGGCTTGAAAGCAATGCCAAATTTTTATTGCTTTACATCTTCCATGCAAGCAGAAAAGGCAAAGAAGTCAGCATAACAAGCACAATTCACAAAAAAAAAAAAAAAAAGCTTTTTCTTTGTTATGAAATAGTTCTTACTAAAAAGCAAGAGATGTTTTTAGTGTATCCACTTCAAAATTATGTCGTAGGATTCTATGACACCAGTATCATTACCACAAAATTATCTGTCAAATTAAGATTCTCTCTCTCAAGGACTATAATTCCTTAAGTAAGGCAAGAATTTGGATAAACATCATATGTATTATTGGTATTATCCACTTTAACTGGAATCCACTCTTCCTTTCCAACTAATTCTAGTATTTCCTTAGAAATCTATAATTCAAGATAGTGATTTGAAGGCAATCAATATGTTATTTGAACAAAATGACAAATATTTTATAAAATATATTGTATTTGATTAAGAAGCAGCACTGAAAATGGCCATCATAAATCATCCACAAAATTCCAATTCCACAAATCCCAATTCATCCACAAAAGTCCATCCCCAAAACACTGACCCTGAAGGATACTCGAGTGTGGCAAACCCTCTGAACTTAACAATCCAAGGGGCATTCTTTAATGGTCTGAAATATCTTGATTCTCCAAAGGAAGATCTGCTGTTGTTTGTTTGAACTGGGTAAGCATCGAGTGGTTTCTAGACACTATGATGAGTTTTTTCAAGTAGAAGTATCTTAGAACTGCAAGACACCTTAAATGCAGTATACTCTGATCCCTTTTTGTAGATGTAGAAATGTTAATTGACAAATGACTCATAGTTAGAGTCTCCTAGAACCCAATCTAGTGCTCTTTCTACAATAATACATTTATATAATCTGCAAAACTAATACAATTACTATTGATATATCTAGCAGCCAAAATGAAAATACACATTTTTATAAGCATGTTTTGTTTATCTTTGTAGAACATCCCTTTGTGTGTGACTACTTCAGACAAAAATCAAAGTAGAATTTCTCTTATTATTCAAAAGTCAGACTGTCCAATTATGGTCTGTTATTGAACCAGAAATATATTTCCAGTTTACTTTCCCATATGAGGTTAATGATTTGTGTGCAGTGTACCAAGTATTACCCATTGTCGCAGAGTGGGTGCTTGTGTAAGTTCTCCTGGTCCCACCAGATCACAAAGGGCAACAAATTTGTAGAGGGAAAGAGGGAACACAAGACAAGGAGTTGGAGAACTGTTCTCTCAATCAGGGCTTTAAGATCCATCAGCAGAGCCCATGAGAGACCTTGTGATCTTCCCAATCTATCATCCAGAACTCAATTCCTTGGACATTTATAAGACTAAAATATCAAATAGCAGACACTGTTCTAGATAGCATGCAAATGAGATACTTTCACATTCTTACCTTGTTTTTAAAAAGAAAAGAACGATTAAAGTTCTAGAAAGAAATAAAGAGGAGTAGACGAGGCCCAAAATTAGGGATATGCTTATCTGAAACAGACTTACTTAACTAGAGAAGACAAATTTGAGTAGGTAAAAATGCCAAGTCACAAATTTGTTTAGGGATCTGGGTTTTTGGATGATTTCTTAGGAACTTATTTGGCTGCAAGTAACAGAAAATTCACTGTGCCTTTAAACAAGGAATCACCAAACTTAAAAGAGCCAGAAAGCAAATATTTTAGGCTTGTAGGCCACATGATCCAGTTGAAGTTACCCAAGTTTTCATAGCATGAAGGCAGCCACAACAATACATAACAAATGGGCATAGCTGTGTCCAGGAACCCTTCAGTTACAAAAAGAGGTAGTCAGTCAATGGGTCATAAATTGCCAGCCACTGGTTTAAACAAACAGGACTTTTCAAAAAGAAGCTAGCCTTTTCCCCCAAGGAAGTAAGAAGGCCATATAGTAGCTCCAGATGTCACATACATGTTCAAGAAGGGAAAGATATGAAGGGAAGATGGGGGTGGGGGTGGAGGCTGAGCCAGTCACACCTGTTCTTTTCACCAGAAAGCAAAAGCTTTCCCCAAAGCGCCTCAAACAGACTTCCCGTCCCTCATGCCAAGAGATCATTGGTCAAAAACCAAGAAAAACAGCCACACCTTGCTGTGAAGGAAGCTGTGAAAATATGGAAGTCAATCCAGGGATATAAGTGGTTTAGACAATCTGTAATTCCTTGCTTGGTGCTGGACACATAGCAGCCTCAAAACTAGTACTCTTTTAATAAAAAGGATAAATAGCTACTGGACGTACAGTTTACAGCATTGACCCCACTACGTTTTTTTTTTTTTTTTTTTTTTTTTAATATATTTCTTCTGTTGGTATAATCTGTTGCAAGAAAATAAAATGTGCTTTCTTAACTTTGAATGCAGTCAAATTGACACAGAGAAAGATGAAGCATGTTTAACTGGGAGAAAACAATAACAACAAAAACAATACCCATTAAGGCTGTATGTACTACTAGCTGCTTGAAAGTAGTGATTTAAAGAGGAAAGAGGAAGTGAGAAACTGGAATGGCAGTCCTGATGGCCCAGCTTTGTGACTTTAGCCAAAATACTTAATCTATCCCTGCCTCTGTTTCTCCAACTAGAAAAATGGGGTTGTTAAGTTAGATGCCCTTTCAGGTCCCTTGAAACCACAACATCCTAAGGTTCTTTTAAATATGTTGTCTGATCAAGCAAACAGAGCATAAAGTATACTATCAAAATTTCATTCTAAAAATAGTAAGCCCCAAATCACAGATGTGGAGCAGTCCCAGAGAGTGAAGTCTTAAACTAAAGAAGAAAAGGGAGTTTACTCCAATAACTTTTCACACGTTGCTAAAAGATTGGTATTCCATTCAACGCTTCCAATTTCCAACAAAACACACGTGTAAGAAGGGTAGTTAACTTTTTAAAAACACTATAAATGTGTCTTGTAAAATTTATAATGTTTCTTACAACAAACCTAAAATAGTTCTCATGTCCAAAATGGTAACTGCTTCAGCTGGTGACTAACTCAGGATGCTCCCTAGTAACTCCCTGAACTGCCAAACCCCAAATAAGCCTTACAAAAGAGCAGGGTACAGTAATTGGACTTACTTTTGAGACCGCCCTCAAATGATCAGCCTTTGAACAATGCATTGGAAATTAATGCAAACATTGTGAAGATCATTGAGGTTCCTTAAGAAATATACTTCTCAAAAGGAATCAAAATGAATATGAATAACTCTTCGCAGGTTAAAGAAAACAGGAAGGAAGAAAGGGAGCAAGAAGGAAAAGGGAGAAGTTTTTGGAGAAAAATTCTGTTTAGTAAAATGTTCCCATATTTTTCTGGGAAATCTTCTAAATTTGTAGCCATATAACAGAGGTAATCTAAGTCTTTCCAATAAATTGGTCATAATTCTCTAAAAGAAAAAAAAGTGAAATTCCAACAAATTAATACAGAAAATTAATTTACTATATTTAACTCGATATTTAAAGACTTGAAACTAGACAAAACTGAAAATCCATTACCTGTCTTGGAGAGAATGCAATTTGCTGAGATTTTATTTATTTGAGCAACAATTATGAACTTTTTAGGTTATAATTGATTAAAACATATCACTAAATTTGAACACATACATGAGAGAGTCCTTTAGAAGAGAGGCAAAAAGAACAGTCTAACAAATGATGACTGTTCGGCAAAAGCAAAAAAGGAAGGAAGCTAGGGAAGGAGGAAGGAAAAAAATATCACCACCCAGAGACGGAGAGGCCACTCTGGGTTAGCAGGAAGCCTCCAGTCCTTGCACATTTGATAGAGAATGCTTTATCAGTCCTGATCCCGCTTCACTTCACTACTGGCACAGGAGTAAATAAGATAACCTTCCAGTGAGGCTTCTGTGAGGAACCGGACTGGCAGTTCTCAATCCTGGCTGCCGAAGGGGTTAGCAAGGGTTTCCCCCAGTGTCCAAGCTCAGACAGATGAAAGAACTCGCTTTGAAAAATGCTGCAGCTTTTCACCTCTGCAAAGCCCATTTCCCTATATATTGTCTGCCATGGCCGTCTGGATGTTTTGATCAACACCCACCCCGCCAGCCTCCTCACCATTTGTCATTTAAACCAGCATTCAATAGCAAAACATGTTTTCAGACATGCCTCAGCATGTCCAGGATGAGATCGACCTTCTCAAACCACTTTGGAGGAAAATGTGCAAAACCCATCCCTGGACCCAAAAAGCAAAAAGGCAGGCATGAAGCTTAACCTGAAATGTCCTGAACACTCACATGGGCATCTGCACCCTTCTAGCGCCATGGCATCAATGATTGAGAACTGCAGAGGCTTTGGGTCATATTTATTTATTTGTTTTAAACCTTCATGTCTCTCACTTTCCTCGCAGGAACCTGTGACTCTTGCATAGCATAGTAGCTGTGACCCCACGGTGGAAGGAGGTAGGATCAAAGGCAGCCTGGCCAGACTTGGGAAAACATTTCCACTGAGAATGGACATACTGCCTGTCAAAAGGTTATTCCCACCGCTTTGGGGCAGCAGATCACGTTACTCCAGAGTAACAACATGAAAGGGCAAAATCTGGCCACAGTCACTCACATACATGTTTTTCTTTCCAACAAAGGCAAATGGGAGACACCAGCCCCAGCAGAACATCCTTCTTATCACTTGAGGGGCAGGAGGGGGTGGGGAGGGTTCCTTTCCCTAATCAATACAGCTCCTAAGCTGCAGCCACTGTTTAATTCCTTTTATATTTTTCTTTTCATTCAGAAACAGCTCACATTCAGCAAGACTCTTCTGTCTTAAAACTTTTTTTTTTTTTTTTTTTTAAATCCAAGCAATCACAAGCTATATTCTGTGGAAGACAAAATAACTTTGGAGGCGTAAATCTTAATGTCAATGACAGGAAGGCTTTGGTGAACCATTACCATAAATCTGACAAACGCTAATTTGATGGGTGGCTGTATCTGTCTGCTGCACGGCCAGTCTAGACAGTCTATTGAGAAATCCTAAAACACAACTGTTTGTTCCCTGTAACACCATCTGGATATGGCAATAAGCGCCGACCCAGCGCCATTCACACATGGATCAAAGCACATGCTAATGCTATCATGAAGTCATACACATAAAAAATTCAATCTGAGAACTCGAAGCAATTTTCCTAAGTCTTCAGTGAAGAAACCCCAGACTTAGTGCGACTCAAGCTAAGTGTGTGAAGGGGGGAGAAAGGGGGAAAAAAGGAACCGAATATTTAATGAGCTTGGGCTTCCAGAGGAATGTTAGGCCACCCATTGTATTGGAAAAGGCTCATGTCACACTTCAGTCATGGTACCCGTCAGGGTGCCCCTTTACAAAAATTGATCTGAGGACCTTTGTAATTACCTGTTTCAGGCGAGGGAGGAGGGTGGATTCATGACAAGAAATAAAAGAAAGGATCCAAGGTGTAAATCGAACATTATATTATATTGGTCTGAGCTGGCTAAATTTTTCAATATTGCACACAATATGAAAAACCTTTCTCATTAAACTGCACTATGGCATTAGATCAAAGAATCAAGGGCCTCCTATTGAACTCCTTTAAATATTACAAACATAAGAGCAAGTCTGGCTGCGCATAAAATAGAAACAAAGCCAATTTTTTTTGTCCACCCTTATCCTATAGCTAGCTGGAGAGGAATGCTGCTTGAGAAATCTCTATTGCAAGTCAAAAAGGAATAAAACTTCATTTCTCCGGAATACTCAACAAGGCATAAATGAATTATGAATTATCCTGGGCAGGAATTTTTCGGTAAATATGTTGCTCTTTCAAAACTCTAAGGTACTCTTTAAAAAATATATCACTCGACAGCATCAGTTCAACTTCAGACCACAGGGGCACTGACTAATCCTCACCTCCCTGCAATCGAAACTTCCCAGGGAGCTAGGAAGTTCTTACTACACGGGGTGTCTCACTTCGCTGTGCGCTACTATAAGAAATTTGATGCATGTGCTTCTTGGCCAGCTTTATATCATCTTCTATCAGTATCTGATGGAAGAACATGACTAGAAATACCTTGGGAATTGGTTATTACTACACTCATCTCTGTTTGCTAAGAGACATTAAATATGTTATGTCCCAAATTTTCATCCAGTCAGCATTAGCTACACACAAATTCCCACCAGCATATTTCACAGCAGTTATAATAGTTATTTCTACATGATGGGTATATGTATGGGCATGTATATAAACACAACTAAATGAATCTTTAAAATATATTATTCATGGCGGGGGGTGGGTAGTAAACATAACAACAAAACCAGTCTAGAATTACATGCTATACCTACATGGTTCAGCTGTCACAGGTTGTAGCTTATACTGCAAATTTCAACTTTATATAGCAGCTGAGATTATAGTTTATACCCCCAAAAACCAGGCATAAAATGACAAGTGAAGTTGTGCCCTTCTACCCAGCAGCACCCAGATGTGTTATCTCTTTCTATTCTACCTGCTAAAGCCCTCAGAGGTAACAGGGAACAAAAATTTTATCATTACACTCCTGTTTTTAAGTTGAAAAAATAAATAAATAAAACCAGATTAAATCTACAATCATTTTAAAATTCTAGACAAATTCAGTAGACATGGGAAAACATAAGATAAACAGTTAAGCCATGATTTTCTTAAAATTTCAATTTGAAAGTATTGTTTCATAAAACAATAAATCTCAAATGACTATTATACCACAAAGCTTTTGTTTCTTAAAAAAAAAAAAAAAGCAAAAAGGGAAAAAAAAAAACAAGTTCTTCTCATATGAAATCTTCCTTAAAAATATCTTAAAATAAGAAAAGTTCAGAAAATATATCAACTTGCCAATCAATTGTACAAGCTTCCGTTTTAAATGACCACAGATTGTTAATTACTTTATATTCAACCTAGAGAGCTAGACACTACAGCTAGGGCAAAACCAAAAAACAAAACAAACAAACAACAACCACCAAAAAAAACAAAACAAAACAGGAAACTAGCCTATTTTTCTGTATTACCTGCTACATAAAAGACCTACAAAAAAAGAAAAAAAAAAAAAAAAAAACTAACGTAAGAAGGTAACCCACCCTTCCACAAGGATAGCTTTAATCCATGAACTCCCATGCAAATAAAAACTGTAAAGATATTAGCTATCTGGTCTACAAGTTAATTATTATACACAGAGTTATCTTAGCAGAATTAAGAAGCATCCCATTTGCATGAGCCAACATAATAATCATATGTTACCTTAGGGAGAATTAAGGGGGGGAAAACTGATACAAAGTAAGTAGGAAATTATAATAATTCTTGGTAACCATTTCACATATTTACATAGATTGTTTCCACATATATAATTAAAAATCTATATGCCGTTCTCTGTGTTGGGCTGACTGAAGTACAACTGATAATCATGTCGTCTACCAATAATGGTTTTCTTTCAGGCTGTGGCTGTAATTCTGTAAGTTTAAAAGGGAGGGAAAAAAATCACCCAAACATTGCTTAATGTAGCTAATCAAGCATTTTCAAAATTAGACTGGGAATGAAATTGTATTTGCAGCGATTTTAAAATGCTGTAGTGGAACAGTACTGCCATCTACTGATAACCGTTTAACAGTGCCTGGGAAGAGTTTCCAACAGCAGCCTCCCATTTATTTGTACCTGACCAAAGAAGTCTACAGAGGCTACATTAGGAACCAGATTTGGGGGGGGGGGGGGGGGGGGGGGGGAGATCAGAAATCTGAGTCACTTGTCACCCATGGTTTCACCTCTGACTTTTCAAAGACATATCTTCTCTTTTTCCATTCAATGCTTACAGAGTGCAGAGTGATTTTCTTTTCTTTTTGTTAGTATATAAAATGTCATTGACCTGCAGTCTAGGTTAATTTCCCAGTAATTAATATTCAGTCAAAAAGTCAGCTGCACCTTTATCCGCAGAATGCTCATGCTCCCACAGATAATTCTTTTCATTGCCACCAAATCTCATATCCCTCATATAGATCTATTATCTAAAGAAATCATATTACAAACCTACATAAGCTTTTATAAATCAGTGGGACTGTATTCACTTATGTGTCAATCATTATAGCATCCACACTACCACCTAGGAATCTCTTTACTGGAGGATTATTTATAGGCCCCTTCTGGCTCTGAATTCCCTTGGGGAAGGAGAATGGAGGGGAAGTCATAGTGCACAATGACATCCTAGATTCAACCCAAACTAAATCAGAATCCATGCAAATCAGACAACAATACATCACCAGTGAGAAGAGTTTTGCACAGCCTAATGGTCAGGATGATACATAGTAGATGCTTTACACAGGTTCAACTGGTTATTTTAGTAGCTTAAAAATAGATGTCAAGTGGAGAAATAATACAACATGGAGATCCGTTAAACAACTTGGGCCGGTGTAAGAGACCAACTGAAGATAGCATCTAGTCCTCTATCCCTCTGACAGCATATACAGATATTGCATTCCACTGATGAACTGAAAAATATATGCCATAATTATGGGCTATGAATTTTAACATTCCAGAGAAAAACTGCAACCATGGGGTTTTTTGTTTCTGGTTTCTTTCTTTTTTTTTTTTTTAAGAGTAATCTGAAAACAGAGATTACAGACGGAAAACACATAAATGACAGATTTTTAAAAGGATTTAGCCCCCACTAACATAGCCCTTTTAGGCCACATAATTGAAAAACTCTAAAGAACCACAAAATAAACCGAAAATCCCAGACATAAAGAGATCCACTTATTAATTAAAAGCAGCTCTCTTTCGCTATTAAAATAAGGTTGGCCATGCATACTTTATTGCTGTCACAGTCTCACATGAGGCAGTATTCAAAACACATAAAAGTAAAGTTGAATAGTTCTCTATGTAGGGAATAGAGTTAAGTCATGTCTGCTTGCACAAAACTGCTTTGCAAAGCAGCCATATATAGAGGATCAGGGTAGGCAAGAAAAAAGGGGCGAATGCAGCAAATCTCAAATTCAATGTCCCTTTTGGTAGGGAGAGTGAGGTGTATTGGGGACAATGTGAAGTGAGCCGGTTAAGGCCTAAAACTTTTCCTGTTTTAAAAACTGTAAACAGAAATCAAGATAGTCACCACAAAAGAAATAGGCAGGGAACTAATTAAACTATATGTTAATTAAATACAAGTTATTTGGGGACTTTTTCTTAAGTTTGGGTTTTGTTCTTAAACACATACTGTCTATCTACAAGAAAATGGTCATCAAAAGGAGAGACAGAACAAGAGAAAAAAGAAACCGATAATAGTAAGCATTTCGTGATAATGAGTTCATATTTTATAATATAGTTTTTAAGTTTTTCCCAATGTCACATTAGAAACATTGTGGCCAAAAAGTTCATCCCTCTCACTAACTATTGTTTAAAAGCTATGGGTAATCAGACAACAAAATCAAAAAATTCTGTCCTTCCATATTTAATATTCATTTCTTCATGAAGTTAATAATCTAGCATCTTGGGGGAATGAGTACTCTCTTTTCAGTGACTAAGTGAATGTCAGTGCATGTCAAAATTATTTATCATCTTAAAAGTACAAAAAGAAATTCCTATATTATTTAAAAAAAAAAAACACTATCACCTTATTTTATGGGGTACTACTAACCATGTAAATATTTCAACTGTATGGCAACTGCTATAGAATTACAATGCCTAATTATTTATGTCTCCAATATTATTCAGTACTAAAGAAAGTCACCTGTTACCATACATAGACATTATGTTTGGCATATTTGGAAAACAGTTTACCATCAAGGTCTAAACTGGTTTCAAGATTGACCCAGCAGATGAACAGGGTGTCTTTATCTCCATTCCACCCCCACACCTCCATTTTGTTTGCTTTTTGCTGTGGATGAAAGACTGAAAATAGAAGATTATAAAGGAGACAGAGAGCTTTGCAGAGCCAATGGTTTATCTCAGTGGAATCTGCTACTGAACTTTATTCAGCTGAGTTCTCCCCAGAGCATGGCCTGAGGTTTCGCTCTGACGTTTCATTACCTTGAAAAACTCTGGCATGGTGTTCAGATATTCTTGGTCTTAAGTTGGAAATGGTTTTTCTGCTTGATTTTTAATAAAAGCACCTTCAGACCCAGCCCATATTCCATGAGATAATGATGTGCATTGCTTCTTATTTTTCATTCGTAGTGGTGGTCAATAAACTGTGCAGTTGGCCTGAAACACCCGCTCTGCCTTGGTGAGACTCACAGGGCTGCCCCTAGCCCTGGTACCAAAATGGATAAATCCCAAGAATGACATTAGTAGACATATGTCTTTTTTTCTCCTTAATTCTGAATTAAAATTCCAGAATTTAAGGACAATAAAAAGCACTTCTTTTCCCACCTGCCCCCCATACCCCAAATCTGACATTTTGTTCCTGCCCAATGTCTTATTTCTTTCCCCAAATTGCTTTAATGCACACAAAAAATAGAGTCTCCATTTTTATCTTCAATCTGTTTTGCAGTTTAGGAATATATGAGATTATGAGAATCTTATATTCACTTTTAATTTTCTCATTTAGTAACATTAAGACTCAAAACATGTACCTCCTCCAGAATTGTGGTGCATTTCACTGAGGTCAAGAGACAAGCATTATGGAAATGAAATGATTTTATGATGAATTTGCTTTAATGGGGGTTTTACACAGGGGCTTTCCTGGGAAGATGTCCAGCCCAACTGTGTCCAAAGCCCAGAATGAACGAAAAATTCACCTTGATGCAACATAGCTGAGGAGGGATTTGCTGATTTGTCATTTTAAATGAAACACAAACTACCATTCCAATCCAGGGAAGTCAGCATTCCTTTGTCCTCTTGCTTATGGAATTTTACTTCTTCTTTTCCTCTCATTCTTTCAAATTTTATAACTGAGAAACCACATAAGAAGCTGGTGTACATACACACACACACACACACACTCCGGCCTTCAAACAAGGGTTAACACAAGTCCAGCTGGTTCAAGAGAAAATATCTCCAATGCAATCTCACTCTTCTTAAGCATGAATTTCACACAAAGAACTGGATATAAACAAAGCCACATTTTATAAGCATAAATAAAATTTGTGTCAAGTTTACAATAGGACCAAAAGAAAAAGAAAAAAGTCATGGGATCCCAGATAAGTCATTTTTAGGTTATTTAGCCAGAAAACAAACAAACACACACTTTTTTGCTTGGCAGTTTAGAAACTTCTGAACAATGAAAAAAATAAAGAAAAACTTGGGAAATTCTCCTCCTGTGCCAAATAAGCATAAACAAAATAAATTCTAAAAGTAAATTTTAAATACTAGGGGAGGATGGGAAGTAAAAATGAGCCAAGCTGAAGTGAAAGATCAATTCTGAAAGGATAAGATAAGAAAGCAACTTTTCCATGAACCTCAGTGAATCCCACATTTCTAAGGGGTAAATTTCAGTTATGTGAACTACCCTCTGAACAAGATTGAAACTTAAAAGAGACAGCACCATTATGTCTTAAAAGAGACAGAACCATTATTTTTTAAAATGACACGGATTATTTTTATCTAAAAGGTTTAAGAATAAGTGTGGCAATAAAGTGGCCACAAAAAGAGCCTCCCACCCCCTCAAGGCTGATGTTCAGCTTAGCAAATGGTTTGGCCAGGACTCCCAGCATGAAAATCAAACACAACCAAAAAAAATATATATATATACATCTGAACCGCCTTTTGGGGACACTATGGTACTTGCTCCACAAAAAGTCTTAACATTGTTCTAGGAGCTCTGCGTCTCAGTTAACACTGACACTGCTGGTCAGCAACAAATCAGAGCTCTGCTTGTCATATGAGCATGTAAAATCATCACCTTAAATGGTATTAAAGTATTTGTACTGGAGGGAGGTAGGGAATGGGGTTCCCCCTATGCCTCTCTTGTCCTCCCAAGGAGGAGCAGGAAACTTGTTCACCCATGCAGACACCCTGGGATAAAACTGGAGGGCACCAGTGAGAGATGGGGAAATCCCTCCCCACACCTTTCTTCAAGACTTGGCCTGGGCGTAATTCAGGAGAGACGATGAGTCATTTACGAGTCAATTAGACCCAAAACTACCATGCCTTGTGCTATCTAGTGGCAATAACTGTAGGGCAAATGCTCTCCTGCTTCTTTTCATGAAAACAGTAAACCATCCTCCCATCATTAAAAACAAATAAAAACAACCTTTTATTTTAAGTTTAAATCATTTTAAACTTTGTATTTAAATGGCTTTGTTAAAAAAAAAGACCACACAGGAGACATTTAAATTAAAATTTATTAAAACATGGAGACTGTAAAGAATTGAAATTCTTAAAAGAATATTTTCAATACTTCAATAGTATCAAAATGCCAAGATACTTTGCAGCACATTATAATTCATGGAAGCCACGGTTGTGGAGCTAAATTTCACTGCAATCCAAAAGCCTCTTAAATAGGTCACTTTGGACATATGAGAAGATCTACTGGCTGACTGATCATTGATACGAACTATTTACACCAACAAGTACAGATTTCCACTGGTCAGATTATTGGGGCTTTCAGAGACCTAACACAATTATCTAAATATGAAAATTACAGATTTAAATCAATTTTAAGGTTCTTGAATCAAAGCTTTGAGAAAAATCCAAATACATTTATTTGAGAACTTACTATGTATCAAGTAAATGGCATAAAAATACCTACAACACAGTCCTTTCAAAAATATTTGCAGTCCAATGAGGCAGTAGATTTAAACTACACTCTTAACACATGGCGAAGTGGACCAAGTGTTAACATTGAGAACAAACAGCAACTATGGGAGGACAGGAATGGGAAGGGCCTCCTTGACTTGAGAACTGGAGGCAACTCAGGAGGAAGCCACAAAAGTGCCATCACATCTGAATGTTGAAGGCATTCTGACCACAGTATAGTATAAAAACAAGTAGAAAGATAAAAAGTCAGAGCAGGGTCCAGAAACAGATGTGGCCACAGCTTAAATTCTATCAGGATAAAGTGTGCTTGTGGCCATTCAGTGAGGGGACACAATGACATTTAGGTTTGAGGAAGTTAAGTCTCAGCAGAGCAGAGTTCCGAAGAGAAGCCAGGGTAACCGTCCAAGCCAGAAGAGATATGGGCGAAACTCCAACGGCAGCAATGTGACTGTACTGTGGTGACCCTCCTCCACTGAAAGGACTTGCCATCTGATTAGATAGGGGTGTGCAGAAGAGGGCTGAATCAAGGACCTTGAGAGGACAGTATCACAACTGAGATAAGGTCAGGAAATGGGGTTGAAGGAGAAAAGAATATAAGAGTTGTGAGGGGCCAGTAGGACAGACAGGCAGAGATACAACCAACAGACTGAAAGATTAATTCATTGATTGATTGACTGACTGGCTGATTGTTTTCACATCTGCCACTATCCAAAAGAATTTCAAATGGCTCAAATATGTGAATATAGACAATGATATGGAAAAAATATAAATAGCTATAAATCAGCATCTGGGCTCAACAGTTACATACTGGATTGTGAAACTCAAGAGGGACTTAGGGACTGAAATTGAAAACTTGGACATCATCAGTATAAAAATGATTGCTGTCACCACCCCTTGAGAGAGGGAGTGGTAGGAAGCAGAGGGAGAGAATTTTCATTTTTTTTTTTACTCTATAACAAGCTTTTGTTGTTTGAATTTTTAATCAACAAGTATATACTATTTTTGAGGATTTTATTGACCAAATTTTTTAAAGGAAAAAATGAAACAAAAAAATTGAAGCCATAGGAACAGATCATATCCTAAATTTACCTCAACTATGTACACTTCATAAGTACTTGTTTGGGCACTTCAGAAAACACAAAGGTGATCCTGCTCTGAGCCCTATGTGAATTCAGAAGGCAAAGCACAGGCATTGGAATCCAATGGATTCCAATACTTCTTCCACTGATAGTAGGCAAGGTCTTAAATTCTCACATGTGTAACTTTTCTTCTGTAAAAACAGGACACTAAAAATTACTTCCCATGGTTGTTGTAAAAATTTCAAAAATTAATGTAGTTGAAGTCCCTAAACAGCAGCATCTGGCTTTAAAGTCTACACTCAGGATTCCCTTATGTTTCATCTATCAAGTTGGAGAAACTCAAAATTTAAGAGTCAGGCAGAAAAAAGAGACTGAGAAGGACCAGTTAGGGAGACTAAAGTTGAAAAGGGATGGTATCCCCTCATGGAGACCAAGGAGAAAGACGGAGTTCCTTTATTCATCCATTCATTCACCTAGATTGCATTAACCATCTAGGGTGTGCTGAAGTGGATAAGTATGTTGGAGGTAGTGTAAATGGCGAGAAATAGATTCATCTGAGAAATGGATGGTGAGAAGAGGTCCTCGTGGACAAGAGAGAATGGTTCCAGTAGAAAAGCAAGACAGGATGCCACTTGGTCAGAGGACTACGGAACAAGTGGGTGGTAGAGCGGTAGTAGGAAGAGATGGGTCTCCTGGAAATTTGTAACTAAGGGGATAAGAAGATCCTCTGAAGATGAGGTTTCAGGAAAGCTAAGCATTCCAAAGCTAAGAACCCTTGAATTGCTGGTAACACCAAAATGAGCTGGCAACAGTGGGACCACAGAGTGAAGAAGGATCTAAACTAACAGGACTTTCTCAGCAGCACTGGATTCCACAGAGGCAGGTGGCACACTAACCATTCTACCCGAGATGATTTCCTCCAGAGATTCTCAGTGACCAGAGAAGTAGAAAGTCGGAGGAGGCAGTCAGAATAGGGGGTGAGACAGAAGGTTTACAGGCAAGAGATCCTAGGGACACCAGTGAACAAACAGCTGAAAGGGTGGACAGAGGCCCAGGGAGGGGAGGGACTGAGAGAGGAAAAGGGGCGTTCCTTAGATTTGAAGAACAAAGGCTTAGAGAGTGAAGGAATGGAAGGTCCAAGAGCAGGAGGCTAGGCCCAGGAAGGAGAGCTCAGAGGAGAGTCCTTGAACATGAGGCCATCACAGACCAGGCAAAGAGCTGACAGGCTCATGAAGAGGAAGGGGAACTGGGAATTGAGAGGCCCCGCATGCTGTCAGTCTTGAAACAGAAAGCTGAGGTTACCTGTGAAGATGTCAGAATAGCAAACAGGGTGAAAATCTTGAGACAAATCTGAAGGGGAAGGCAACAGGAAAAATAGAAAAAGTACAATTTGCTGAATAATTTTCAAAACGTTTTTGTCATTTCAGGTCATATTTCTGAATAGTAATTAACCTAAATAAAACCCATATCAGGAAGAGCCATCCCAGCTCTCCATCATTTCAGCTTAGGAATCGAATTCCTCAACAAGATTCCTAAAGCACAAGAAGTAAAATCAAGAATCAATAAATAGAAAGATATCAAACGAAAAATCTTCACAGCAAGGGAAACAATCAAGAACCTTAAGAGAGAGCCTACAGAAAGGGACAAAATCTTTACAATCTACACCTCAGAGCATTAATCTCCAAGATATATAAAGAACTCAAAAAACTTCACACACACACACACACACACACACACAGAAAAACAAATTACCCAATCAATAAATGGGCAAAGGAACTGAAAAGGCACTTCACAGAAGAAATACAATTGGTCAACAAATATATGAAAAAATGATCAACATCTCTAGCAATTACAAAAATGCAAATTAAAACTACACTGAGATTCCATCTCACTCCACTGAGAATGGCAAATATCAAGAATACAAGTAACAATAAACGTTGACGAGGTGTGGGGAAAAGGGTTCACTCATATATTGCTGGTGGGACTGCAAATTGGTGCAACCACTATAGAAAGCAGTATGGAGACTCCTTAGAAAACTTGGAATGGAACCACCATTTGACCTGGTCATCCCAGCCCTTGGCATATACCTAAAGGACTTAAAATCAGCACGATAGTGATCAATGTTTACAGCAGCTAAATTCACAATAGCTGAGCTTTGGAACCAACCTAGGTACCCTTCAACAGATAAATGGATAAAGAAAGACGTGGTTATATATACACAATGGAATATTACTCAACCATAAGAAGAATGAAATTATGGCAATGGCAGGTAAATAGATGGAACTGGAGACTATCATGCTAAATGAAATAACCAGTCCAACAAAATCCAAATGCCCAATGTTCTCTCTGATATGCGGATGCTTACACACAACAAGGAGGAGGGGTAGAAGTTCACTGGATTAGACAAAAGGGAATGAAGGGAAAGGAGCTGGGATGGGAATAGGAAAGACAGTAGAATGAATCCAACATAACTTTCCTGTGTTCATATATGAATACACACCAGTGTAACTCCACATCATGTATAATCACAAGAATGGCAAATTATACTTCATGTATGTATAATACATCAAAATATACCCTACTGTCATTTATATCTAAAAAGAACAATTTTTTTTAAAAGGGATACATGGTGGGGGAGAGGAAGAGCCATTCCACCATTCATAAGTTGTCAAGTGGAGGAAAATATCCAGGATCTGTAATTTTCTTCTTCACCTCAACCTAGTTCAAACAACATGGCAAACATCATCCATAGTACAACAGGTTCAATATTCCTTATCTGAAATGCCTGGGACCACAGATTCAAGTTTCTAATTTTTTTGGAATCCAGAATATTTGCAAATAAATAATGAGGTAGTTTGGGGAAAAAAATCTAAATCTAATCACAAAATTCATTTGCTACACCTTATGCACATAGTCCGAAGGTAATTTCATACAATACTTTTTAAATAGCTTTCTGCATGACACAAAGTTTCATGGTAGGGGATTGTCCGCTTGTGGCATCGTGTCAACACTCAAAAGTTGCATGTCTTAGAGCATTTCTGATTTGGGATCTTCAGATTAGGGATGTTCAACGTGCAATGGGAGGAAAGAACGTTGATTCTGTCATCAACGTTGAGCTGTCATCAACAGGCCGAGCTGTCTGAGCTCATACTCTGGCTTTGTCCAAGAGGGAAAAAAGAGCACTGATGACAGCAGGACCCCTCCACAGCGTGCAGAAGCCAGCTGTGCCGCAGCACATCCTCCCGCACAAGCATGGCTCTTTGACAAAACCCAAGTTCCTGACAGCACTGCACTGACACAGCTCCTTCACATCTACCTCACAGGCACTCTGGGAGGCTAGCTGTACTATGAGCATCTTTTTGTAAATAGAGGCTTCTGAGGCTAGAAATCTTGCTCAGTCCTTGAGCCTGGCAGTAGTTGAGGTCTTCCAGCTTCAGCAGTCAGCTCTTCCCATGGAATCACACCATCTGAAGTCACTGCAAGAGCCCAGGTAGACAAGGGAGAGCACAGTGGGACCAACCGCAGAGCAGGCCCCTCCACACCAATGGCCTGCACCTCTCATGCTACGTAAATAAGGGCAGGGCAAAGTATGTTCACTTGCAAATCTTGGATGCTGGGTGTCATTCTCTCCTTGGGAGTGAGTCAACAGAGATGTCTGAATGTTCCATGTCACCCCCAAGGTGACACAGGCCAGCTAACACACCAGGCATGTAAGCACCATCAAGAAACATTCCTTGAAGATTCATCACTTCAAATGATATACATGCTCATTAGAATACACTCAATAGCTGTCCATATGCTCATGATCAGCAAGAAGAGAAGAACACCCAGGCAACAGAGAAGTCCAGGATGACAGGATAGCTACTTCAGATCTGTAGATATCAGACAATAAGTGGTCTCTGGGTAGGTGAAGATTGGGGTGACATTTTCTGCAGAGTAATACCTTTTCTGAGAAGGGACCTGGACTATCAAAAGCAGGAGACAAGAGTATGGGCTGGGAAAAGCAAATCACAACACCTTCTCAAACCAAAAGAGAAATGAGATAGGGCAGAAATTTGGGATCCATGTCTGCAGAGCTAAGACCCTGGATACCTTACATGGAAATTATTAAAAAAGGGAAAACTGCCAGAGAGCTAACTCCCATGAGCATCTGGTTCTATATATATCTCATTTCCAGTCTCTGCCTCCTGTGCAATCTCTGATCCCAATAAAAGAGGAAAAGGAATATATCTATCCATAGAAAGTCATCCTGGTGTTGGCCAACCTTGGCAGAGCATTCTGGGACAGATCACATTTTATCATGTGACGCAATGATCTGACAAATTCCCTGAGATGTATATTGCTAATTTGTAGAAGGGCTGAACCCAAACTAACTAAACCACTAAATTCTGCATAAAAGCATGGGGCAGAACAGATTCAATATTCAGGATTAGCTCAACTTAACTTACTCAGATCACCGGACAAATCTCATGTTCTGTAGACAGCAAAAAGGTACAGTAGACAGCCAGATGAAGGCACTGTACACACAATAGCGTATCACCAGGTGATGGCTACATAATTCCACAAGGACACTAAACACTTGTGAACTGCACACTTTACCCAAGTAAACTCTATGGCATGCAGAAAAAAGAGATAGTGTATCACTAGAGACTCGCATTCATCTTATCAGTCTTTGCTAGCAGAATTTTTTGGTTTCACCTTAATTTTCTAGAAAATAAGTGCCACTTTAGCATCCCTCCCTCTGGCTCTCTTCAGAATTCAAGCTTCTGTTGTTTGAGGCATTTGCAGGCATCCTGGTGTTCCTCTCTACTCTGCACGCTCTTGCCCACTGGACACCAGAGCACCTCTTTCCTTTACGCACCTGCCACTGTCATGAGTATTATCTCACATACTTAAAACAGGTTGAGGAAGGTGGCCTGCTTAAATTTCCTTTTCAAAATCAGGCTGTGAATTATTACTAGAAATTAATTAGGTGTCCTAGGTCACGTCCAGTAGACTCTAATTAAGCTGTTATTAGTCTTCTTAACAGAGGGATCCTTCCTATTCTAATTCTCCACTAATTTGGTGACAATTGAAATTATGATTCAATCAGCAAAAGAATCTGGAGAAGCCAATGTAGCCAATGCCCATAATTCCAGCAGCTCAGGAGGCTGAGGCAGTAGGATCATGAGTTCAAAGCCAGCCTCAGCAACTTAGCATGACCCTGTCTCAAAATACAAAATAAAAATGGCTGTGGTTGTGGCTCAGTGCCCTTGGGCTCTATCCCCAGTACCAAAAATAAATAAATAAATAATCTAGAGAAAGAAATTCTCCAGTTAGAAAGTTATCACACATAGAGGGATTATTCTGAGAAGAGATTGAACTTGAAATATAATATTCTTCTGTAATAGACTTAGGACCAGATGAAGTTTTAATCTGAAAAATAATTCTGTGAGATACACTGAAACCATTCATTTTAATAATTTAAAGGAAAGAATGAGTTAAATGAGTTGGAGATCTGAAAAAGAAGAAAACAGGCCATCCGGTCAACAGATGACAGAATTGAAGGAAGCTGGGAGCCCAGGTCAGTGATGGGGCTAGAACTGTGAGGAGAAGCACTGCTCTGCTCAGGCCTGGAGCCTGGCAGATGGACCCCCAGGACCTGGGACACAGCCCTCTAAGCAAGGGACTGCATGCTAGCTGGTGCTGGTATCCCTGAGGAGCCAGAATAAGGCGAGGTCTGCTACAGAGAAGGGCCATTACAGCAAAAAACGGAAAGAGGGTCCCTCTGCCCTCCCCGACCTCCACTCTCCCGGGGACCCGGCAGGCGGCAGTGGCAGAATCTAAGGCGAGCACCTGGCAAAGGAGCCCCACAGCCCCACTTAGAAGGGGAGGTCTGAATCAGAGAGATAAGAGCTTCACAACTCACTAGCTCAATAACTCACACTCAGGTCAAGCTCCTCACTCTAAATGTCACCGGTACTACAGGGACCAAAGCCCAGGACAACATACATGAGGAAGTCAATAAATGCTAAAGACAGGATGGTCATTCTCACCTCCTCTATTACTGTGTCTTGAAGTTTTCATCAGGTTTTACAATAAAAATGGATAGATAAGCGAAATAGTTCTAAGGTCTTCCCCAATTAAGTTGCTCTTCCTTTTTCTCCAGCCCATGCAGATCCCAATGTGACCTTCACTTCTGTGATAGGAAACATTTCCTTCAGGGGCTGGGGGTTGTGGCTCAGTGGCAGTGTGCTTGCCTTGCATGCATGGGGTACTGGGTTCAATTCTCAGCACCACATAAATAAATAAAATAAAGGTATTGTGTCCTACAGCTAAAAAAAAAAAAGAAAAGAAACATTTCCTTCAATGAATTTGTCTCTAGTATCACCAATTCCAAGAACTCCTCAGGTAAGACATCTGTTTTCCATATTCCCCAATCTCCTTTAAATGAATTGTGCATCTTAAAAAGTTGCCATGATCAGCCATTATGAAGTCAAACAACAACAAGTGCTGGCGAGGATGTGGGGAAAAGGGTACACTTGTACATTGCTGGTGGGTCTGCAAATTGGTGCAGCCAATTTGGAAAGCAGTATGGAGATTTCTTGGAAAGCTGGGAATGGAGCCACCATTTGACCCAGCTATTCCCCTTCTCGGTCTATTCCCTAAAGACCTAAAAAGAGCATGCTACAGGGACACTGCTACATCGATGTTCATAGCAGCACAATTCACAATAGCTAGACTGTGGAACCAACCTAGATGCCCTTCAATGGATGAATGGATAAAAAAAATGTGGCATTTATACACAATGGAGTATTACTCTGCATTAAAAAATGACAAAATCATAGAATTTACAGGGAAATGGATGGCATTAGAGCAGATTATGCTAAGTGAAGCTAGCCAATCCCTAAAAAACAAATGCCAAATGTCTTCTTTGATATAAGGAGAGTAACTAAGAACAGAGTAGGGTCGAAGAGCATGAGAAGAAGATTAACATTAAACAGGGATGAGAGGTGGGAGGGAAAGGGAGAGAGAAGGGAAAAAGCATGGAAACGGAAGGAGACCCTCAGAGTTATACAAAAGTACATACAAGAGGAAGTGAGGGGAAGGGGAAAAATAATACAAGGGGGACAAACGAATGTCAGTAGAGGGGGCAGAGAGAGAAGAGGGGAGGGGAGGGGAGGGGAGGGGAGGGGTGATAGTAGAGGATAGGAAAGGCAGCAGAATACAACAGACACTAGTATGGCAATATGTAAATCAATGGATGTGTAACTGATGTGATTCTGCAATCTGTATATGGGGTAAAAATGGGAGCTCATAACCCACTTGAATCAAATTGTGAAATATGATATATCAAGAACTATGTAATGTTTTGAACAGCCAACAATAAAAAAATTTAAAAAAAAAAAAACAATTACAACCAACTACAAAAAAAAAAAAAAAAAAAAAAAGTTGCCATGATATTACCTTAAAAGTACCAAAAATACCATCCCCCCAATAACTTGTTTCCAGTTGAGAGAATCACAGAAGGCGTTTGTGAGGGGAGTCCTCCTGCCTACATGGGGGTAGGGTGTTCGCATCATCTTTGACACTCTTGGAGTACAAGGACCCCTCTCTCTTGGTTCTCAGTGGTCACACTCAACACATTTTCTTACTATTCCTCTACTGAGTTGTCTTAATTTGTTAAGCATCCACTGAGCTATAGGCAGACTTTGACCATAAGGATACATCTTTGGGCAGTAACAAAAGCATGCTATGAGCTAAGGACATCAAGTCAAAATAGGATCACAAGGTTTGTCTTTCCTTCTTTTTTCTGTTTGTTTGTTGTTGTTTGTTTGTTTTCTCATTTCTTTTCTACCAGCTACTACTTGTACCTGAGAGGGTAATGGCCAAAGTATTTCGCTGACTATGCCTGCCCCCTGGTGGCTGCTGGGGTGAAGGACATGTTGTAGGAAACCCTGAGTCTTGTTCATCAGAATACAGGACAATTAATCAACAAAACAGACATTGCTCTTTTGGAAAAGTATGAAGCGAGTATAAAGTGAAAAAATATAATCAAAAAAAATATTACTAAGAAACAATTTTTGAGGCAAGGTGGCAATACCTCAGCTGCAGATATACTGACCTGGGCCCTTCCTACTGAATTATGAACTGCTGTGGTTAGGTTATCTAAGGCACATGTGGTCCTAGTTTCTTCCAATTAAATTACAGTCTTCAGCGTGGGGCCCAAATGTTGGTATTTATAAAGCTCCCAGGTGATTAAGGAAGAAGTAGCCAGGGTTCATAATCACTGACTTGGGGCAATATTTCTAAGGATGTATCCAGGGACCACACAGATCACAATCAGATCCCATTTTGGACCTACTGGATTAAAATTTCTGGAGGTGGAGTCTAATATGTCTTGTATTTTCCAAAGCTTTCTGAGCAATTCTTAAGCGTAATTACAGCACAGAAATTACTCTCATACAGAAAGGGTTAGGGATAGGTAACTCCTGGCAATGAAGGTGAAAGGTACTTCAAGACAAGGTGACCTGAAAACTAAGACCAGGTTCTCCTAAGTGGGGTCCAGGGCAACATCAACAAAGGTCTAATAGAAGGAGTCGGCTTCAGGACAGGCCAGATAGATAGACTCGACTTAAAAGGACCTGGCAGTAAAGCCTCCACCAAGCCTGGTGACTATTTGGAAGGCATTTCTTTTTTCTTAGTGGGATGCCTTCTCTAACACACCCTCCTGTCCCTTCTCCTCCCTCTCTTGCCCATCCCACAGATGGCAGGCAGCTGGAAATGCTTTTTGAAGTAATTACTTAGAAAACAGGCATTCCTTGGGACCCTGGGTTAACCAAGGTCGGTCTGTTTTATCATCTGATTCTCTCCCCCTCCCCCCAAATACACATGCAAAGCAAATTAGGTATCTAGGCACCACATAGCTGTTAATGGTATCAAGGGTCCTGAAATTAAGCATTCTGACTTTGGCTGCTCTTTAATACCACATCAGATCCTACCTGCCCAGGAAGCTTCCATAACCATTCCCACCCCACAGTGTTCCCTTTGTGCCCTGTTACCTCATTCACTGACAAGGCCACTATTTTTTCCCATATTTTTTATTGATGCATTGTAGCTGTATATAATGGTGGGGTTTGTTGTTACACCTTTGTACATGCATACAATAGAACAATATAATTTGGTTGATAGCATTTCCCACTATTTCCCCTTTCCCTCCTCTCCTCCCTCTTCCCGGTCCTATCCCTCTGCTCTACTGATCTCCCTTCTATCTTCATGAGATTCACCCCTTCCCCCCCACACACACCTTTCTTTTCCTTTTTTCTCTGTAACTTTTACATATGAGAGAAAAATATATGACCCTTGACCTTCTGAGTTTATCTTATTTTGCATAACAGTTCTCAAGTTCCATCCATTTTCCTACAAATGACATGATTTTATTCTTGTTTATAGCTAAATAAAACTCCATTGTGTATATGTACCACACTTTATCCATTTATCCACTGACACCTAGTTCCATAGTTTGAATATTGTGAATTGGACTGTTATAAACCAGGTATGCATGTATCACTGTAATATGATGACTAATTCTTTAGGATAAATACCAAAAACTGGTATAGCTGTATATTCTTTGGAGGACCAAATCTGTTCTTTGGAGGACCCTCCATATTGATGTCCATAGTGGTTGCACTAATTTATAGTCCCACCAATAGTGTAAAAGTGTTCTTTTCTCCACATCCCTTCCAGAATTTGTTTGTATTCATTTTAATGTTTTTTTAGTTGTTGATAGACGTTTATTTATTTATACGTGGTGCTGAAAATCAAACCCAGTGCCTCACACATGCCAGGCAAGTGTGCTACCACTGTGCCACAGCTCCAGCCCCTATTGTTTGTATTCTGGATTACTGCCATTCTGACTGGTGTGAGATGAAATCTCAGCATAGTTTTGATTTACATTTCCCTAATTGCTAACAATAATGAATATTTTCCATATATTTGTTGACCATCTATATTTCTTATTTTGAGAAGTATCTGTTTAGTTCATTTGCCCATTTATTTATCCGTGTGTGTGTGTGTGTGTGTGTAGAATTTCTTTATATATTCTGAATATTAATACTCTGTCAGAAGAGTATTTTCTCCTGTTCTGTAAAATCTCTCTTCATATTCCTAATTGTTTCCTTTGTTGGGCAGAAGCTTCTTAATTTGTTGCCATCTCATTTATTAATTCTTGGTATTATTTCCTGAGCTTTAGGGTCAAGGCCACTGCTTTCATAGTTGTATGTTACTTTGTATTAATGAGTTTTATTTTTATACAATAGTCTCCTGATGTCTATGTTGAAGAATTTTTTTCTGAATTAGCATGACTATCACCAGGAAACTGAAAACATTATAGACCTGAATTTGTCTTGTGTCAAAAAGAGTAAAAATGCACCCTCTGGTGGACTTGTAAGCTCACGGAACACAAAAGAAATACCTTTGGATTGTCAGAATCATGGCTTCATCCCAGAAAATTCAGATAATAAAGTATATGAGCATAGGAATACTATTAACTTTAATTTTTCATAACATGTCTCAAAAAGAACTAAGAAAATGTGAAACCAACTATGAGATTTACTTAATAACTAAATGTAAAAATTAGTCTCACATTACAAAACAAAATGTTCTTTCTTAAATTCTTAAGAAAGGGTTAGGGATAGGTAACTCCTGGCAATGAAGGTGAAAGGTACCTCAAGACAAGGTGAGGTATACATTAGCTATCCAAAATAATCTGCTTAAATTACATCTTGTTTAATGGATAATCATAACTTAAAATATTTAGAAACATTAACAGTGATTAAAATAAAGTTGGGTTTACTAGTTCAATCTCCAGATATTAAAATTGCCCTCAATTTTAACCACATGGGCATTCCAAGGACCTTCACAAGATCTGAAAAGGGAATTCTGGAAGTAAGAGCCAGCACCTGGGGTATTCCTTTATCTAACTTTGTAAGTTAAAGTTAATACAATTTAAATCTTATGCATCTTCCTCTAGATGATGTAAGAAAAAGAGTGTGGAAATTTGTTAGACAAACTCTAGATAGGGCAGAGAAGTGGGAGGGGAAGGGAGAGGGAATGGGGTTTTTAATGATGGTGGAATGTGATGTGATGACCATTATTATCCAAAGTACATGTATGAAGACACAAATTTGTGTGAATACACTTTATATACAACCAAAGATGTGAAAATTGTGCTCTATATGTGTAATAAGAATTGTAATGCATTCTGCTGTCATATATAAATTTAAAAATTAATAAAAAACTGAAAAAAATATGGCAAAGATATCTGAAATATATAGTTTAAAAGTCACAGAATAATGGGTGGCAGGATCCATTTGTGCTCTTTTAATGTACACATATGCATCCAGGTTTATGAGCATATATACATGTCAATTCATAATAAATTATTAACATTTATTATTTGGAGGAAGGAATATGCATTAATAGAAAAATTATTGAGAATTTTTACTATACCTCCACCGTTTCAATGTTATATGAGCATTTTAAATTCAAAATAATCAAGTAGGAAATATTTTAATGAGTAATAGGGATAATTAGAAATAAATAGTTATTCAATCACTAAGGTATTAGAAGATTCCAAGATCAACAAGAAACTTGATCTATATATTTGGTTTTTAAATCAGGAGATTGGTATTTGGAGAAAAAAAATTTTAATGCTTTTATCACAAAACTCATTGTCTGATTCCTTCAACGAAAAAACAAATGGGATTCCAATGGATGCTACAGGAATCCTCGACACAGCCTCTAAAAGGTCTGGCTGAGATAGCTACTCCATTCCCATAGATGCTATCTGACCAGATGATACCTGTGTTCCTTTAACTCATGAACTCTAGTATCTGTGAAGTGCTGAGATCCTGTCACAGGGGCATCCTTGTTTGTAGCAACATCAGCCCAGTGAATGCAGCACTTCATCTCAAATGCAAGTGGCAGGGTAGCCCTCAAGCAAAATCTCAGTGGTACTACCAAGTTGCGGCCACTAAGGGGCGCACTCCTCCACTGGAGGAGCATCAGGTGCATAAGTACAGAAGTAGTAAGATTGCTTCAGAAGCTGCCACTCTTCCCTGCATGTTCAATATTTCCAACTCAATGACATAGGCAGATGAAGCCGACTGGCCCAGAGTAAATTTCAGTCATTCAACACTTCTGTGAAATTCTACCGGTCCTTAAAATGTGCCATTATTTCATTCTCATCACAACAGAACAAACCCTTTCTTCAAGTAATTAAAACTCTTGAATCTTTTATCCTATCTTTTACTCCAATGACTACTGATGCTTAGAAATCGATCATTTTTTTTTCTGAAATCCTCTGCCTATGCTCAAAGAAATACAACTTCTAACTAGTCAACTAAATCACCTCAAATTTAAATGTTGTATTTCTTTGTGCACAGGCAGAGCAAGTTTTAAAATAGTAGTAAGAGTGGGCAATATGTGAACTGTGATTTTGTCATCAATGCTGCCAAAGTTTGCACGTTTAAGTTACATACAGGACACTGCTGGTCTCCAAGGCTTCCTTAACTGCTGGCCTGGCTCTCAGTGATATAAACCTTCACTCCCCCAGGGTGTCAGGCACTGAGATAAAAGGAAATAACCTTTCAGTGTCTGTTTTTCAACTCTCACCAAAAGATACATTCTTATTAATTTTGATATCACCTTCCAACACCTGAGTCTGAACAAATGTCTACCAGTTTGACCATTCTGGCATGCATCTTTAAGAACATGGAGATAAATAAGACAGACTTGTAATGAAATAAGAATAAATTCCTACAAATAAGATGGGAAAATAAGACAGGCATATAAACATGCTCTACATGAATAAAATGACCAACAGGACCAAAAAAAGTGACAAAGGGGGCAGGAAGCTGTGTGCAAGAGAACACAGAACCATCAGAACTAAAATTAAGGGTGGGGATTAACACAAAGAACCTGATGATTGACACAAATTACCTGTCCCACAAGCAGAATCTGTAAGAAACTATACAGGAAACTTTGGCACCCCCACCCCAATACAAAAGGAACAAAACTGTAGAGGCCTCCATCTGAGGCCCCTGACTACAGATCAGCAGCATTCAGGGTTCTCAATTCCAGGAGTCAAAAAAGCAGAGCCACTGCTGGCCAGTTTTCTCTCAGGTTTTAAGATAGATGACTCTGGCTGAGCTCAGTGGTACACACCTGTAATCCCAGAGACTCAGGAGGCTGAGGCAGAGGACTCACAAATTCATGCTCAGCCTAGGCAACTTAGCACCACCCTGTCTCAACAAAACATTAAAGGGGCTAGGGATGTGCTTCAGTGGTAGAGCTCCTGGGTCCAAGTCCCAATATTAAAAGATAGACTATTCTGATGCACAGAACAAAAACCTACCCTGGTACCCTGGACAAAAGGAGACCCAGTGTCAGTATTATAAGAAGCAGCTGGCATTTTGGGAGAGCAGCAGCGAGCAAGTTATATTTGACTTCAGCATACAGAAAACTCTCAGGATTTCCTGAAGACTGCCCCCACCACAGCATGCTGACCCTGCTATCTTCCTTCCCAATAGTCACGCGGCTGTACCCACGGCCACTCAGCTAGAGAATGCAGTCTGCAGCCTCCCGTGCAGCCAGGGTGGCCAAAGACACCAACAGAATGTGAGAAGTGAGCAGCACACATCATGTCATTTGCTTACAAGGGAACTGTCTGTCCTCTTTCTAATCTTTTTACTTCCCTACTGGTAGAGAATGCTCTATGGTATTAGAATATTACATAATTATAATCAAAACAATGTGCTGTCAGCTCATGCTTGGATGAGGAGATCAATATACACAGAAAAAAAGCTAGAGGGGTTCCCCTATGGTATATAAGGGAACTATTATGAAGCAGGAACGTTTTAAGTAAATTATGCCACCTATTTGGAATAGTAAAAGGATTATTAGTAGTGTCTTTTATACACAAAAGTATAAATAATACAAATGGAAAGAATAAAAAATCCTGGCCAGGAGCACGCCTCTAATTCCAGTGGCTCAGGAGGCTGAGGAGGGAGAATGGCTAGTTCAAAGCCAGCCTCAGCAATTTAGCAAGGTCCTAAGCAACTCAGCAAGATCCTGTCTCTAAAATACAAAAAAAAGAAAGAGGTGGGCTGGGGATGTGACTCAGTGGCTAAGCGCCCCTGGGTTCAATCCCTGGTACCAAAAAAAAAAGAATAAGAATTCATTAAGAACCCACAACTTGAAGCCTGGCTCACCAACTGTAAGCTGGGTTTCTAAGGCAGCTGCCACCTGAGGGCACCACTTCAACTGAGGAAAAATGGGTGATGCTTTGTAGAATTTGTCTTGCACTTGCCACGTCTTCAAAACTAACTTCTAATCAGAAAGTGCCATTCTTGCATTAATGGTTAATGGAACGTCTCCAACAGGGGAAAACATGGGGACTCAACAGACAGGGCTGGGCCACCAACAGGACACGCAGAAAATCAAGCCAACTCACCCCTCTCTTCACACTCAACAACCAGATGCCAACCAGACTCAAATCTTAAATCAAGATTCAAATTCTTAAAAAAAAAAAAATAAAATCACAGAAGTTCCAGAGGGCATTGAAAATAGGAATAGCTCTAAAACTTGCATTCTTAGGGTGAGGAAGAGTATTCAAAGGGCGGAAGGAGAGCCGGGAGCATTCTTTCCACATCACCAACTCTCCCAAATCCTTCCTGTCATGACCACCCCACCCCTGAGTTCAACAGAGTTGAAAAGCAAAATGAGAAAAGAAAGAAGAGAGAACAACCTGGTTATTGATTTTTCATGGCCAAGGGTAAGCCCAGGGTCAGGGGCAGGCCACCCTTTGTGCCCCAGAAGTGGTCGCATGTGACCCCAGCATGCCAGCTCCAAATTTGGGGCCTGGAATACTCTTTACCCCAAACCTGGCCCCTCAACAAACAATAAAATGATGATAACAATAACAGAGAAGCCAGGAACTGCTGGAACCAGAGGAAGCTGACAGAGAGGGTCCCCTTCCTGGCTTCTAAAACCAGCCTGCAACCCAGACCCGACTGTGAACTTGACCCTTGAGGGACGTCCAGCACCTCCCATATTTCCCCATAAAGGACTGTATTTCAGGAACACGGGGTGCTAGAGTGAGGGGTTATCTCCAAAGCCATCTTAGGTTCATATTCTTCAGCAATTCTGACTCAAGAATTTGACCTTGACATTAAGCCAACTTCATGGACCAAATGTCACTTCAAAAAAAAAAAAAAAACAAGAAAAACCTTGAGTAAAGGTTAAATGAGAAGTGTTTTCCAAATTGCCCTCAAAGGAAACAGATCAGGTGGCTGTGATAAAGAATCCAATCCACTCATTTCATGAGCTGCAGGGGTATCCTCAGACACAGGAACACGTGACCCAGATGGCCGTGACTGCCCAAGGGTCGGGGCCTGATGTTCACAACTGGTAAATGAGAGACCAAATGAACGAATTTTAAGGTACAAGCATTAGAGGGATAATCCAAGGTAAGCTGCTGCGGCACCACTGTTATGCTGCCATCGATGATTCTTCTAAGACACAGGATTAAAAACAGCATGTAGAGAACAGTTCAAATATTCCTTCTGTGGGAAAATACTGGTATGTAATAGGTGGACAAAAGAATCTCTTTTCTATTCCAAATGTCAGTATAGCTGTGGGATGTAAAGGATCTCCTGAGGAAGAATGCTGGTTGGATCCTCGGTTCCTCTGGGGTGGCATGAGGGTGTCTACATCCCTTGGAAGAGACTGCATTTCCACAGTATAAATCCTCCTCTCCTTCCTAGTAAGACAGGGCTGGGCACACAGCCCTGGGACAAGGCTGTATTCTCCAGCCTCATTTGTTTATGTGTAACCACTGAGGTGACCATTTGTTTATGTTCTCAGACGGGAGGTTTTAAAAAAAAAAAAGAGTGAAATTCTAAAATGCTTCCTTAAAGGATCAGAGCATATTATTCTTTGCCTTTTCTTCTTTGCTGCAGTCTGAAGGGCGGGCTTGATGGCTTGAGCTCAAGCAGCCATTCTGGACAATGAAGTTTAAGCATTGCAGATGGCAAAGCAACAAGATAGGAAGCTGGGTCCTGGAAGATCAAGGGCCACCACATTTTCCTTAGATTACTGACCTCCAAATTTGCCTCCCGGAGACAGAAATAACTCTGATTTGTTTAAACTGCTCTTCCCTGGAGAACACAACTTAATTCTGATATCACACCCATGATATTTACTACTTGCCAACATTCAAGCACTTCAGTGATCTCAAACAGAATCAGTAAATCCTCAAATTTTTAAACTTAACAAATATTTCCCATGAGTACAGGTCTAAGCATACTTGTGCACAAACTAAGGACATTTCTAAAATTAAAAAGCATCAAAAAGCCCCACTCTGGGGCCATCGGGTATGCCTCAGCTGTGTTCTCTCAATCACTTACTATACTCTTTCTATAACACCTAACGTGTCGTGTGGCAGGTGCTCATTTCTGAGTTTGCCAACACCAGCCCCTCCCCCTTCCAACTAGACTAGGAAGTTCCTGGTTCACCATCAAATCCCAATGCCGTGAGCTATAAAGCCAGACACAGAGCAGAATAAGTGAAAAATGAAAGACTGGTCTTAACAACCAGGATCTTTCTCATGACTGACACCCTTCCCCGGTGCTACTCAGACGTGGTACCAGGTGAATGGTGAATGTACTCCCGTCCCATTAATAACCTGATAAGCATCCAGCCATAGTAACAGAGCTCCAAACTTCTGAAATACTAGTGATGTTGATGCTATCCAATGACACCTAATCCAAGTCCCAATTCTTTGTTATTTCATTAAAAACAAGCCTGTAGAACAATCAGTACCAGATTACTACGGTAATATGAGGACAATTCATTCAATGGTTATGTTACCAAAAATACCCTACGTATATATTATTATTACACAAAATCATACGAAAAAACCACTCTTAGGTTTAAAAAAAAAAAATCTTCCTAAAATGTGCTATCCTCAGCTATTTGGCTTTTATTTCCTCATCTATAAAACAGAGGTAAGTATACTTACCTCACAGACATGCCCCAACAAGATCACATTTTTTTTTTTTTTACATGCTTCTCCAATAATGCCTCCATAAAGGGCAGGATAATATTATGTAATTTGATGTCTTCTCAAGTGGGGTACAATTCAAGTTTTTGTTGTAACTCAAATGCATTACAGTATGGGTCATCTTAAAGTAAGCAATTATATAATTCTGTGTTAAATCAGATTCCTTATGTAATAAAGGCATGTACACACAAGCTATATAGCAAGAATCTAAGGTTTAAAAGTGAGCATGGGCTGGGTGGGGCTCAGTGGCAGAGCACTTGCCTGGAATGTGTGAGGCTCTGGGAAGGGCGAGAAGGGATGGAAGGGAGAGAGGGGAGGGGAGGAAGGAGATTGCCTCTTGAAATGGAGAAAAAAGTATTTTTAATATTCTTCTATTTCAAAATTTTAGGGAGCCCCAGAGTACCATAACTTGTTGGGGCTTGGGGGAAGGCCTGTCACCACTTAGAGTTTAAGAACAAATGAGTGCAATAATTTTAGGTCTATTTTGTTCATGACTGGAAGAAATGGACTACGATAAAAAGGACCTAACAGAAGCAGAGGCACAGCCTTGGGTATGGTCACAGCCATGTAGTATAGAGACAGAAATCGAGCTGAATGCTCAATTCACAATAGCTAAGCTATGGAACCAACCTGGGTGCTCTTCAATAGATGAATGGAGAAAGAAAATGTGATATATACACACAGTGGAACATTACTCAGCTTTAAAGAAGAATGAAATTATGGCATTTGCCAATGAATGGATGGAACTGGAGACTATCTTGCTAAGTGAAAATAAGCCAATCCCCCCAAAAAACTAAAGGCCAAATGTTCTCCCTATGCAAATGCTGACTCACAATGGGGGAGGAGTATTAGGAGTGCAGGTTCACCAGATTGGGACAGGGTGGAATGGGGGAATGGGAAAGACAGTAAAAGGAATCAGACATCACATCCCTATATTCATCTATAAACACATAAGCAGTGTAACTCCACATCACATTCAACCACAAGAATGGGACGTTATGCTCCATGTATGTATGATATATCAAAGAACTTTCTATTGTTTTATTTATATACAAAACAAATTTTTTTTAAAAAAAGGAAATTGAGCTGAGCGACCAGACCCAGACACTGTGCAAGGACAGACCAGGTCAGAATTCCAATCAAGTCTCCTCCCCGGAGAACAGCATGGCCCAGGGACGCCTTCTGAGCAACAGGTGAGCCCCTCCGCTTCTCTTGCAGCACGCCTGCCCCATGCTAGTGCTTCTCATAGTCTGTTCTATAAACTTTTTACTTAAAAAATCATTCTAAAAGCTGAATCTAAATTATTTGATTTTTGAACTACTTTTTGTTACTAGTTGGATGTTGCACCATTTCCTAACACCTCAAAGACCCAGAGTCAAAAATACACTCCTCAGAGATGATCCTCTACTCAGCCTCTCTAGAGCCTCTCTCATTCAGTCAGTGCTCTGCTCCTAGTGCTCCAGAGAAAATGAGCCGACTAGTTATGAGCTGAGGCAGGAGCTCAGTGTGACCTGGAAGAGCTGGTGTGGGGAATATTTAAGAGGTGGGTGTGCATGGCACCACCGGGCAGCAGATGAAAATGATATGAGATACGGGAAGGAGTTACAGATGGGCACAGGTTTCTTCCTTCATGATAAGGTAGTTGGTATACTTTTAAAAGAAGAAAATGGCACTGGGTGCAGTGGAACACACCTGTAATCACAGTGGCTCGGGAGGAAGAATCGCCAAGTTCAAAGGCAGCCTCAGCAGCTTAGCAAGGCCCTAAGTAACTCAGTGAGAGCCTGTCTCAAAATAAAATATAAAACAAAGTACATGGTTAAGTACCCCTGGGTTCAATCCCCAGTGCTAAAAGAAAGATGGAAGCCCATATTTCAAGTAATTCCACTTATATGATTTCTTGGCTCAGAGAAATAGCAGAATTCAAGCCACCATGTTCTCTTGAAAGCACCTGAACTTAACCCAAATCTGAGATGGATCCTGGCACTGCAAGGCTTCCTTCAGAACTAACCTCTGGGTTTTGCCCACACAGGACTGCCTAGGGCTTTCCAGTGTCGAGTCATGATGCCTAGATCCAACCCGGGTCTTGGTCCTCATGCACACCAGTCCCTGGGCAGGACTGGGCATGCATGTTTGTGACATGGTGTTTGGAAATCTTAAACAGAACTGCTCTAGAATGTTGGTGGAAATATCTGAGAGATCTGGTCTCAATCTTTGGTCCAATCTGCTGAGAGTGTTATGAAATTGCTGCCAGTAGACTCTATTTCCTAATTTCCTTGCTGAGTGGATGGGGCAGGGTGAATGCTGGAGAGGTTCAACAGCAGTCACCCAGCCCTTTGCCATGCCTGGGGGAGCCCTGCATAATGTCACTGCTACTGACTGCCCTTTCTTCTCTGCATAATGTCACTACTACTGACTGCCCTTTCTTCTCTGCCCCCGTCTAGTATGAACACCTGGGCACTGTGAGCCATAGGAAGTACCCATTCAGGCTTGGGGCCCACATCAGGGACACGTAAGGAGGACTTTTCATGATGGCTGGGTGACTTCCCTCCATCTGTCCTGCCGGCTAGGGCTCATGCTCTTTTCCAGAGCGACGCAGTCAAACCGAGCAGTGTGGTACGTTGAGCTCTCCAGTTAGGCTGCAGTCAACACAGATGTGTGCAGCAGTGTGCCACAGGAACCATGCCCCTACTTCACACTCACCCAGGCTCTCAGGACAGGTGTGGGGTGGCCAAGGCAGGAGGAACGTACCTGCCCTTCTCCTCGTGACTCTGCTACCATGTCAGAACAAAGTCAAAACCAACCAGCCAGGCAGAAAGTCAGAGCAAGCAGTTTTTAGCCTCTCCATATGCCCAGAGCCGCTCATTCCTATCTCCTGTCCCTGTGCCTGTGCCGGCCCAGCTCCCCTCTCCTCTCCACTTGTAGATCTGTGTCAGGCCAAGCTGGATGACAGCAGGACACTCATCTCCTCTTGTGTGTCTCATCCTCCATACCCCCCAATAACCACCTGATGGCCACTATTCCATAATAAAATATCCTCACAGAAATACAATCTTAGAAAGCAATTAAAAGGGTTTTATCATTACTGAGTCGTTACCAAAGGCTTCTTTTACTTCAGAAAAAAAAAAAAAAAATTCACTATTTGGTTTCTGTAATCAATCAGTCCATGAAGAAAGCTTTGGTCCTATTGCTACAAAGACTGGGAGAGCTGGTTAGAGTTCCAAACCCTGCATTATGAGTCCTAGCCCTTGCGCAAGTCACACAGGCTTTGAAAGATCAGCCTCTTCCTCATCTATAAAATGAGGTTGGTAGGCTACAAATATTGTGAAAATAACTGAGATTGCTTCTACTTTTAAATCCCAGGTATTTCTTGAAGCCCTTCTATGTATTAGAAAATTAGCATAAATGAGGACATAAAAGACTTGATCTGAAGGAGCCCATGGTCTCATTTGGGAAAGGCCATATAATCAAATTCTAAGTCACATGTTAAATCTAGATGGATTAGGCAACATGGTAAGATAGTAATAATGATAACAACATAACAAGTATTTGAAAAACATACAGGAACATTCTTTGTACTCCTGCACTGGGAAAGGGCACAGGTTTCTTCCTTCATGATTAGGTAGATGGTATACTTCTTAAGGACTATTTAAAAGTCCTTAAGGACAATTGCATTCTGGCCTCTCAGCAGCCCCTTGGGCACATATTCTCTCAAAAGATACCTTCGCCGGGCAGCAGCACCTTGACTGATCAGGACAAACCCCTCCTCCTCCACATGGTTTGGGTGGGGATGAGCCCACCTCTGGCTCCAGAGATGGGCAGCAACACAGGCCTGACCCATCATAGCATCTCTAATCCTTGTGGTTCACAGATGGACACACAACCCAAATCCAGACAACCAAAGCCTCTTCTGAGACTCCAGAAGAGGGCTTTTGTTGGAACTGCTGGAAACAAATGTTTTCTTGGAAGGAGATGCTGAGAGACTGGAATGCAAACACAGAGCTCTGGCAGCCATCCTGCCACCACTGGGGGTCCCCGCCTGATGCTAGAGCCAGAACAGCGGAAAGCAGAGTGGGAAACAAGCAGCAAGCCGGCTCTGGAGCTGTCACCTGTGCCTCTGAGAGCAGAACTGCTGGAAGCTACTCTTACCCCTAGGAGCTCTAACTCCTAGGATCCCTCTGCACATTCCAAATGAAATTAAGATTACAGCCCTCACAAAGGAAAGACAATCACTCTGCTCACAACTTTCCAAGACAATGATTATAGAAATCAAGCTCTGGATCCAAATCCACAACCTTACAAATGCGATCGGCCTCAAAATATGAAAAACATCCTCTTGTAAACATGGCTGCAATGAAAAATCAATGATTTAATCATCAAACATTATTAACAACAGTAATGACTGGGAACAAATATTTTCTTGGAAGAGGTTGCTGAGAGGCCAGAATGCAACTACAGCGCTCTGACAGCCATCTTCGCACCAAGAAGGCAGGCCCTACCTGAAGGTATAATATTATTACCTGCTCAGGAATAGACAGTTTCAGAAGACTGAAAGAGAATGGCAGGCCATTAGGTAATATGACAAATCATTTCTGTAAAACTATTATTAGCATCAGGAAATGGTCCTCCTAGTATCTTTTGAGAGAATATGTGCCAAAGAATTCCTGAAAACATGCTACTAAACCTCGATTATAGCCTACTATAAATATATGTAATCTAGGAAAACTCAAAAGCCTGTTATTTGTATAAATATAATGTATTCAAGCTGACAAGCTGAAATTATCCACCCTTTTGATTCTCTTCATAAACGGAGACTATGTTGTACATAAAGCCTTGCTAGTCTAGGCACCAATTGAAATTCATAGAAATGGGTGTTGGGAAAAGTTGTAACACAAATGTAAAAACACATGTGTGGTAACTCACAGCAAAGTTTTCAGTTTTTTTATAATAGAAAAATGCAGACACAGAGCTCAGCCAGGACACAGAAAATGGGACACTGATTACCTGTGGGTCCCCTGAAATCTCCTGTTTTACAAAAGAAGTGAGAAATTTTGAATCTTTTATGAAATCTGTTGACATCAAAAATGCACAGCCCCCAGGGTCCTCTCATGTATTTTTTTAATTTTTTTTTTTTTAGTTGTAGGTGGACACAATACCTTTATTTTTATTTATTTTATATTTACTTTTATTTTATTTATTTATTTTATTTATATATATTTATTTTACTTATTTTTGTTTTAAATGTGGTGCTGAGGATCGAACCCAGGGCCTCAAACATGCTAGACAAGCACTCTAACACTGAGCCACAACCCCAGCCCTCTCATGTATTTTTGTTGGCCTGCAATTTCTTAAAATTGTCAACACTTTCGATCAACAGATTTCACATAAAATTTCAGGAGTGACAGCTTTCCTCTGTTCCAAGGGTAGAGAGTGAGAGATCTGGCCTAATCTCTAAAGGGTGCAGGTACAGGCTGCCAGGGACAGGCTGGAATGCAGGCAATGCAGGTGAGGCCCAAATTCCTTGCTCTTGATGAGTCCTCTTCTCTGAGCCTCGGTTTCCATAAAATGATGGAGGTAAAATAAATGATATGAAAGTCTCCTTCAAGAATGCAATTTTATCATTCCAATATGAATTCCCTGAAATCCTGTCCATATAAGGGAAGACTGTTTTGATTTCAACCATACAATGTACAAAAGAATTTACTAGAGAAAGAAACACTTATCCACCTCCCCGTACTGTCCCTATTAGGGAACAAGTTGAGTCTGCCTGGAAATGACAAGTACCTCATGGCCTGTGGCGTAAATAGTTCATGAAATCTATGAAGTTTTTCCACGTCAAATATCATTAAAGAACGGCACACCCAAACAGTTATCATAATCATGCAGAAAGAAAGGGTCTTTATCTGGAAGGAAGTATGGAACAGAACTAAAATAAATGCTTTAATACCACTCCCTGAAACATGGCAAGGAATTCTCTCCTGTCTACACACAAAAGTTTAAAAAGAAAAATAGTTGAGCCCACATCATCAAACACAGTAGAGGTCAAACTAAGATATAATCTAGCATGGCAGCAATACCATAACTTCCTGTTATAAGTATATTGTAATAGGGTTTTAAATCAGAAATGCAATTTGTTGGAAGGGCCATCCTACCAGGCTCTAGCAGCCAAGTTCAGGGACAAAACTATCTGCCCCACCTAGCTCTGTCCCCCCCATCATTCCCCATTAATGATTTCCCCAATTCCACACATCACTTAAACAAATAAAAAGGCAGCCATAAAAACATCAGAAGGTTAATCCTTACAAATTATAGCACTGTTGGTGTTTCCAGTGTTGTTAAAGTTTAAATTTTTGAAATTAAAAATATAACTTTAATAAATGTTGTTAATCTTCATATTAATTTTCAATGTACAATATTTATATCATGAATTTTTAAAAAAGTTATATAATGAATCCAAAGTTAATTTTCTTTATGGAACCAGATTCAACTTAAGAGTAGAGGAATATTCCTCCGTCTGGGTATAATGATGTTTTGGGCCACTTTTCATTAGCTCTAGTCTTCCCTCTGCTATCTTTCTAAACTTAAAGATTGCATCCCATCCCTTTATTTGGTGTCTCTCAAATAACCTCTAGAAGGAACCTTCAAGAGTGCTATATGATCTTCAAAAAAAATTAGAAAATTGGGATATATAACTAACAGCCAGTAGATCTTAGCAGGAATTATTTAAAAGAAGACTCAAATAGCATGTGTCAAAGAAATAGTCACGCCTCACTTGCCTTATCAAATTGAGCAGAAAACAAAGCATAAAAAACAAGAACATTTAAACTTCTTGATAGACTTCTTGAATTAACAAATTCTAAATTTTAAAATCTTTTCAAAGAGATAATAAAATGCATTAACAGAAAAAGATAACAGACACTTTATGATCTGAATTGAGGCTCTGCTGCTGCTAACTTCCTCTGGCAAGTTCCAAAAATCATCTGGACTCTGAGTTTTGCAGCTGTGAATCAAGGGTGTGGATTTCTAAAGTACATCACATTTCTATAATGCAGGTCTTCAGAATAATATTGATCCAATTTATGTGGTATTTAAAATAGGTCAAAGGAATCATCAACACCACATCCTTGTGTCATTCTTTGCTCTTATATCCACCCAGGGGAAGTGAAATTGGTAGACTTCTGAGCCTGACTTCCTTATGTCATGACAATGTCCCAGAAACATTATGTGTGCCCTAGAAAGTTGGGGGATTCTTTGGGAGATCATTTCCTGAGCCAGGTCTTCTTATTTTTACACTCAAATTTAACAGGTTTACAAAATCTATAAAGATCTTCACTCACTGTTTAAGAACTAACAAAACAGCCTTCATTCAATCTTCCTCGTTTTTTCCTTTGCCAAATAAAAATATTCCCTTCAGGACAAATATCACAACAAACACTCCCTTTATTCTGGGCCCTTTTCTTTTCACTAATCAGAAGCTCTTCCCCTCGTGGACACCATCCCTCCAGCAAGCTTGTGTACTTCTGGTCCACCTCCAACACTGAACCACCACCTTTAAGGTAACACTCTCAAATCTCTTATTTTATACCCTGATGTTTCCTGCAAGCTTTAACTCACACAAAGCATGTATTGCAGAAGCCCACATGGACATCCCATGGACACCTCAAACCCAACATATCCAAAACCAGCTTCCCCAAAACATGTTCTTCCTCCATTCCATATCTCAGTTCTCAGCACACCACCACGGTACATACATACAACACTACATATACATACATACATACAAATACATATATAGTATTCTTGTATTCAAATGTCATGGTGGAGATGGTTAAGAAATAAATTTCTAAGAAGGTTGGGGGGTATAATAAGTTTATGAAGGCCAAATCTGTTAGACTTATAGCACTTTATTGGTACTCAAAGACTATATAGATGCACATGGAAAAAAAAACTACAAGAGCGATGAAAAAAATTTTGTCTTCATTTTTTAAAAACATTTTTCATATCTTGGATGCCCCTGCTAAAGGGAGGGAGCCACAGGATAGACATTAAGGTGAGAACAGTTTCTTATTAAAAGTGACCTGGAAATCAAGGAATTAAAGTGCTTTTTTTTTTTTTTTTAAAGGAAATTGGCTTTTAAACTACATTATAAAATGTGTGTGAGAAAGTAGCTAGGACTGAATTAAGATTGAATAGTTATTTATATCTGTTTCCTGTTTGACAAAGTTCAGCCCCATATTTTACAGTCCACTTTGGATAAGGCTTCCCAGAATAACCTTGAAATGAGGTCTGCTGGTAGGGAGGACCCCAGAACTACATCCTGCAATTCACACTCCATGAACTCCAAGTCTGCTAAACTCAACAACTTCAAAACAAACAACCAAACGTCACTGACCCATTTCCTCTGCAAAGCCCTTTTTTGAAACTCCCAAACACAAAGAAGGAAAGAAACACAAAACAAACAATATATTTAGAAACAAAGGTAGGCTGGGAGATAACACTAAACTGATAGTCACCTCTTATTTTAATTCAGCAAAAGTTTCTCTTCAAAATCTGAAAGATGGCTGGTGGGAGCCTGTGGACTACAACAAACACCATTAGCGATGTATTTAACTCTGATCAGTGTCCAGCATCTTTACCCAATGTCTACCTACTAGGCCCTGGACTAACATTTCTCAGGCTGAGCAACCAAGAAAAGGAAGACCTGAAATCATAGACAAAACATAAGTAAACCATGCCCCTGAAGCTGATGTGCCAAGTCTTTCACTGTAGCCCTGACCTCTACCTCAAGCTTCCAACTTACAGGAACTGTCCACTGTACAGACCCACTCAGACACCCCAGACACCTCAAACTAACATGTTGAAAACTAACCCCCATAGAGCCTATATTTTAGTTCATAGCACCTCACCACCACCCCAGTCACCAAGTAGGAACTGGACATTGCTCAATATTCCTCCCTCTTAAGAATTTCTTGACTCTCTCCATTCTCCATTTCTCACAAGCCATTACTCTCTCTAGTCTCCTATTTCACTGGCCAGTCCTCGTACATCTGCTCCTCCCCATCTCATACCTAAATTGCTCCAGTACCTCCTGGAGGGCTCCCTGCCTCCCCCTTAAATCCTTCCCCACATTGCAGCCAGATTATTCCCACTAAAGTGCCAAGTGATTGCCTGGTTTCACTCTCTTGCTCAGATCCTTCAGCAGATCCCCAATGCTTCCTAAGTAATAACAACATTTGTATGTAGTGCTTTGCAGAGACAATTCACAGCACAACATGTATTAAGATTGATAATAATTCTATCAGGTAGAAGTTACCTAATGACTTGGGGGGGGGGGCATGGGAGGAGATGAGAACTGAATCTAGGAAGCCTGATTCCGGAGCCGGTGCTCTTAGCCAGGGAACTGGCCTCCTCATCATGATACCTGCTCTCCAGGTACCTGTGACCACTTCCTGCCATACACATCCTCAGAGGAACACAAGTTGCCTGGAGTTCCACCCACACCCCAGGCTGTGTGTGCCTCTGCTTATGCTATTCCTCTGAGAGCAATGACTCTCCCAAGGCTCTCACCCTCAGCCCCACCAGCAGCATGTCCAAACAGCTCTTTCTGAGGGTCCCAGTGCCTATTTTCCCCTCCCACCACCACCAAAGTTCCCCTCCCACCTCTATTTTAGCAATTGTTACATTATCTTAATATTATTTTTGCCTGTTGTCCCCAGAAACCATTTCTAATTCAGCCTTAGATACAACACAGGTCCTGATACATACTGAAAAATGTTAGCAGTTCACTTTGAACAACCATACAATGAAACTGGACAATTCTTACAGGATTAAGAGTTGATCTGGAATAAATCCCTGGTGCCTCTCCTTTTCAGCACTTCAAATTTTGCCAATCCACTCAATCAACATTTCCTAATAAACACGCATACCTCTTTTCTCAGGTGTTTTATTCATTTGAAAATCCTACAGACAACACCCTACCAGGGAATCAGCAGATCTCCATTTCCACTGTTTAAGCAACACCCATTGGTAACAAATTAATAAAGAAACATAAAAGCCCAGGCTTTTGGGGACAGACAACCCTCGTCTCACTGTCAAGAATGCATCAAGTCATGAAAACTTAAACACGCTCTAGTTATCACCTCCCCAGACTCAGCACTGAGAGAGCCTGGAAAGATGGGTCAGGCGGACTCTCCCTGCACAGATGAAAAACCACAGCCCACATAAGAGACTGGAGTCCGTATGCCTCAGTAGTCACAAAGCTCTAGCAAAATCCTTCACTCCAGGTCCTTGCTGCACAATTATTTCTTAGGACATGTTGATGACTAAAAATAAAATGTTGTAAATAGGGCTTTACCAGGTCAAGGGAAACATCCAAGTAGGAACCCATTATTATTTTAACCTAGCAGGCAACGTGGAAAAACAACACAGAATAAAAGGAAATGTTTCATTTAAATCTTCATCATTTTGAAGTAGTTTCACCCTAAGAGAAACAAAATAAGAACCTTAAATTTAAGAAATGGTAGAAACGTCAAAAACTAGTAAATGGAAACTACTCAAGAAAACTTATGGTATGGCGCTAATTACCAAGCAGTTGAAATTTCCTAATTAAGATGAAAAACAAACATGAATATCATTTATGTCCTAAACATCAATCCCACAGTCATTTTTGGATCTCTAAGATCGATGACCTTGCTTTAAGAAAGAGACTCCAATATTTCATTTCAAAACTTTTGAAATAATTTTTCTAGAAAACTTCAAAAAAGTGGCCAATTCTTCCTTAAATCAGCCCCTATAGTTACTTTCATTTCTTATCCATTCCTAAAGAGTCCAACTCCTGGTCCATCTTTTCTAGTGTTGTTACAAAATCTCCATTGTGTTTTGATAGGTGGAGCAGATACAGATAAACAGATGGGGGACCAGGAGAGACCGTACTATATGGCAGACATTGGGGGAACTAGTTTATGTGACCAGGAGATTTCTTCTAATCCTTAAAGCACCCCTAGGGATGTGTGTTATTTTCTCCATTTTATAAATGAGAAAAGTGAAATGCCTATTAACTAAATATCAGCCTCACAACTTGTAAATGGCTGGCATCAGGGAGCCTTGTGTTTCTGTGTTGGAGAATGACATTCCTTCCCTTCGACAGTTTCATTAAATCATATCCATTACATTACGTGACAGATGTTGTTTTGATTACTTTAACAAAGTGCATTTGTGTGTGTGTGCAAGAGAGAGAATAGAAATGCAATTATCATAATAGAAAAATGCAACTAAAACCTAATAAAATGATTTCTTTCCCTTCAACTTACAAGTATTAGATTTAAAAAACTAAACTGCCCACATCTAAAAACTCTCCCTAGAAAAAATTTCAACAAAAAAATGAGCATACAACTTTTTATTGACCAGATGAATGATTGCTCAGTCTCCTGTCTTCCACATAGTGTCTGCAACACTACTTCATCTTCCATACATTTAATAACACTTTGCCTAAAAGCCTTCAATAGTTCCCAATCCTCCCAAGGACACTCTAATTCTGCAGACTGCATACAAAGCCCTTGTTGTGATGGACCCATGCTGCACTGCACCCCCTCCCTAGGGCCTTCTCTGACACATCCCCACTCTGTTCCTCCAGCCTCCTTCCCTCCAGAGAAAAGCCAGATCAACCACCCTTCTACCCCTCCAGAACCCAGGGCAAACTTGGCACAGCCCTGAGTACCTTCAAATCTTGGTTTGTCAGCTGCCTCCAACCTCTGACCATGACCTACTCCATGACTACAGTTGCCAGCACATAACAGAAATTCTTCCAAATGAGGATATTTTGGAAGCAAACTTCTGGGTTAACAGAAAAAAACAAAAAGGAAAGAAAGAAAGTGGAGTGGAGCAAAGATGTTATCACAAAGTAGATTCAAGAAATGTACCCAAAGGACTTAAAAACAGCATACTACAGGGACACAGCCAGGTCAATGTTTATAGCAGCACAATTCACAGTAGCTAAACTGTGGAACCAACCTAGATGCCCTTCAGTAGATGAATGGATAGAAAAAAATGTGGCCTATATACACAATGGAATATTACTCAGCAATAAAAGAGAATAAAATCATAACATTTGCAGGTAAATGAATGCAGTTAAAGATAATAATAAGTGAAGTTAGCCAACCCCAAAAAACTAAATGCCAAATGTTCTCTTTGATAAAAGGAGGCTGATTCATAGTGGGATAGGGAGCGGGAGTATGGGAGGAATAGACAACTCTAGATAGGGTAGAAGGGTTGGAGGGGAAGGGAGGGGGCATGGGATTATTAATGATGGTGGAATGTGATGATCATTATTATCCAAAGTATAGGTATGAAGACATGGAATGGTGTGAATATACTTTGTATACAATCAGAGATATGAAAATTGTGCTGTATATGTGTAATAAGAATTGTAATGCATTCCACTGTCATAAATAAATAAATAAATGTGAAAAATGAAGGGAGAAAAAAAATATACTTAGCCTCCTGGCTGTTCCCTGACCAAGGGAACTTCTTCTGCCTCAGGACACTTGCAATGCTGTTTCCTCTGCCTGTAGGCCCATCTTCCCTTTTCTATGTGGCTCACTCAGACATCTTCCATAGGTCTCTCCTTAGTAAATGCATTTCTCTAACCCATGTGTTATTTTTTTTTCTCACTGCTTTAAGGGTCACTGCAGCTTGTATTACCATCTGACATTCTTACACTTATGTTATTCTCTGATTTAGGGTCTTCCCTCCTAGAATATCAGCTCCATGAAGGCAAGGATTTTGTATGACTCACTAGAACAATGTCCTGCACACAGCAGGCGCTCTATAAGTACTTGTGGAATACTTCAAAAGCTCAGCTCTGAATCCTAAGTTCCTCCTGCTGCTGGTTGGGCATATATTATTCAGAGAAACCAAGTCACAAGCAGTAGGTAGATGAATCCACACCAGAAATCAGAAAAAGAAGAGGAAAAAAAGGTTGAGCATGGGAACACTGGGAGACTGGTTATACTTCAAGAATGAAGGATGAAAAAGAAGCCAGAGGAGAAGATGAAGAAAGGCCAGTCCAAGAATTTGAAGAAAAACTGAAAGAGTTGTACTGTGGAATTCAAATGGAAAGTGAAAATAAACGGTTGCATATAAAATTTGTTGACTGGGGGTGGGAGAGGCATAACAGTTGCCATTGACTGAAAGGAGAAGTGGAGAGAAAGAGGGAAGAGTAAGAAAGGGAGAGGGGAATGTTTTTGTTGTTGTTGTTGTTTTGGTTATTTTAGAACAGAAGAGGCTGGAATCCATGAAGGAAAAAAAAAGGCTCAGGAAGATATTAGAGAAAAAAGTTCAAGAGGGAATAGAAAGAGCACAGTTGAACAATCTGACCTGTAGGAAATAGGAAGGGGAGAGACAAGGAGAGAAACTGCTGGAGGAGAGGGAAAGAGGATTCCATCTCTAGTGAAGGAGTTCATAAGGTCCTGTCTAAGGGAGGACAAATACGGATGTGACTGAAATAATTTTTAAAAGATCTCTGCGGGCTGGAGCTGTAGTTCAGTGGTAGAGCGCCTACCTCGAACATGTGAGGCACTGGGTTCCATTCTCTGCACCACATAAAAAATAAATAAATGAAGATATTGTGTCCATCTACAACTAAAAGAAAAAAATTTTAAAAAATCTTTGCAGCTAGAAGGCAAAAGAATCAAATTTCCCGCTATCTAAGAGGCACCCAGGATTCCTAGGGCACAAGAAAAAAGACAGGAGAGCTTGTGAATGAAAGCCAGCCAATAGGTGACAGCGGCTCTTGTCATGCAGAGTTTGCAGCTGGCTAGGAGAAAAATACCTGGATCTCAACAGCCCCGTAAAGAACATATTCTGGGACTGATCACAAGGATTTGAACTGAACAGTGAACTAAGAGCAGCAGGTATGGGTGGGGCTCAGAGAACTGGGCAACAGGGAGGAGACTTTCAAAATCATCAGGAGAATGAGAAGTTTAAAGTAAGAGAAGTGGAGGCTTAGAAGACTAAGGTCCGGTCAGTGCTAGGAGGAGACAGGAACACTGCTAAGAGAAGGAGGGACTCTTAATGATCCTAGCAGGCTTGATTGATTAATTGATTGTTATCAATGGATCTTTTATTTATTTTTATTTACTTATATGCAGTGCTGAGGATGAACCCAGGGCCTCACACAGGCCAGGCAAGTGTTCTATCACTAAGCCACAACTCCAGCCCCTATCCTGGGGGTCTTGATAAGAGAGATTACAGAGGAGGGGGGGAAATGCAGGGATGTGAGTAGCAGTGAAGGGACCTGAAAGATCAGATAAAAAGCTGGTTAAGGTGACAGAGGGACATTTGAAGATGGAGTGGAGCCCAGAGGTACCGGGGCGGACGTCGGAAAACCATGTTAGCTGTGGAGTGAACTAGACAGAAGTCCCTGTCAGGACAGCCCAGCTCTGCAAGATCTAGGATTACAAAGGGGCATAACAAAGGTTGCTGGGGGCCCCATTTTAGTCCACCTAAAACACCATTCACTCTCTGAGGTAAAATACATTCTAAAAACCAAGGTCAACTTCCTAAAAGTGACAAAGTTAATTTAGGTGTAGACTATTTGGCAATCTAACTTCAAATATGTTTTCAATCAAATGCTGTACTAAATTAAATTGCTTTTTTCATTCAGTATTAAATATAGATTGGAAACACTAAAATAACAACAACACTACTATTGTGCACAGAAGCTAAGCAAATAATTCAGCTTCCTCGATTTAGGCAAGAAGGAAGGAGAAGAGAAGCAAACAATGGCATAAGACTTTACACTTTTTACGATAAAGCACATACTTCAACCGTTCTAAGGTGACTAAAACGACAGTCAGGTTCATCAGACATAACTTTCGTAGCCTTATATTGAAATACACGACCAGGGTAACTCCACATCACGTACAACCACAAGAGTGGGAACCTAAACAGAATAAGTTAGACTCTATGCATATACAATGCCAAAATACATTCTGCTGTCATGTATAACTAAAAAGAATTTTTAAAAAGAATGGTCTAGAGTGAAGCAAGAAACAAATATCTATTGATGTTCTAACAGACATCTAAGTATTGTTACTAAATTATCCAAATCTTGTTTGTGGAAGTTGCTTTTCCACAAGCAGAATCAAATTAAGGAAAAGCCAGAACTTTAAAATTAACTGAATATTAACCCTAACCAATATCAGAAGTCTGTATTGGGGGACCAAGAATAATGCCCAAATAATCAGCATGTAATCCCCTATAATCACCCCCACCTAGCAGCAGGGAGTGGAGGTAAGGAAGGTTGAAAACCTGAGAAAAACAAAGTGTCACTAAATGAAAAGCTAGCTTATTCCAGTCACTAGAGAAAACTAGAAATAGGTTGATTTTAAAGTTATAGTTAATTATATAATTGAGATAAAAGGTCTGCTCACTTAAAAATAGGACACATTATAAGTACTTGTATAAGGTTAAGATATCAGTGAGATTATTATTTGTCTAAATTAAAAGAACTTCCCCACATTTTGGTAATCTTTTGAGTTCACTAACACATTCCTTGAAAAATAGGAGATGAGGACTGGGAGATGACAGAATATAACCAGACAAATTGTCTTTCAAAGATTTAAAACAAAAACAAAACACCTGTGGATTAAAATAGAAGCTGTAAAACTATTTCCATGGAACACTGATGCACTGGGTCATGAACAGAGGTGTTCCATTATCCAAAATCACACAACAAAGACCCTTTGCCAAGTAGCAGAAGAGCACAGTTAACGAGGTCATTCTCAATTTTGTGATGTATTGGTATTTTTTAACCTTGGGTACACTTTTCTACATAAGCCTCTATAATATAGAGAATATGATTTATTAAAGACTTATACCATTAGTTACTTGAAGCTTATCTTTTCAACACTCTGGGTGTGACAGGAAGACTGCTGTTAACTTCTGGCACTTCAGATCTTCCAGCTCTGTCATCTCTACATGATTTGAGAATCAACTCTAGCAATAGTTGGACATCTGCATACTTTTTATAATTAATCTTAATAATAGGCCATAAAGAACTTGACAGGAGTAAGGGACAGCCTCTTAGTACCATGGCTCTAAATCACAAAGGCTGTCATGATGGTTTTATGAAAAGGGTAAAAGATAACCATGGAACATGGCAAGGCTAACCATCTTAGACAATATGGGCATAACCTTGCTTTAACTACTCCAGTCTTTCAATTCTGGGAATTTATATTCCCAGGAAAGATTAGTTATTGAAATGGACACATATATAATCACTTTAGGCAATATTCCGACTCAAATGACTATCTTAATTTTGCTTTCCTTATTCTTGTATTTACTTCTTACTTTTTTGTGGGGCGGGGTGTCCTAGGAGCAATATGCCACTGAACTGAGAGAGGGTCTTGCTAAGTTGTTGAAGCTGGCCTTGAACTATCAATCCTCCTGCTTCAGCCTTCTGAATCACTAGGATTACAGGCATATGCCACTGTGTCCAGCTTTATATTTAGTTTGATCAGCTGGAAATAATTAAAAAGGAACATACCAGGCACAAAAGTGATTTTTTTTTCCTTTTGTGGAGCTGGGATTTGAACCCGGAACCTTGCATACATGTCCTACTCAAGTGCTTCACCACTAAGTTACACCTTCATTGCACACTGTCATGAAGGACAATGTAATGAGTTTAAAGCATACAAATCACTTTATAAAAAAATTCAATTCACTATAAAAATGTAGATTAACAATTATTATGAACTAAATAAAAGATACATAAAATCAATAACGTACAACCTTATTTTAGGAGGTCAAGATTATGTGAGGCACTGGATTCAATCCTCAGCACCACATTAAAAAAAAATGAATGAGCAAAATTAAGTTGTTGTGTCTATCTACAACTAAAAATATTAAATAAATGAATGAATGAATGAAAAAATAAATAAATGGTAGAATCTAGAGTTGAGATATGAAGATCTAGAAGGTAGTCACTCTCATACCCAGCTGAGAGATGTATAAACTCGTATATTTTCTGGGAAGACACTGGCAATATATATTAGGGGGGAAATGGTCCATACATTTGACTACAATTTTTCATACCAAAAAGTTTATTTTAGGAGAAAAATCTTAAACCTATATATTAGAAGTAAAACACCACCTGTCCTGCCCATACCCTCCTGTAGGGCAATCCCACTCCAAGCCCCTGAGATCCACACACAAAACCCAGAGCCCAGGCCCAGCAGACTGATCTAGAGTCAACACTTCACCCAGGAAGAACTCAGGCTTAGGCAGGCCAACACGTGACTTCTGACTTTGAACTACACAGATAAACTGGCAAAATTCCTTTCTCATAGGCATTTCTATTTAGAAAGTAAACCAGGCTTGTAGACTGTAGTCAGCATTAGGGCCGGTGAGCATGGGGAAGGTAAATCCAAGTTCAACGTAAATAAGCAGATAAGTTGTTTGATTCATTTTTATTATAATCATATACTATTTTCAAAACTAAAAAAGATGCAGAGCCAGGCACAGTGGCGCATGCCTGTAATCCCAGCCTCTGGCTGAGGCAGGAGGATCCAAAGTTCAGTCAGCCTCAGCAACTTAGCAAGGCCCTAAGCAACTTAGCAAGACCTTGTCTCAAAATCCAAAAAATAAACAAGTAAATAAATATACAAAATCCAAAAAAACAAATGCAGGGAATTTTCAGTAAAAAATAACCCAAAGTATGTACCTGGTTGCTTAAGAGAAGAGGATCCTGGTTTCCCCGAAGCTAAGAACCATCAGTGTCCTTTCCAAGCCCACACAAAGAAAGTGCCACTGGCAAAACAGGGACAGGTACTTGTTTTCAGGCCACAATTGTTGGTTTCCTCTCTGCTGTTGGTTTCTTTTCAGAGCCATATATAAACACAGCAGTACTGACTTACAATATTTGCTGCCCTAACAATAACACTGTGCATTTGCAAAACACGGTTAAGTGAAGGTATGGGAATGTATGTAGACACCACCTAAAATGACTGTACTGTCCTAGAACCACAGGCTGCTGGTGTGTGAACCACTTGGAAATCAACCGACCTGCATAACACAGATAGGTACCAGTGAGGGACATCACATTTTCATTTTATTCATGTATTATTTCAATTAGGCTCATTTTTTTTAAAGGATCAGAGGCAGCTTAAAATTAACTACAGAGAAAATTGCGATGTTCAGAAAAGAGAAATTACTAATCCATAAAGATGACACTTTAAGAGAGCCTACTTCCTTTTGAAAGGAAGTCCTGGATCATAAACTGACCTTAAATTCAAATATAATCCTTTCACTGTCCCTAGAGTATTTCCAGAATATACCAACTCCCCAAGGCGCACAACTCCATCTGCAGCCCTAGGACACAGTGAAGAAAACTCCAGTTTCTCTTAGTATATGCTCGGAACACAAATCACTTCTGTGATCCCAAGATGTGTGGGGATTTCTCCCAGCAGTTAGCCAACAATTTCTGCAGCAGACACCAACTGAGCAGCCTCCAGTTCCATTCAAGAGGATGTACTGGACCTGAGCAGTCCCACCAGACTGACCCCTACTCCAGTCACCAGTCACTAGCCTCCAGTTGTTTTACCTGTGCTTCTGACCCACAGGCTTAAATTAGGGTTCCTGCCACCCCCTCCTCTGGTTTGATTAATTTGTTAGAACAGCTCAAAGAACTCAGGGAAACTCACTTAACAGTTTATTGTGAAGAATATTACAAAACAAAAAAAAAATGCAGAAGAAGAGATGCATAGTGCAGAGCATGAGGGAAAGAGCACAGAGCTTGCCTGCCCTCTCTGGGCACACAACCCAGAGGAACCTCACATGGTTAGCCCTCCAAACCCTGTCCTTCTGGTTTCTTTGGAGACTTCACTGAATTAGCATGACTGATGCATAGACAGCCCCGTAGAAACATAATTGGACAAAAGAGGAATGAGATAATGCTAACAGACTGTGTGCAGAATCGTGGCCTGTCAGTTCAGGCTCTTGTCTATCTCTACAGCATTCCTTCAACCCTGGTGTGGGGCAGGGTTCCTTCTGAAATAGGGGTCCTGTGATCTACTATCTAACAATGCTGCTCAGAGAATTTCTTTATGGTCAGCTCCACAACAGAAAGTTGAGGGGAGATCAGAGAACACTTTTAGATTTTATGATCTGCCTTGGGAACAAAAGGGAGCAGAGGAAAGGAGGACAGGAGAAGGTCAGAGAGAGAGGTTTTGCTTTCTGGGGCCTGCTTCTGAAGCCTAACACCCCATAATGTTATTCTGGTCTCTTAGGAAATAACAAGGGCTATAGGAGTCATGAGCCAGGAACCATGGATGAAAACTCACAGAAGCCAAAGACCCCAAAGTAGCTCCATCTTCTCTGGAACAATGGAAAGCCACCCAGATCACAAGTGGAGTGTTGGAAGAGGGCCACAGAATGGAAAGCTCAGATTCTCCCTAAGATTCAGTCATCAAACTAAAACTGCTAAGAAACTTCAGGACCACAGGCACAAAAGGCCCAGCAAAGCCCCTCTAGGCCAAGCTGGGGTGGGGAAGAGAGGCATAGTGCAGTGGTATGGGAAGGACATGACTCCAGAGGAGGCTGTCTTGGAGTCTGGAGGGCAAACATATTTCATAACACGAACCACCACACAGGCCAGTACAAAGGAGAGTGGCATGTTTATACTCTGTCCATACAGCTGAGTTAATCCTCACTTTCCAATGGAGACACCTTGGTCCTGCCAAGCTATGTTCTTGGGCCTCAGCTGAGAGCACATCAGTCTGCAGGTTATTAGATGTTCCCACGGAGAGCTGAGTAGTGCAGCTGGGATGGTTCTGAGTGAACCCAGCACTCACCAGGCCTCTAACCAAAGAACAGAACAATCTGGTGAGAACCATGAGTGCTCACCCATCTAATGTGCAGTACCCACTCTCACCCCCGCACACACACACACACAGAAACTTAACCTTGGGGTTGGCTGCTATCAAACAGTTCTGTTATCCATCCATGATTATTCATGCCAGAGGCACAATAAATCAGTAAATGAAAAACTGCAGAATGCCCCTAAACCATTTCTTTCCAGAGTGTAATTTTGCAGAAACTCAATATTTCCATTAACCTGCTTATCCCATGCATCTCCTCCTTCCCAATACTAAAATCAGCTGAAATTCCCTGAAGTGACTAAACATGGATTGGGAGTGAGTGGGAAAAAGAAAACCATCCAGGACTTTAACAAGCTTTCGTGGTTAAGAGGTCATCAGTGTTCAGACATTCAAAAGTCAACTGTACCTTCTAGAGTCTCACATTGCAGGGGAGATAAGTGATTACAATCAATCTTGCACATTTCAGGGAAAATACAAACATAATAGTAGGACCAAGTAATGTGCTCTCTGACAAACAAGATAATTAGTCATATGAGAACATATCATAATGTTGAATAACATCATAATTACAGCATTGCTTTATACTTAGCAAAAAGATCTCATTCCCAGCCAGCAAACAAACACAGACGCTTGAAAGTCACCAAAAATCAAAAACCTACCCAGAACACCCTTAGAATTTCCACCCCCTTTGCTGGTACAACTGACTCAGTCAATACAGGAGCACAGGAATGGAAGAAGTGCTAGAATTCACCCAGCAATCTGAAACCATTTCCCTCAAAGAACCTAAATTTGTTCACTTTCACGAGTGACACAAACCTGTATCCCAGGGCTGCAGCCTTGGAGGAAAAGCACTAACATGTACCTGCAACCATTCCACTGGGATACGTGCAGTATGGGCTTCTTTAATAAGGCCACTCTGGGATGTGCATCCCAGGTTCTGCTCTCTTCCTCCCATCCCATTCCCATGTCACCAGAGCTGTCCTCAGTCTGAATACAAACCATGTTCCTCTGTTCAAGCAGAAAGGGAAGCAGCAGCAGCAGCAGAGTAGGTGGATGGAAGTGATTCCTTCTATCCCGGTTCCCGCAGTACAATCCTATCTGAGTGCTTTGTTTTCATGACAACCACAGAAATACTAAGCCACCATGCATTTCTTTGACATTACAATGAATTCCAGAACTCCTCCTTGTCTTCCTTGGTTATGCTTAGCTGGTCAGAGTCTGGACTCTTGCTTTTGGCACCCCAGAAACTAATGAGAGTTGAACAAGTCCTAGAAATCACACTCATACTAACACAACTCAAAAGCCACAATGTTCAAAGGAGACACATATGCCAAAAGAATACAGGGCTCCGGTTAAACTGATTTACTACTTAACAAAGAAATGAAAATCCTGATTTGAAAAACTTCTTTGTCAAGTGAACAGCATATTTTTCCCATCACAGAGGGGCAGGATGCTCTACAACTCAGGTTGTTCTCAAACTGAGGATTGAACTGAGCACAGAATCAAAGAGCCAGGAAAAAAAAAAAAAAAAAAAAAACCTTCTGATGCCACATGCCACAGTCCAACCTCCTTGTTTAACAGATAAAGATCAGGACAGGTACCCAAAGTCAAATAATCATTGCATTATACATAGTCCCACACACTCAATCATCAATAAATGACACCATCCATCCCCAAACCACCCAATCTCAGAACCCAGAATACAGCTAGACAATGAGTAAACTCTATGTTTCTCTGGATAGGCTTAACTAGCAAGGGCCCAAGGGGGAAAAAAATAATTTTTCCTTGTTTCTGACCTAACTTGCTAAAAGAAGACAGGCAAGTAGACAACTGCTCTCATTTGTGAGGAGTGAGGTACTACCAGTGAGAAGCTGTTTCCCAGGTCAGAAATAACTCCAACAGGACTTACAGACCCAGCAGGGGAGAGTCCTGGTCCAGCTGGTTGTTAAGCATTCCAGCCACATCCATCTGAGGGGAAAATGCCTGCACTATGATGTCCTACAGGAAATAACCTTTCTTGCTCACCAACCACACCCGTAAAAACAGCTAATTTTGTTTTTGAGTAGCTCATGTTTAGAGTTCACAATCCAGGTGGACCACTGGGAATTAACTAGGTAGAATTTTTGATAAGGTATCTTACTCTGCTCAAAGCTATCAAGCCAACTCAGACAGGCCTTCTAGAATAATCAGTAGATTCCTCCAGGGTCAGTACGCCATCTTACCTCTAGAGCTTATCACTATACTTAACCTACAGTAGATATTCAACAGAAATTTGTCAAACTGAACTGGACATACATGGAGTATGAAAATATGTGAATAAAGTATGAAGAGAACTTTAAAAGTCTGGAGTTTGTATTTTTATATTTGTAATCATATAGCATATGCACTGAAAATATGCTCAGAGAATATATAATCTAGTATTTTTTTATATAGCAGAAAACTGAGACTCAGCAGAGGAAAGGTAGCTGCACCATACTTACCTACTATGGGTACAGAGCCATTTCTCACACACACACACCCACAAGACCACCACCTTTTCTAGAGGAGAGGGAGATTGTTTGCTCTTATTATCTATGAATGAGAGAGCAAAAGTCCTGATAAAACTCTGATAAACTGGGTTCCCAAAATGAGTTTTCACTTTAATTATGTTCCAGAGGAGAACGTGCCTAATTGCTTAGTCAATGTGCTAAATTTACCTGGGATGATAAATGTTTTTAATACAAAATCTTTCCTGAAAATCATTAAATCAATGGAAAACTACAGACTTTTGAAATAATTACTCATGTGCAAGTAACAGCCGTTTCACTTTGAGATATTATATCTCAAACTCTCTAAGTAGACTATTTGTCCAACATACTTTTCTGTACATAAAAACCCCCATCTTCCACATATATTCTAAATTCAAACCAGTATTTCTGACTTTTTTTAAAAAGATAGAGAAGAGAGAGAGAGAAAGAATTTTTTAATATTTATTTTTCAGTTTTCGGTGGATACAACATCTTTATTTTATTGTTATGTGGTGCTGAGGATCGAAATTTTGATCAAAAATTTTCCCCAAGACCCAAGCCACCACCTAAGCCTCTGACTTCAATGCTGCTTTACAGCCAGGGACAGAATCAAAAGCAGCAGAATCTGGGGGAATTTTAGTGATAATTTCATTCAACCTTATCACTCTACAGAAGCGAAGGTCCAGATTATAAAATATTTTGCCCAGGGCCTGAATCAAAAGGGAGTCATTGCTTTTATAGAATTGATTTTGAGACTCTCAAATGACTCATTACTAAAAAACACTCTCTTCCCTTAAAAAAGAAAAAAAAAATCAAACTTCAGTTATCTATTTTCATTCCTTTGTTAACAAATATATTCCTATTTCACATCCTATGTCTAATTATTACTAGTTTTGTCCTTTCTTTTCATTAAAACAATTACTTTCTTCTATTTCTCATTAATAAAATGGTAAAATATATTGATCTTTCCATGCAGAGTACAGAGCCCCTTCTTGTATTCATGTGATCTCACTGAGAAATGAACATTTTTCATGTTCCAAAACTTTAAAGATTTAATTCACCAATTTGCTTATTACTCCTCTTTCCCCCACCCCAACACAAAAAATCAGTGTTCCTTTCATCTTAAAAGTTTAGACAGGAAATTAGATGATGCAATTCAGCGAAATGAACAGGCACTTAACTTCTTTTGCAGCATTTGGGAACATAATGGGCACAAAGGGAGTCATTGGGCAGTAAAACTTCTAGCTTATCTTCTCATCCAGGTTGAATTCATTTGGATGGGGTGAGAAAGCAGGATAACAATATAGCAAATTTTCCATTTTGCTGATTACAATTGGTGGGAAAATGCTAAAGCAGAGATTACAGGGTCAGCAGCATAGAACTGCATTGTGGTTTTTGAAAAAAAAAATCAATTATAGGCTGAAGGGAATGATGCATTTATAAAAACCAGAAAATACAAAATAGAAAAACAAATGTATTAGTTTTATGATAACCCAGCTATGATAAACAGTTTGCATTTTAAATCTATAGCAGACAAAGCTGAAGTAGAATGGCAGTTCAAATACCCCAGCTATGCTACCACTGTCACTCTTAACAAATCAAACAATACTAAGACACAATGAAGCAAATTTTATTCAAAGATTTTTCTACCCCCATAGTACAGTCAGGAAAACAAAAGGAATCATGTAATTTAAAAAGGACTAAAGGAAAAAGGTAGTATTTTGATCATGAAGTATAATAAGAAAGATACATGTATGTTTCCTAGCCCATTGTCTATAAGCCTACAACTCCAAGCAGAAAGGAAACAGGAAACTACAGCAAGACATCTAATGAAACAATGACGCCAAGACAGTAGAAAAGCAGTCCTCTCTACCTGGATGACTTCCAACATTGCATCCATCCATGCAACAAACAATCACCAAATGCTTACTTTGGGTCAGGCATTCTTCTGAGCAATAGGATAGAGCACTGAATAAAGCAAAGAGGGATGCTAACCATACAAATTCCCAACTTTAACTTTGCTTTAGGGCTGCAAGAATGCATTTCCAACATGGCACCTCCAACTCACACATCTAAAGCCAAGGTCATCTTCTTTGCTTCCCAAATTACTCCTTCCATATGTTCCCTGTTTCACTTAAAGATTTTGCTTTTCCTAACCACGAACTTTTAAGTCATGTGAAACTACAACCTCTCCTTCATTTCTACCTCTACCAACTCTTTTAATGCATCCCCAAAAACCTGATCACTGAGGTTCTACAAAGTTGCTTTAATCCATCTCCACCTTTTCATTCCCTCTAGTATCTGATTAAGGAACCTCACCATCTTTTGCCTACATTATGGTAAGAACTGAGGGTTCTGGATCTAACTGAGGGTTTGGGGTCTTCCCTCTGAGGACTGCTCAATACATCCTTTTCATTTCAGTTGACAGCAACCATGTCCTTCCCCACAAAACCTCACATCAAGTCTTAACTCCACTCTTCATTCTTCTCCATATCCAATCCATCAGGAAACTCTATCAAATTCAGCTCCAAAACAGAATCATACTCTTTGACCACTTGCCACCACCTCCACTCCACTCCTCCTACCCTAGTTCAAGCCAAATTCATCTCTACACAAGCTCTAACAGCTTCCCAACTGGTCCCCCAGCTTCATACTCTTTCCCTTCTACAGTGGCGATCCTTTTAAAATGCAAGTTCATTGATATCATTGTCTACTCAAAACCCTGTAAGGTACACACTGCCACTCACAGTAAAAGCCAAAAATCCTTAAAAAAAAGTTCTCAAAGCCCTAAATGATCTGGCCTATCCCTTTCTCCTTTTTGTTTTCTAACCTCATCTCCTCTACTTTCTCATTCACTCATTCCACTTTTTCAACTCCAGGCACTGGCCTCTAAAAGCTTCCTCAAATAGAAACACTCCTGAGTATCTCTGCACTATGGTCCTTAATACCAAGGACACTCTTTCCTTCATGGTTACTTCCTCCCTCCTTCAAGGCTTCTCAAATCTACCTCCCCAGCAAAACTTACGTTGAGTACCTACCTGGTTCACACTGCAAATTCCTCCTCTGCACTCAATCCCCTTTACCCTGTGATGTCTTTCCCCAAAGCAATTATCTTCTTCTAACATATGATATGTAGTTTGCTTGCTGTATTTGTTGTCTACCATGTTTCTCCTCAGTAGAATATTAGCATATATAAATTCTACAAGGGGAGAGACTTTGTCTCTTGTTCATGGTTTTATGCCAAGTGTCTCAAATAGCACCTTGAAGATGGCTAAGTTCAACAGGGACTGAATCAATGATCATGCTGATCACTGCTCACAGCTTATCTGCTCCAAAGTCACCTTCCTACACACAGCTCATGATGTCACTTCCCTGCCATAATTATAATTTTTTAAAAATTAGCTTCCTCTCAAAAAACAAAGAATAAATCTCATAAATCTCTTGGCTGATTCCTTCTGGCATTTTTGCTTTAATGCCAACTTTTTCGTGTTACAACTATTGTCACTATTCTACAAAACATTTCTTCCTAAAATAATAGCACAACACAGGAGTTGTTTGGCCTTTTTATGGCATTTTAACTCATTTAATTTCCTTTTTAGAAGTTATTGATTTTTTTAAGAAAAAATATTTCCAGTGTGAGCACAGCCACTTCCAACACTGTTTAGAATACATAGAAGGAGCTATAAAAACAACATTAAATAATGACACATTTGCAAAAGTTCTGATGGGAATAAATAAGGATCAACTGACATTAACAACCACGAGCCACACTTAGGCAGCTTTGAGACTGAATAAACCATAATGATTCAGTTTCAATTGGAGGAGGACTCTGAATTATTTCAAGTTTTACACATCACACTTCATATCACACTCTTTCAAATGTCTATGAAGATGTACACAAGTCATAGCTAAGTGCCAAGAAAATGCCAATAAAACAAAAGTTTTCTATAGTCAGAATCTCTCTCTACAAAAGTTTGCAAGCACATCTATTCCATATATCTAGATATACTTTTATGTAAGAGACAGACTTAAAGAAAGCCCTTAACACCTTTTATTAAAAAAAAACAAAACTATGGACTGATCTTGTATATGAGACTATTGGTAACTTCTTCTAAGCAATTACTACAAATCGGCTCCAGGTTCAACATTTTACAGGTATTAACTCATCTAACCTCCACCAGGACCTTAGGAAGTTGGTACTATTGTTATCCCTATTTACAGAAGAGACTGCGGTTCAGAGATGTTAAGTAACTTGCCCAATACCACAGAACTACTACATAAATCCATCTTTTACTTCAGATCCTTTGTCCTAAACCATGGGTGTCAGGCTTACTGCTTTGGGTGACTCTTCCAAAGTATGAAAGAGAAACAAACCAGCTACCCTAACACCCTTTGAACCTAAGCACCTTGACCAGGCCCAGGATCCCACCACGGCAGCCATGTGAGAACAATGGAATCCCAGGAATCGCACCTGCAAGCCTGCAGGTTAGGAAAAGCTCTCTCCTTCAGAACCAGGAGTTAGGTATGGGAGACTTATCTCCCCCTTGGCTGTTTGTAATGACCTTGAGCTCAGCTTCTGCTGGCCTTGTAGAAAGAGGAGGGGAAAAAAAATGTGTATCTGCTGAAAAGGAAGGAAACAGATGTGGGAGAGAATCAATAAAAGACAAAGATCCTGCAGCATGTCACCAAGCCCTCTTGGATTGATTCCAGGCCTTCCTGGGTATGGGCACATCCCTGCCCTTAGATAGGATAAGAAATCCCAGAATCTAGAAAATCAATTCCCTGTTTGTATTTAGTTGAAGTGCCTACTGAATTTTATTATTCAATGCTTAGATTCAGGTTCATACATGGGCTGAAAACATATGAGAATGTGAAAAGTCAGCATTTAGAAAGATAGTCAACTGAATTAATAAAATGTGTCCAGAATAACAAAAGCTGGACAGCTTCAAGACACAAGAAAATAGGGGGTTTACCTCAGAGAGTTAGAAGATGGAATGAACTCAAGAGGAAAACCAAGTGACATATTAAACCAGCACCAATAAAAACTCCCCCAAAAAGCAAGTTTCCTGTCGTATTACTAATGATAAGGAGCACACATGAGAGAAACAGAACATAATGAGACCCATTTTCAGGTAGATGAAAAGCAATTCCTTTACGATCACAAGATTGTATATTCAAATTAAAACTAGACAATTATATTGTCTCATTTACAAAACAACAGTCAGAACAAACACTTCAAAAGATAGGCAGTCACCTTATAGTTAGCTCTTCAATACTGAAATGAACTTGGAGTATTTGGGTTCTTAGATCTAATGAGCAAAAGATATTATGTACCATCTCAATCCATGCAAAACTATGCTTCTAATGATTCCAAATGATTTTCACAGGCCAGGAGACACCTCCCACATTCATACCCATGTTAGATGCTGGAGACACACAAATGTCTCCATAAGTACTATGAGGCCCTCTCCCCCATCCTGTAGTAACAGATTATTAATAGTCACATCAAGTGCTGCAGCACTTACTACAGAGTAAAGAAAGGACAAAAACTGTTTTCTGGAGCAATTTTGAGGCTGAGCAAGAGTTTTATAAAGGATTCCTAATAGACTCTGTTGGTTTATTCTTGTAAGTCTTTCTTAACCCTTTTTTCATATTTTTGTTATTATGCTTATATTACACTTTCTTTAAAAAAAACTGAATGACAACCTCATATCTTGAAGCAAAAAGAATGTTTCTGTTCTTTTCTATCTACTTTATGTTCACCAAGATAAATAAGTATCTTCAATTTCCTGTAGTTGGAGGCAAGCTCTTCTAGCAGAGAAAGGTAGAGAACAGCTCAGGTGGACACCCCCAGAGTACCCTTGGGGATGTGCAGTATTCTTTTTTTTTCCTTCCCCCTTCGGTACTGTGGATTGAACTCAGGGATTGTTGGTTGGAATATACCAGATTACCAAATTCTCATCGATTTCTCATCTTAAATCTCATCAATTTCTCACTTTTCCTCTCCTGGGATTATAGAAACCTAATATTTCCTATTATCCTATATTATAATCAGTAACCTATGCATTCCTTGTAGCATTTTTCCCCAAAGATTACTAGACTCCATTATTATCTGAATATTTATCAAAAGGTAATATAGACCTACAGAGTCATCCCTTCATATGTAGCTATGAAAACTGTTTTACAGCGAGGTCCCATTGAATTTTTGTTCCACCATCCTCTGAATAATGTTTTAAATCTGCACAACCTCTTACACATTTTTTAAGTGGACATCATTTCCAACTTGTAAATATCCACAAATAAAACCATTAATCACTCTCTTATATAGATAAAAAGCTCTGTAAATATCACTGAAATTTAAAAAGCATTACTGTAAAAAAGAGCAAGCTCCTCTTCAGTCTTACCTCCTTTTTGATTCTTCTTGAATTCCTATCTTTCCCTATCCCCAACAGAATATGAATATTAACATAATTTTTTCATGTTTATAAGTATTTACTGATCATTCTTATGTTTCCCTGTAAATAAAGTGTGTATAGTTGATATTTCAAATTTTAATTTCATGTTACAAGTTTTAAATACTTTAAAAAATATATTTTTCTTGAGCTGGGTTGTAGCTCAGTGGAAGAGCACTTGCCTAGCATGTGTGAAGCACTGGGTTCAATTCTCAGTACCACATACAAATAAATAAAATAAAGGTCCATCAACAACTAAAAAATAGCTGAATTTTTAAAATTTTTTAAAAATTAGCTGAATTTCTAAACTTAATGGCCGACAACTGAATGAATACACACACACACACACATATATTTGTGCATATTTCATATGTACATATATAATGCATATATGTGTATAAAATGTTGATATATCCATTATACATAAAAAGTAAACTTTTCAGTAACACATTTCTTAATAGAATGTAAAAATAAAATAAAAACATTTATGTTTGAATGTAATAAGGTTCATCATGAATTCTATTCCTTTTTCATATTTTTTACATGCAGATATATGCCATTAAAAACCTGTTCTCGTAAATAAGTAGATGAGAATAGAAGTTTTGCTGCTGTGATGTTATTTAATTCTTTTGACATCTTCCTAGTTAAATGACAAAAATCACATCAAGACATAAATATCTCAAAAGATCAATTCAACAACTTGAGCATATTTGCTTTAATTTTATTGCAAGAAAAAAATAAAAATGGTTTGTTATCAGGTCATATTAGAATGTGTCATATTAGAATCAATTATTTTCTCAACACCAGTACCAAATTGTGAATTTTTTCTTCCTTTTGTGCCCTGGAAGTTTCTACTCCAGAGGCTGATGCATCAGGATTTAGAATGAGAATGAGCAATCCCTTTGTCTCCAAAGTGTAAGGAGAGTTAAAAGGTTGATAGCATGTATTTTAGTCACCTTTTGCCACTGTGACCAAAAAAGCTGATAAAAACATGTAGAGGAGGAAAACTTTATTTTGGCTCACCATTTCAGAAGTCTCAGTCCATAGACAGCCAATTCCACAGCACTGGCCCAATGTGAGGCAGAACATCATGGCGGAAGGGCACGGAAGAATAAAGCAGCTCAGGCCAGGGCCACAGGAAGCAGAGAGTGAGAGACCCCCGCCCCAAGGTCAAAGACATACCCCAGTTACCTATTTCTTCTAGCCACACCCTACCTGCCTACAGTTACCACACACTTATTATCAATGGATTCATCCAGATTCAGGCTCTTATAACCCAAACACTTCACCTCTAAACCTTCCTGAATTGTCTCACACATGAAGCACCTCATATCTAACCTGTAACAGTAAAGGAGAAGCTACACAATGGGCATTGATTTCCTTACAATCACATTGCTGCTCACCTACCTCTTGGAATATTTTATGTATCCACAAAGGCGTACATATGCCAGCTACAACACAATGATTGAGCTCTGTTCATTCATTCATTCCACACAATTTTACTGAGTAACTATAGCATTCAATACACCTCCCTAGGCACTGGTGAAACAGCAGTGACAACTCTTTGCCCTTATGATCCTTTTAAGAAGCAGCACACAATCTGTGAGGTCTTTCCTTCTTTAAATTGATTTTCTCAGGTACAGCCAGAGTGGCCCAAGTGCTCTAGAGCCTGGGAAAAGGCACTCTGCTCTTCCCACCACAAAGAGCTATAAACCCACTTAGTCAACAGATAATTATTAAATATCTACTGAATTTCAACTAAACTCAAAGGAATACAGTAATGCAACTGATTCTCTACTGTATTAAAAAAAAAAAAAAAGCATAATCTCTTCTAGTGGCTTTGGAGACTGAGACAAGAGGATTGAGAATTCAAAGCCAGCCTCAGCAATGGCGAGGCACAAGCAACACAGTGAGACCCTGTCTCTAAATGAAATACAAAATAGGGCTGGGGATGTGGCTCAGTGGTTGAGTGCCCCTGAGTTCAATCCCTGGTACCATTTTAAAAAAAAGCAGAATCTCATTCAGATTCACTTTGGATAACATGTTATCACTTCAATAAATTTGAATTCTACAAAGCAAAGACCAAATCATACCCAGTGTTAATTAAATTTTTCTCTGTATACATAATATTAATTTATTGTGCTTTAAAACTGAAACATAATTTTGTTTCCAAATCCATAGAAGTGAATAAACTATATCCTGACTATTGACTGTATTCTAGCATAATTTTTAATCATTGACAAAAACAAATTGTTCTTCCTATCAAGAGAAAAGTACTAGTACTGAGGACCAAACATTTGTCAAGAAAACAATTCCACCCCACATAAAAGCAATAACATAAAAAGGCACATTTCCTAAATGGAAATTTCCACCAGATACACTCCCGGTGAAAACTAAGAGCTACCATGTCATTTAAGTTGGAATATTAAAAGTATTTTAAGTTCCTAAGTTAAATGACTCTAAAGGTTTTTTTTTTTTTTTATCAATCAAAGAGCCTCTCCACCCAACCACACAGATACAATTTACATTTATCAAAAGAAACTTCACAAAGCCCCTTTATAAAGGGTGATCGTAATGTAGCTAGCTAGTCAATTTCCTAGTCCTTTTTTTTTTTCTTTGTTTTTCTTTTTTTTAAAGACTTGGGGGGGGGGAAAGGATATTTGCAGTTAGGAGACAGAAATGTTATATTTCATATGTGAATTTTAGTTAATATAGAATACACAATTAGATCCTATATACAAAGGCCCATGTGTTAAAGGTTTTATTCATAGAGTGGTGGTATTGCAAAGTGATGAAATTTTAAGAGTTGGGGCCTTGTGGGAGGTCTCTAGGTCACTGAGAGTGCTGTGGTTTGGATATTGAATATCCACCAAAGGAACATGTTGAAGACTTGGTCCTAAACTGCTGATGTTATTGGGGGTAGTGAAAAATTTAGGAGGTGGATTCTATTTAGAGGAAGTAGAGTACCCTTCCTCTCTGCTTCTCCACCTCTCCACCATGACATTCTTCCTCACCTCAGGCCCCAAAACAACAGAGTTAAGTGATGATAGACTGAAACCTCTGAAACCATGAGTCAAAATAAATCTTTCCTATTTTAAGTTGATTTTCTCAGGTATTTTGTCAGAGTGATAATCTGCTCACTAACACAGTGGGCTTGCCCTTGAAAGGGATTATGGGATTAGAGCCCTTTTCCTTCTTCTCTTTACTCCTTGGCTCATGATGTAAGCAGTTTTAGTCTGTTACATCCCTCCTGCCATGATGTGCTGCTGCCTCATCACAAGCCCAAAGCAATGAAGTCAACCAATCATGAATTAGAACTACCTAAACAAACCTTTTCTCTTTATAAATTGATTATCTTAGGAATTTCATGATAGTGACAAAAAACTAACACAGCCCCCAACTTTCACTGGTTTGACTTGTAACTTTAAGACATTACAATCATGCAAAAGAAATACACATTCAATAGAAACCACACTTAAAATTTTGAATTATGGTCTTTCTTGGCCTAACAAGAGCCACAGCTCCCAGTCAGCTAGACAATCACAAGGGGGAGACAACTGATCCTCTACTATGTTGCTAAGGTGTCCATATTTGGTAAGTATTATGGTCTGGTTATGAGTTGCCCCCCAAAAGCTCCTTGTTAATGCAGGAGTGTTTTGGAGGTAAAATGACTGGATTGTGAAAGCTGTTACCTAATCAGTCCATCCTCATTGGAATGGACCAACTGTAGGCAGGTGGGGTGAGGTTGGAGAAGTTGGTTCACTGGGGGTGTGCCCTGGAAGGTTTCATCTTCCCTGCACCCTCTTACCTCTTTCCCCTTTGCTTCCTGGGCCATGAGCTGGGCAACTTTTTCTGCCATGCCCTTCCACCATGAAGTCCTGCCTCACCTTGGACTGAAAGCAATGGAGTCAGTCAACCATGGACTGAACCTCTGCTACCATTAGCCAAGATAAACTTTTCCTCCTCTAAGTTGTTTTGGTTGGGTATTTTGGTCCCAGTGATGAAAAGCTGACTGAAACAGTAAGTTAGGAGTATTCAACACATTCTCAACTCACCATGAGTTTATCAGGATATAACCTCATCAAGAGTCAAGGAGCATCAACAGTTATCTTCTTAGAAATATCATGTAAACAAATTTGTCCATAAAGGCATCAGCACAATGCTTGACACCTAGAAAGTGCTTAGTAAATGTCGAAAGTGATGGTGGTGGTGGAGAGCCACCAGATGCTGGGAGAGAAATACAAAACTGGACTAGCATGGTCCCTGCCCTCACTGAGCTCACAGTGAGGCCCAAGTTAGACAAAAATTAGCAGGCAATTCAAAGACAGTATAATATAAGCACTCTGGCCAGTGAAAGGATCTAGAGTGCAAAGGAGGCTCTTAGTCTTTCTAGGCAAAGAATGGTGGTGCCAGGACCAGGGATGAGAGGGGAGAGGTGGAACTTGGGGACCTATAGGATGAGGAGGCAGAAAGAGTGGAGACCTGAGTCCAGTTCCTGGTGGGGCAACTGGAAGGGCTGTGGAGCATTCACTGAGAAAGGGGACATAATGCATGAGCAGGGTCACAGGCAGAAAGTGGTCTCCCACCAATCCAGACGCAATGGTTAGGCCGGCCCCAAGAGAGCTTTGCTACAGCCACAAGTCTACAACAGGGAGGTCTTGATCTTGAGAGGAAAAGAAACATTTTACATTCCCCAGAACAAAATACCTGAACCAAACAGATTTTATCCTGTCGTTGCCTGGGCTCCAATTTCAAAGGATAATTTTTTTTTTTAAGTGGCACTCCCATCAATCCCATACATTTCATAGTATAAGCTTTCTGTATTTTATAATGTGACATTTTACTGTATAAACTGATGTCAGGATGGCTCTCCACAGGTTCATTAACCCTAAGACTTAAGATTCTTACTCTCCCAGGAAAGTCAGAGACATTGGTCAGATATTCTTACTCTACTTAAGAACATTATTTTGCTTAATAAAGGTTCAAAAAAAGAAAGCAAACATAAACTCTCATTTCCTAGGTTTCAAAGCATATAACTACACCTTTATACACCTCAAAATAAAATTGTCAGAAACAACTCACCCCACATGTGTTTCTGTGTCTGTAGCAAAAATACATTATATGTTAATAATAAATAAAACATATGATTAGATCTTGACCCATAGTCTCACGTATCCATCCAACCAGCACTAGTTTTGCTACAAGAAACAAAAGCAGCCTTGCTGTCTTGCTCCGTGCTCACTCAGTGTGTATCTGGCAACAGTATGCTGCCCGGCACTGCTCCATGCTGTCCCAAGCTGCCCATGAGGTACACTGCAATGGCTGTAGCTCAACTTCAGATCACTCTGCTTTAGCTCGTTTCCTTGGGAGGGACACATGGCTAACTGTCCCCTACTGCCCATCGCCTACTCCCCTTTAGGAAGAAAACCCCAGGGTCTGGGCTCCTTGCTGAAGCCCACATCACAAGCCTCTGATGTAGGGATGTATCTTTGTCAGGCTTAACTCTGGCAAATTGGGAGGAGAAATGATGTCTGTGACGTCCAGGTCTGGCCCACAGAAGGAACCAACCGCTCAGACTCTACTTGCTCTTTCCCCCAGTGGTGGGAGGGAGACGCAGCAGTGATGAGCCACCTGCCACTGCAACAGGACAGAAGAACCTAGACAACAAGCTAGAAGGAGCCCGAGTCCCTAAGTGACCAGTGAAGAAAGGGCTAGACGCCAAACCAACTATAAGCTTGGATTGTATATAAGGGGAAAAAAGTACACTATTTAAGCCACTCTTATTTTGGTCTTTATTAATAAACAGCCAAACAAATATCTTAATTCACTTCTGCTCCATTGAAGTCTCCAATTATGCTGAATTTAACATGTGCCTCTCTTCATCTTGGGGCTCTTCATTTCTTTATCATGACTGCAGACAGCTCAGCATCACATGTCGGGTACAAATAATGTTCACACTGGAGTCTTGGAGGAGCACAATAATAAATAAGTTAATTCAATACCATTCCTCTCCACAATGGTCATGTATGCCACCTGCTTTTTAATTTGTTTCTAGAGCTGGTATTTACAGATTTTCAGTCTGCATGTGCAGGACTTCCAGTCCATCTGAGGAATTTTTGACGTTGGTGTTATACATGGCGACAACATTCCAAACCCAGCATCAGGACTTTTCTACATTAATTTTGTTTTTCCTCAGGACAGACTATACCGAGTCCCCTCTACTTTCCTCTTTGATATTTGTGGTAGGCAGGATAATGCTCTCTACCTCTATACCCCCAAGACATCCACCTCCTCCATCCCTGTGTTTTAGTTTAATGCATCTGTTATTTACACCCATGGCCAAAGGGACTTTGCAGATATAATTAAGGACCTTGAGATGGGGAGTTATCCTGGATTATATACAGAGTCCCAATTTAATCACAAGGGTCCTTGTAAAAAGAGAAACAATAGTGTCAGAGTTATAGAAGGGATGTAAAACAGAAACAAAAGTTAGTGGGATGCCAATGCTTGAAGGAAGCAATGAAGTAAGCATGAGCCAAGAAACACAGGTACCTTTAGTAGCTCTGCCACCACCCTGAATTTAGCCCACTGAAACCCACTTCAGACTTCTGACCTCCAGAGCTATAATAAGTCTGCATTATCTTAAAGCCACAAATTTGTGGAAATTTGTTATAGCAGCCATAGGAAACCGATACAGTGTCCTCACATGTAGCACCTATTTATTATAATAACCCAATTGAAGTTTAGGGTATGTCACCTAAAGAGTGACAGTGAAATTTAGTAATTTACAATATTAACAGTATTGTTATTAGTACACATTAATAATGATACCAATAATATACAAATGGTTTGTCACTGTAATGTAATGGCACAAGCAGCTCTCCCTACCAGCTGCTACCCATCCCCACCAAAAAAAGCCACAGAAGTTGAATGTGAAAAGCACAATAGGTACAAGCACACCTTATAAGCAGATCAAAGGATTATTTAAACACTTTGCTGAGTGAATCTCCATCTCAAGATGAAACCGTTACTGTTTTGAAGGATGAAAGCTTTCTCTGCTAGTAAAACAGCATAATTTTTAATAATTTCCACAAAAGCAAAAGACTTAAGGAATTTTTAAAGCTCTTATTTCTAACCAAAATCTGTAACCATGCATGATATTTTACTAATATTTAGTTTAAACATGGTTCATGAATTGGTTAAATTCTAGTTCATGCAGCTATTGAGTACAGTGTTCTTTGAACATTCCCATTCCTTGAAAAGTATAACTGACCCATGCTCTATCCACCACTTTCGGTGTCCAAGGGGTCCCACAGAAAGATCAGAAGATTAAATTATCCTTCCACCTTCATTCTCCTTTCAGCCAGCACCAGCTCCTAACTCCATGACAATGGCATTTCCCAACTCAGAGAAGTCTGGGGGGAAATGTAGGTCACTCTGAGTGCCCTTATCCTAATTCTCCAAAGGGAGGTCCTAAGCAACACCCTTGAAGACCACTCTGACGCAAAGTTCATCCATACCTGACCACAGGAGGTTCATGTTAAGATCACGTTTTTAAGCCAGGGCTGTTTGCATTGCCAGGATTTCATACAAGTCATAGAACCACAATTGTACTATAAACTTTTGGCCTCAATCTACTTCCCCTCCTTCCTCCTGACCAGAACCAAATGAAATTTCTTTAATACCCAAAATAGTCCTGACCCCATAACAGGGCTCCTTTTGTGCCAGAAACTCAATAACTTCTTTGTAATGAATACATCCCTACATTACATTCAAGAGAAGGCACACTATCTCCTGTGCTACACTCCCAGGAAGTCTAAGTGCTATCTGTTTGGAGCAGATGCTTGGTTCTAAAGGCTGGATTTCCCCTCCGCCACCATTGCTGTATGTTCTAGACTTTGGTAGCCATTGTAACCATACCACTGGTAATATGTAAGGTTTTCTACCTGTACCTCCAATTCCCTAGCTAGACAACAGGGGTAGGATAGATGTTTCCAGGTTAAGGCCTTCTCTACAGTCAGTAGTCTGTCTATCCCAAACCTTGAGGTGGACAGCATGCAAAGGACATCTTCTGTTGTCCCTAAGTGACTTAATTAAACATTTTAATACTTAAGGTTTGGTATTATTTACCCCTGTATAACACATTTACTTTTATTCCTTAGGCTTTAGTGTGTCTGCCTTATACACATACTATTTCTGATTATGGATTTCTAATATGTAAAACATATGGCTTTTTGTTCCTTTATTTTTAAAAAAAAATACATATTTTTTAGTTGTAGATGGACACAATACCTTTATTTTATTTATTTATTTTTATGTGGTGCTAAGGATTGAACTTAGTGCCTCACACGTGCCATGCAAGCGCTCTACCACTGAGCCACAACCCCAGCCCTTGTTCCTTCATTTTTAAAGCCACTATTTGACAATCATGTTAACAGCACATAGGAAACAAACTCAGGTCAAGCATTGACACTGTCATCTCATAAACTAACTCATAATCTTTTGAAAGTTCTTCCTCTACTTTTATGTTTGACTTTAGAACTTGGCATCTATTTTCAATAGGAACAATGAGAATTGTTCTGACTTATGTTCTTTATCTATAATTTATAAGGTATTTTTTCCTCCCTTTGTTAGTCTACTTACTCCACCATTAACTACCTTAAATGGGTGGCTAAAACAACAGAAATTTACTTTCTCACTATTCTGGCAGCTGGAAGTCCAAGATCCACATGGTCAGATTTGGTGAGGGCCCTTTTCAATGGCTTACAGATGACCAGCTTTGAACTATGTCCTCACAGGACAGAGACGGGAAGAAAGCCCTTTGTGTCTCTTCTAATAAGAGTGTGAATTTCACCATGAAGGTCCCATCCTCATGACCTCATCTGAATTACTCAAAGGCCCCATTTTCAAATGCCATCACATTGGGGATTAGGGCTTTAACACAAATACTGTAGGAGACACAATCAATTCAAACCACTGCAGTCCCCTTTTACAGACAATTTGTATGTACCTTAAAATGAGTCCACAGACAGACTTTCTTTATTATTAGAGACAACAGTGGCAAGGTCTCGGGCCCAGACTAAGTACTAGATATAGCTGAACATACACAATTCCTGAAATCCACAACCCCAATATTCTCATGTTCTTGATGTAAATATAGAAGTACTTCCTTATCTAGGGAGACTACCTTCCCAAGATCCTCAGTGGATGCCTAAAACCTCAGATAATACACCGAACCCTACATGTACTATGTTTTTCCTATACATATTTATGATAAAGCTTAATTCATAAATTAGACACAGTGAGAGATTAGCAACAATCACAATATAATACAATAATTATAACAATATACTGTAGTACAATTGTCAGCATCACTATCCTTGCACCTCTGGGGCCACTGTTAAAGTAAGAGCTACTTGAACATAAGCACTGTGTTACCATGACAGTCGACCTCATAACCCAGAAGGCCACAAATGGCTAATGAGCAGGGAGTATATACAGCTTGGGTATGCTGGACAAAAGAAGGTTTCAAATCCTACAGGAGGGAGCAGACAACACAAGATTTCTTTTCACTAATCAGAATTACATGTGATTTTAAACTTATTTCTGGAATTGACCATTTAATATCATCAGACCCATTCCCTCCTGTGGTGACTCCTTGTGACAGCCATGGAGAAGTGCCACTTAGGTTTCCCTTATAGAGACCAACCGATTGACAGCCTCCAGTTGACACAGATTTGGATTCACCATGACATTCATGCTACGGCTGGGTATTTACTGGGCTGCAGCCAACAAGTGCCTAAGCTGCAGAGGTGTTCAATTGGGGCTTTTCTTGCCCGATGTGGAAATTCCATGATAGGCAACTGTGCTCAAGCAAGCCCCAGCTGCCCAGCCAAGACTTTCTCAGAACTGAACTGCAGTCTAGAGTTCTTCAGTCCCAGCCCTCCTTCCTTCCCATGCTCCCTTCACCGATGTCAGACCCACAGCATGTTCTGAAGGCTCTGCCTGCTGTCACATCCTCCCCACTTACCCTCCATGGACATTTTCCTTATTCATCTCTTCTACGCCGAATCATAACTTTGGCATCTGATCCCCAGAAAATTCAGGAAACCTACTTAATGAAGTACTTCACATAATGAAACATACATGTTTAGCTCTCGTGTAACCTATTCATCTATCTGGAGACCAACACTCATCTGAGATAACAAAAGGTGATGGAAGAAATAAGGAAAAAAAAAATGAGAAATTCAAACTAAAGCAAAAAAGAAAACTGTGCTTACTTTAATACAATGGAACATTTGGCTACTGAGCATTCACCAGGTACAAGATGTTGTACAAGGTATTGTGGATGATACAAACACAAGAGAGGGCCCCATTCTCAAGGAATTTATAATCTGCACTTGTATCTTTTACCCAGAATCCTTCTATCATTCATTTTAAATAATTTCCTTAAGTATTTTATGTATACATGTGCATATTTCTCTGTGCAAGGTGAATGAGAAAACAAAATTACTTCACATAAATCTTTTTAGGTCCTTTCTTAAAAAAAAGAGTCTAGTCTTCAAAATTAAACATAATAGTATTTCCTGTCCAATCTCAGAATCCACTTCCGAGATCTCCAGAGGGAAAATATCAAGACACCTTCCTTGTCACTTAAGAAAAGTCCTTTAATGGGCCATTCATTTACATATAACTCATATTCCTAAAGGAAGAAATGGGATCAAGGCATTTGAATCAATTGATACAATTGTGTGAAAACAAAATACAAAACATCTATTTTCTCTCATGTTGTATTACAAAATATAACACGCATACACAGCATAAAGCAAATATATATTTTAAAGAATAACAAAGTAAATTCTGTGTGCCTACTATTCAAGTTAAGGACTATGATATTACTATAACTTTTAAAGCCCTTCTGCTTCCCTCTACTCCTCCAAAACAGTTTCTCAACCTCACCTTTGATATTTTGGCCCAAATGATTCTTAAGTGCTTAGTCTCTACACTTTTGGGCACTCACAACACCCCTGGCCTCGACCTACTAGATGTCTGTAGCCTACACCACCATTACTCCTAGCTGTGACAACCAAAAATGTCTCCACACATTGCCCTAGATCCTCTGCAGGGTCAAGTCACAACCTGTTGAGAACCACTGCCCTAAAGGTAACCACAACTGCACTTTTGCTTTTCTTTACATTCTAAAACAATGTATTATTTGGTTTTGATGTGTTTGGAATTCATAGCAATGAAGTCACACTGTGTATTTTCTTGTGACATCTTTCATTCAACGTTATGTTTTTGAGATCCACCCGTGGTGTGTTGCTATAAGGTATATTCATACAATATTTTAACCTTATATTTTTGCTGCTGTACAGTAATCTACTAAATGAAATTTTCACTATTTACTTAATCAAGTCTCTTACTGATGGATATTCATACTATTTCTGATGTTTTGCTTCTATGGACACTTCTGCTAGCATTATTCCATACCTGGGTCTTGTAAGACACAACAGTTTTTCTAAGGCACGCACCTGGGAGTAGACTGCTCGGTCACAGAAGACTCTTATTCAACTTTATTATTTTCCAAAGTGGTGGTGTAGACCTACACTCCCACCAGCAGCAGAGGACAATTCCCACTGCCCCAAGTGCTCTCTAACACTTGGTTCTTCACTTATTTTTTTCATGACATTTGGTACCACAAAAATATACATTGCTTACCATGTAAGTGCCAATTCTACAAACGGCAAATGAGATCTGGATACATTCAGACATTCTCTACAAGATTAAAATAAGAATAAGCAATTACAACTAAATGTTTGTACCAAAGAATTGGCTTCATTCCCCTTACTCTTTTTTCTCCCTCTTTAAAGAAAATCTGCTATATTCTGACATCTGCTTCATGAGCAGGCATTGAATTCTTTCCTTCTGCTTTTTCTAAGCTAGTTTGAATAAGAGAACGATAAAAGGACAGGACACACCACCTTACCAAGGGACTATAAAGCAGACACTTCATCCTCTACTACTATAGATTTCCTAAAGAATGTGACTTATCATGGTTTAATTTCATTGTTTAAGTCTTTCCTCCAGTATCTAATTTTTTATGAAAAATTATTTAAGGAATCTTACAAGCACTTTTTTAAGTTCAATTCTTATTATAAATGTCTACAATTCTTATAATGGACAGAAAAGAAACGCTTGTAAAAGCAAAACACTCATAGTTACATGCAGAAAGTTCTGAATGAGCTAAATTTAGTGAGAAGATTGAGGTCCTTGGTCTCAGATTATCAGTGGTAGTACTCAATTTAGAATTCACAACTTCTCACACCCAAGTCAAGTTCAGATTCCTATAAAACTCATGCATACACACAAAACAAAACATGCATACTAAACATAAGCATTGGTTTCTTTTCCTCTATTTAACCAAAGGAATATTTTTAGCACATTAAATTGGTACGTAGTCAAAATAACCATAACTTTATACAGTCTAACAGTGTTATTATGGTTTATTATCATTAAGTTAAAGCTTCTCTGTTAAGTTGATAATGCCCCGAATCTGAGCCAGCATGGTTTTATCAATGGTGTCAAGGATCCTGTGACAGTCAAGTGGCTTTGAAAAGATGCTTTTTTTTTTTTTTTAAGGTCCAACAAGTCATCAGACCAATTCTGCCAAAGTTTCCTGCCTCTTCAGACAATGTCCATAAGACATTGGATTCAGTATAACTAACAAAAAGTAAGGAAAAGCCTGAAAAGCCAAAGGCTACGGGCATAGATAATCAAAATAAAAACTAATAGCAATGGAGAAATCAAACTCAAAAGATAATTGTTGGGTGATGTTCTTAGACTCACTCTGAACTTTCAAAAAATCCCAAGCATTCACTGGTTCTATTGTTCAAAGCAAGTTACAGATTATTTAATATGAAAGTTTTATTTATCATTATTTATTATTTATTAATAATATTTACTATTACTATTGTAACACCACAGGCTTTATTTTGAATGAAATACACGACTGACCAATGAAATACACCCTGGACCAATGTCACAGTTGTCCTCAGAGCTGGAGACTACTAAAAATGTTCATGACTCTGACCAACATCTGTTCTTCCCATTTATCTTTGGAAATTACCCTGAGGTATACCTTTGGAATGAAATGATAAATTACTGAACAACTCAGTAAGCTGGAAACCATTTTTCCCAACTGAACATTAACTCTTGTTTGATGCCACCTAGGATAAAAGACTGGACTTCCCAGACTTTCTTAGAGTTGGGTGCCGTGGGACTAAGTTCTCCCAAATGAGATGAAAGCAAAGGATGCATTAAGGGAGTGACATTAGAAGGGCACCTTTTTGCTCCTTTCCCACTTCTGCATTCCATAACTGAGTCTTAAAGCAGCTCCGGTGACAATCCTAGACTGTGAGGGCACACACAGAACTGGGGACACGTGAAGTGAAACACACAGGTGAGCACTCCTGGAGATGGCAGTGGCCAGGGGCTGCCACCCCTCCTCTTCCAGACTCTGTACATGTGATGGAAATAAAACTTCCCCATTCAGACACCACTGGGTCTCTCTCAGCCTAGTCCAATCTTGATGGGACAGAGTAATGTTTGTTTTTAAAAAGCAGATCCCCCCAAGGCCACAGGAAAGGGCTCCAACATTTGTCATTAGAGAATAACTCTTTAAAGAGCTTTATTTTTTTTAAAAGGCAAAAATATCTATTCTCCAGTTACTGAAAACCTACTTTCTACTCCTTCCCTCTCACAGCTCCAAAATGTACAAGTACCATTACTGGAATTGCCAAAATTATTACCCTGAAAACCCTGGACTTATTTTCTGAGACTTTTTTTTCCTGAATAGCCTTATTACCTCATTCTCTTCTCTTCTCTAACCTCTAATCCTTACAAATACTGCATTGCCCTTGAACATCCTACCTCAAACCAAGTGGCACATCTATCACTCAAATTCCATTCATTCTGACAACAATGCTCTCAGCTTGGCCTCATCCCTCTAATTAGTGAGAGGCCAATATAAAGAGATATTGAAAATCATATCCAAACTTCCCCTGGTCAAGATACAGGAACTAGAAATTAATTTAGGATGGTTACACTTCATATTTTTCCCTGTTATAGGTGCTCTACTTGTGAGAACCTATCTTAACTGTAAATCCATGAGACATGAGGCATAGCTTGGAATAAGCAATTAATACTTACTTCAGTTAAATACAAACCACCCCATATAAACTGTGACGCAGGAGCCTCCAAGTCAACATTCACAAATCTACATCTAGAACTGCCAGAAGAAGCACCAAAGAATATTACTTCAAAAACAAATCACCCATCTTCTTTGCAACTTCATCTGATGAAAGATGTGTTGTCAAAAAAGATGTGTTGTCAAAAGAAAGTCACAGATTGGTTAAAATCTGTTCCAATGGGTCTATGAAAAAAAATGTGTAATACAGAAAAAAGGAAAAAGAACACTCAATGTGAAATTAATATGATTACTTACAGTTTACTGTTGTTTTCCCTAAGAAATTTCAAAGGTAAGCATGAAAACAAAGGAGAAAGAAAAAATCTTCAACATGATGGCAGAAAATAATTATTTGCTATATTGTGCAAAAAAAATGATTTCAAGATATGATTTCAGTTTCATCAGAGTGAAAAACAATCTGTTTTTTAAAAAGCTAATTTTTAAGTAATATAATTGACAGTTTCAATTCTGATGCACTATGAAATCTTTTATCCTGATATGAAGCAAGATGGCCATCTTCCCTTATTTTCCCCACTATCATTTTGCTTTTGATGATAATAAAAAGTTAATATAGCCAAGCCAACTCTTCAGTCATGGAGGTAAGATACAAAAACTATCAAACAAGAAAACAGGTAAGGGAGAAGGAAAACACCTTCCAATTGAGCCTTTACCTGGGACCACCCATTTCCAAATAAGGTGAAGTAGGATTAAGCATTTTCTCACAACAGCATCCCTACAAAAAACGGGACAAGGCAAAGATGCAGGACTGTGGTGAACAAAGATCCAAGACCTATTTCAAGGTGCATGGGAGCTCCAAAGGGCTGTGTGGGTGGCATCCTCTGAGAGAGGTCCTGTCTGTAATTATGCTTCAGTTACTCCTCAGACTGGAAATAACCGCTTGGGAATGCCACCTACCTCAGAGCTGGTGCCTCCTTCTGTTAGTGTTGTCACTGCAAACATTAACAGTGAATTACTTAACAGCTCCCTTAGTATGCTCAGAAGCTGTTCCCCCAAAATGGGGAATAAGTAACTTTTTAAAGAAAACTCATTAAAAAATAAAATGAGATTTTGTTTACAAAATGTGGAGGCTTTTGCTCCTCAACCTTTTATAGCTTCATCAGACAAGGAAAAAGAAGGGTGATAATCAATCTGAAAAGAGACATTTGCATCCAAGGCAAAGCTACCAAAATTGGCCTCTCAACAATTTTCTAAAGTGTTTTTAGCTGTAACAGGGTCACCAACATCCCCAGAGCAGCTACACTTCCCGAGTCAGTTGCAACTGGAACCAGGAATTCCAAAAGGAATCACTGCCTCCCCCTATTAAAATAAATACATAATCTTAGCACATGGTCTCTTTGTGAAATTCACTCAGAAAGACTTGATAAGTTATCTTGCAAAAATAACCAAATGAAAACAATATCAGAATTTATAAACTTCATCTCAGCAAAATTTCAGTCTTCTATAAGACACCACAAATAAATCACATGTTCTACCCAAATAAAAGCATATCTTGGCTTAAAATCTTAATAATTCTCTTTTTAAAAAGCACGAAGATGAAAAAAGAAATCCCCTTCTAATTTCACAGAATAAAATAATGATAAGCACGACTTACCTTGGAGGATTTATTCCTTCAACTTCTATCAGGCACTGGGGATTAGAAAATTCAACCCAAAAAAATAAATAAAACATCTGCAGAACATCTTTAATATGGTGGATACTTCCAGGCAAATCAGTAAGACCAAACCCTGGCATCAACAATCTTCTAGCTCAGGATAGAGTACTAGTACTCCTCCCATATACACACACCCATCCTCCACCCACTGCAGGTACTGGGGATTGAACCCAGGACCTCGGGCATGGCAGACAAGCCCTCTACCACTAGCTACACCACCAGCCCTCAGAGTGGTAATCTGACATACCTGTGGCAGGCAAGAGCAATACAAACAGTTCAGCACAGCAAGAAGTTAGTACAACAGGCATTAGGGAGAACAAGTAGGGACACTGAACCCACAATTAGGAGTGTCAGGAAAGACTTTCTAAAGAGCCATCTCCTGAATTCAGTCTTAAAAGACTAACGGTTAGCCAGGTGAAAGGGGAGAATAAAAGATAATTCCAGACACAAGTGACAGTGTGAGGAAATGAAGAAATATCCCAGGTCACGCATGCATTTGAAAGCTGCTGGTGCGTGCCCTGAACATCCTCCTGTTCATTCCAAATAATCACTTTCCAATCTGGTGTCCATTTCTGATGTTCCCAGTCAACACAGCACCTAAGTTGTCGCATTAATATACAAAGCATCTGCATGGTAAGACCTCTCTACTCCTGCCAGAGGGCTTCCATCTACCAGGACTAAGTGGGTCCCAGAGTCTGCTCTGCTGCGGACACCCTGACAGATGAGGAGCCCACCCACCAGATATACCACTGACGAAGGTGGCAGGAGAGCCATTTCAAGCTGGCCAGCCACCACAATGTGGCCCAGCAAAAAGAGCCAGGCTTGACCAGTCCAGGGCCCACCCAGGGGATGGCTCTGCCCTCAGCGTCTATGGACACCCTGGATTCAGGCCTTGGTTCCTACTCCTAGTGTCCCCTTCTGCTGTCATCTTCATTATCAGAATTAACTCCTGTGACTTGTCACTGCAAATATTGTAAAGCAGGATGGCAACTCTGAGCTTCCCCAAAGAAGAAACCATTGCAAAGCCAGAGAGCTCAGCTCCCAGCACTGAGGCAAAAAAGGAGAGAAGGATGGGAGAAAAGGAAAAAAAACCACAATTCATTCTAGTCAGACCTCAGAGTACTGTCCAGCGAGGCAAGGTACTACATGTAGATTGAAGAGGTTCAGTCTACAGGATATAAAATTTTATCATTCAATTATCATTTGACTCTTAATAGTCAATGTTATTTGGTATTGAATATTATTTTAATGACAGGCATCCAGCGTGACATGCATTGCTCACTGACATTTAGAAGCAGCATCACTTAGAAATCATAAGTTATATTTAATACTCCAAAATATAGATATTCTTTCTCTATTCTTTCTCCTTTCCTTTTTTTATAATCTCTTTTTGGTTATACTTAATGATTTATTTTGACATAATTATAAAAGCATAATTACTTTCCTCTATTCTACTGATCTTTCTGCTATTTAGTTGTGTGTTTTTTTTTTTAATTAGTACCTTGTGAAGATACATGATGAGAGCCTCTGCCTCAGTTGCTTTTGATATAACTAAATCAACACAAATTTCAGCACTGTCTTTCTGCTAAACCCTTAGAAAAATGTTTAGATATACTCACCTTGAACTTACTATTTGAAGTCTCTTCCTTGAGCATGATACCTATATTGTCAAATCTTTATTTAAAGTCCTCAAAGTATTCACATGGCTGAGCCCTTTTTACCAAATCAGTACTTTCTTATTAACTTAACAAAAATCATTGTACCACTGTAGAAATCACTGGTTAAAGGAAAACATGTCCTAAAACTTACCATTTGCTTATAAACTAGACAACCCAGGCTTTTTTAAATTCTTCTTTTATATTACTGTATTTTTTATGCCTTTATTTATTTATTTTTATGTGGTGCCAAGGATCAAACCCAGTGCCTATCACATGCTAGGCAAGTGCTCTACCTCAGAATAAAACCTATGTTTTGCCTTCTGACTGAAGATTAACTCAAGATTGCATAGTAAGCTTCTTCATAATCTGTAACATTTATAGCTATGATTCCATCAGAATCCTGTTTTTTCTTTTTTTAATGCCGCACCAAAAAGAATAAAATGCAAACATCAAATAAACTGGAGAATAAGTCTTCAGTTCTCAACCACATCTCAATTCAGTTTTTGTAACAGATTTCTATTCTTAGTGATAATGATATGTAATAACACATAAGATCAAAAGTACAAATTTCTAAATATCCCATACAATCAAAGATCGCCTGTTTCATAGTTCTGCACTGTTAGCTGGAAAACAGAATTCTGCTACTTAAATTAAAAAAAAAAAAAATACAGAAATATCTGAAATCTTCTCCTATACCACAATGATTTTTAAATAACTCAAGGTAAAGTGAGGAGAGACTGCCTGATATGTGAGGACTGATTGAGAAGGAGGGGGATCACCAAGAGGAATCTTGCATCCAGTTCAACCTCTCACTCACTCAGGAACCCTTCGCTAACATTCCTAAGGGTGAAGGAAGAACCACACTCTGCTTTGTCATTTCCTACTTGAGGCAGATGAACACAGCTTAAGAGAGTTCTGCCTCACCCTGAAACCAGCATCTGCCTTCTCAAGACTCTAACCCCTCTCACAGTAGGTCTGTCTTCTGGATGTTCACAGAAGAGTGTTTATGCCTTTTCATAACTAAAGATAGGGGGCAGATGTATTCTTAAACACATCTCAATCCAAAAAGTTATACTTCTCCTTCTTCATATAATTTTGTAAATTTCTATAAAACTCAGCCCTCAGAAAAACATAGTGCAACACTGCCTTTCTTCTTTGAGAAGGTCCCCTGGTTGGCGAACTGCAATCTGCAGGTCAAATCCAGTCCAATACCTTTCTTTGCCAACAAAGTTTTATTGGAACACAGTCATAACTATCTGTTTACCTATTATCTACTGCTGCTTTTGAACTACAATAGCAGAACTGAGTAGTTGAGACACAGCACATGACCCATAAAGCCTGAAGTCTTTACTAGCTGGACCTTTGCAGAAAATTTGTTCATTCTGTTGTTCCCTAGCTCATCATTTGGGGTTTTCACACAAGCAAAGATATACATTATATTCAATGTTACAGGTTAGAGTCTCAGTAGCTACAAGGATACCATCCCTGTATTATCTGAGACCCCCATATTAAGCTCTCAAGAAATATTTCTTGAGAGAAAAAAAGTCAGGCAGAAAGAAAGAATAAGAAGTTGGGAGGAATGGGTAGGGTTTTTCTTCTCCAAGACAAAACTAATCTGACTCCAATCTTCATAGAATGTTTTAAAATCCTGCAGATCTTTTTCAAGGTATTTTAACACAGGATGATACGCCAGAATTAAACTCAAGGACCTAAAGTTACATGTTTCATTTTGAGTAATAAACACTGATTAAAATATAATTAGAAAAATGAAGTCCCTGTTAATTTTGATCACCTTTTCCACATCCACTCTTTGAGCATATTCATTTGTTATTGCTGTTTTAATATCACCCTGCAATAATGTAATAAGGCAACTTATTATAATGATAAATCATCATTGCCTCAGAGATGAACTCTTAAGAACACTGAATTTGGGGAACAGAAAAAAACTGCTTTAAGACAGATGAAGAAAGAAGCAAAGCTTCAATTAGTTTGTTATAAATCTTGATTCTTCATCTCCATAATTTCATCATAATCAGGCATCTTTATAAAAAGGTCTTGAACAAACTGACAAAGAATTAAGAACACTGAAAAGACAAGAAGTGAAAAATATCCATCCATGGGTATTTCCAAAGATGATCAATATAGCTATCCAATGTCTTCCAAATAAGGACATATTTGGAAAAAAACTAAAACATCGCTAGCACAGGAATCTATTTCCTACACACTCAGGGCTTGCATAAAAGTTGGTATGTACCCCTGGCTCAAAAAGCAATCCTACCTAAATCCCAAGGCCAGGTCAGAAAGAGTATTAAAAAAAAAAAAAAAAAAAAAAAAAAAAAAATCAGGAATGCAAAGAAAACCCAGGAGCAATAAATGATCCTGTCTAAATGACTTGTCTTTAAAATATAAACTTGAAAACCAAACAAATTGGGAAAATTAAGTTATACTGAAGAAATATTACTGATGAACTATATAGAAGTACAGACTTCTATATAAAATGAAACACGAGAAAGAGAAATCCAATAATCACAAGTAGTTTTCTACGTCTAGCACAGTGACTTGAAAAAAAGCATCTGTTGCATTCAGGAAACTGAAGAACAGCAACATTATCCCATAAATCAGCCCAGTGCTCTCTCCCCTGCAACAGACTGCCTCTCAGGAAACATTCATAAAGGAAGAAGTAAGGATAAAAGAGCAGGCTAATAAATCACATGCTAGGGGAAGAAGTCCTCAAAAGCAGAAACCTGACTTTTAAACCATCTGATTCCAACAAAAGAGGAGCTGAGAGTTCCAATCATAATTCTAGAGCAGGACCTCAGAAAACTTGCCTACTCAGGTGAAAGTGAGCCAAACTTACATAACAGCTATAAGCAGAACAGGCCTGAGGACCAATGTGGGCCACTGTATGCCACGCCAGGACCTTTCACCCATGTAAATCAGAAATAGCTGCCACTTAAAACACCAACAAGCAGCTGCAATATCTTTAACCCAGTAACTCTGCACTATGCTTATGAGGTGGAAGCAGAAAGATTTTTGAAAGGCTGGTATGGAAAAATGAGCATAATGGGAATGGAATCTTTTTGTTAACAACAGTAATCTAAGTCCTTGTTTTATACACTAAGTCCCATTTCAATAGTAGCACTTTTCTAGTACTTACAGCACTAGGCTTTCTTTTAAATCTCTCTCTCTCTCTCTCTCTCTCTCTCTCTCTCTCTCACACACACACACACACACACACACACACACACACACTAGAGCATCATTTAACCAGGGAGATACATTCTGAGATATGCATACTTGGGTGCTTTTATCATTTTGTGAACATCACACAATTATTTACACAAATTGACATCTATGACCTCACTGGGCAATATAACCTTATTATTACATATGAAGTTCATCAAAGACTAAAACATTATTACTCTACTAAGAGGCCTGCAACCCAGCCAAGCGCGTGACAGTGTGCTTTATCCTGTAACAGGCAGGAACAAAGGACTGAGGCAGGGTCACAACTAACCCTTTAGACACCCCTGTGCCCATTCATAAAGGAAGCCTTGGCAAGCTGAGCAGGGGCTGGATTTTAGCTCTGATTGCCCCATGGCCAGGCATCTCTGTGCAGTGCCTCAAAGGCATAAGTGTCTAAGGCAGCCCCAGAGGCATCCCTGGAAGGAGCCTCAGGTCAGCTTTTGTAGTTAAAGACAAGAAAAGGAGAAAGTTTAAAAAAGAGAGAAAAATTACTTCTTCTATACTGTGCTCACTGATCATTTTAATTAGCTAGAAGTCAGGATCACACAAGCCATTTCAGCTTACTCACAGGCATTCAGATTATTATACAATTGCTCCAGAGAAGAGGCTAACTTCATAGGCTACTCTAACAAAGCAACCCCAACAGGCTGCCCACAAGGAAACACTCAGTGAGCCAGCACACGCCTTTGACCAGCTTTCAGGCCAGTAAAAAGGCCTCAGCCTGGGTCTCCATCATCTTCCAGACTCAGTGTTCACACCATCAGCTTTCTGCCCTGGGAGCCTGTGTCAGCAAAGACTCAAACCCAAGGAGACCTCTAAAGAGATCAGGCTGTGTGGCAGAACCAGGCAGCAACCGAGTCTCTTGAGAGACCCTACACTTCTCTGGGCCTCTTCTCTCACAAGCCAAGCTCACCTGGTCCTCACCCTCCCAAGCCTTTCCATGGAGCTACACTAGTGCTGGTACATTCCTGTGCAGGGAGGCCTTTCTCACCAGATTTCTGGGCTTCAAATGCCATCTCTGCTATTTACTAACTTAATTTCCTTAAACAAGTTTCTTAATCTTTCTGTTTTCTCAGGTTTGACACTGGGGGAAAAAACGAAGAACATATTAGTACCCACACACACACCTCCTGGGGTCACTGTGAGGATCAAATAAGGAAGGCCCTTAGAAAGTATCTGCCACAGAAACCTGGTAAGTCTTTTCTGCTATGACAGAGAGCAAGAAGAGGTACCAGAGAAAGAGGTTCCAGGCACTATTCTAAGAATCCATGTATTATATTGTCAAAACAAACCCTTTTCCTATCCCCACTCTACAGATGAGAAGAGAGAGACCCTTAGAAGTAACCTGCTAAAGTTACACATAACGGTAGCACCAAGCAGTTCACCCCAAAGCCTACAGCACTCAATCAGCAACAAACTCCTCTGTACCCATAAAAAGTCTGTTAAATGTACTCTCTACCTGTGCCTAACTCAATCCCTCAAGATCACCTGGGACCACTTCCTCACTCTTTTTCCACTCCCAGGCTAACCTCCTCTCTATTTTGTTTTATTTGGAGACTGAACCCAGATCCTCACACATGCTACACAAATGCTCTAATTCTTGGCCTCAACCCCAACCCTCTAATCTTTTGAAGACTCAGGAAAATGTACTTTATCCAGTGTCCTCTGCTGCCCCTTGTTTATGATGTCCATTGGCAGACCTTGCCTTGTTCATTATATTTCTGATACCTGGTCAGTCGTTCACTCCAACCCAAGCCCAGCCATGGTCTTGGTGACCTCACTATCCATGAGGATGATCATGGCCATATTTTTTCTCCCATCTCCTGACTTGCCCATCTTTTACTTGCTGCCTGCCATACCCTGGAGTCTCCTCTCGGGAAACTGGGTCTACTCCTGCAATCTTAAATTCCGATTGTCTGACCACACGGGACCTTCTCTCCTCGTGTTTTCTGACAGGTACTCCTGACACTTACTGCGTGGTCTCATCAGAACCATGGGTCCCTTGCATCTTCTACTTTCTATTTGCTCCCCCTTCCTTTCCATTATCCCAGATCTCACTATCACTTCAACCATTTTCTTACCAGTGTCCTTAAGTCCTTGACCCCACTGTCTGCCCATCAAGTCACCTTAGAAAAACTATAGCCTTCTTGAAACTACATCTAGGTAGTTACAAGGGTTGGAAGAAAATAAAATCTCAACCACTCAGATCTGTGTCACTGTTAAGCTGCAACGACTTTAACAGCACACACAGCAACCGACCCTTCTGTTTCTCCGATCATCCTTCACCCTCCTTCTTCATTGCAGATTTTTCCACCTTACCCAGCTCAATCCCTCCTTCTCCTATATTTCAGTCACATTCAAGAAGACCTCACATTCTCCTTCATCCACATTCAACCATCTCTAATTCCATTTCAGGAGGAAGCCACCCCCAATCTTCCTGCCCCTCTAGTTCCCGCCGTCTTCCTTCTATTCCATGGTGAAATGTCTTCCAAGAATGGCAGCAGTAGTGCTTCACTACTCCCACTCCTCAACCTGCACCCCCAGACCCTCCACCCAAGGTCAAGGTCACCACTGATGAGAATCCAGTGGTCATTTTCACAATTATCTGCCATGATCTCCGGGCAATATTGAACAAAATGAGCCACTTCCTCCTTCCAGAAATAATCCATGTCCTCAGCCTGCTTGACCCTACACTCTCCTAGTTTTCTTCTGACCTTTCAGTTCTTTCTCCCATAGTCGTTTTTGAGGTTGGTGATACCATAAAAACTCCTGTACCTACTATGTTCTAGTAGCGACTGAGGCTCTGGGTCTCCTCAGGGTTCTTCATTCCTACACTGCACGACCCAACACTCACATGTGGGTTATCTTCTGGTACGGCCTGAATGGTCTGAAGAAAGTGAGCTCAGACATTAACCAGCTCCAAGTTCAAATTTTGGCTCTTTCACATCTTGGGCATAAAAGTCTATTTTCTAATCTCTAAAATGATAATGTAAATGTAAATGAATAATGTATGAAAAATACTTAGCACTGTTTCTCAAGTGATGATAATATAGTATGGTACAGTATACAGCAAGTAACAATAAAAGTTAGGTACAATTTTTAACTGCATCTACAACCCTTATCTGTTTTCATCTACTTACTTAAAAATCTCAGCTTGATTTGATACAAGCAGCTCAAATTCAGCCAACTCCAAAATCCAATGCCCGACTTTTCCTCCCAACCTGCCATTCCTTTAGGTGTTACCTGTTATAGTGTGTGACCCCATTAGCCACCTCCACACTTGGAATGCTTTGAAAACATACCCACAAATTCTTCAACCCTCCTCCCACCAAGAGATGTCAGTTTCCTGCCTTTGAACCTGAGCATGCCTTTGTGACGGTCATGATGAAGAGAACACAGTAGAAGGGATATGCACCTCCGCTAGAGTTAGTTTAAAAAGACCAGGCAGTTCCTACCCAATTTCCTTGGTACATTTCTCGATAAACCTTCAGCCTCCAAAGAAGAAGTCCAGCTACACTGAAGCCATCACACAGAACAACCACACAGAGATGCCCCAGGAGTCTACCTGTCCAGTGCCCATGTGTTGCAAAGTTCCTCCCAGGTGCCAGACGTGTGAAGAAAATGCACCTAGATACCATCTAAGTATAACTTCTTGAGATCTTGGGCAAGAATTGCCTAGTTAACCCTGTCAACCTCCAGATTTATGTGTAAAATTAATTTCTGTTATTGTGTTAAGCCACTGTTTTGAGGTCATTTGTTACTTGGTAACAGATAATCAGAACAGTGTTCAACTCCCAAGCCTGGGAATTGTCCCAAAGATCACTTCTGTTCTCATATTCCATACCCAATTACAAAATTCTGATGATTTTTAAGTATTACTAAATCCATCCACTTTTCTACATCCTTCCTGCCCTTACCAGGCTGTGAAGCCTATCTTCTCATTCTTCATCAGGACGTCATCCTAAACAGCCTTAATGCAGTGGCCCATCCTTTCTCATCTTTTTCTACATGGTGCCCAGATCTGACCACGTCACTCCAGGCTAACTTTTAAGGTTTCCATGATGTGACCCTAGCTGGGCTCTGCAGCCTCATGTCTAGCCACTGTTCCAAACCCCACCACAGTCACACAGAGCCCTTTAAGTCATGAGATTACTTACCTCCAAGTCTCTGCACATCTGCTCCCTGCTGGCTGAGGCCCTGCCTGTCACTGGGCCAACTCTTCTCAACTTCAAGGATGCAGATCTAAAAAAAATGCTCCTTGGCCCTCAAGTGTAGGTTAAGTTCCCCTTTCATGTGCTGCCTTAGTAGCCTGTATTTCTCTCTAGATACACTATGCTATTCCAAACTCTGAATGCTCCTTTTTCATTGTACAAGAGTACAAAAGTAATTTGAGGATCGATCAGGGTCTTATTCACTTGTATATCCCTAGTGCCCAGGACAGCACCAGAAAACAAACACTTATTTTTAAAAAAAATAGTAGTTGAGTAATAAATGATAAATTATATAAAGGCAATGTTATAATCATTTAAACCACAGAATTAAGAAAGAGAATGAAAACAAAAATACTATACCAAAAAGAATATAAAATGAGAATTTTTTTAATAAGAGTTTTGATATTTTCTAACTAATCTCATCATTTTTTAATTTTTTTTTAGTTGTTAATAGATATTTATTTATATGCAGTACTGAAAATTGAATCCAGTGCCTCACACATGCTAGGCAAGTGCTCTGCCACTGTGCTACAACCTCAGCCCCCTAATCCCATCATTTTTATAGATAAAGAAACAAATGTGAGGGACATTTATTGGTTTGCCCATTTCCCACACACAAAGCCAGGAATAGAATCATGTCAACTGTCTCCCAAAGTACCTCTGCTGGACATCAGAAATTTCAAATGAGTCATACAACTGAATAATATAACAGGCTTATTTCAAAATAAGCCAATAACTTCTCCAACTTTTTTTAAAAAGTTGTCTTATAATTCTCTTTTACTATTTTGTCCTCATGCCTGGACATCTGGAAATAGCTCTGAGCAACTTCAAAGAGTATACACACCCATCAGAATGGCTAAATAAAATGATTGACAATATGAAGTATTGGTAAGGATATGGAATAACTGGGAGTCTCTAACTCTAGTGGTGAGAGTTCTATTGGTATAACCACTTTGGGAAAATGTTTAGCAGTGTTAGTGAACCTAAATGTACATATACCCATGACCCTGAAATTCCACTCCTGGTATGTATTCAACAGAAATGATTGCTTATTTCCACTGAAACACATATAAGAATGTTTGTAGCAGCTTTATTCCAAATATACAAAAACTGGAAACAATCTAAATGCCATGGTATATTCAAACAATATAATATTAAATTGCAACAAAAAAGAACTACTAATTCATGCAACAAAATGAATGAATCCTATAGGCAGACTGAATGAATGAAATCACACAAAAAATAATTTATATAATACTTTATTTTATATATATATATGTATATTATACATTATACATATAAATATATGTGCATATATATATATATATATATATATATATATATATATAACACATCTATGTGTGTGTGTGTATAAAAATAAAAGTCCACTTTTATGAAGTTTCAAAATCAGCAAAACTAATCCGTGGTGATACTGCCTGAGATGGGACACAGGGTGGCCTCTGGAACAATGGATCTGTTTTACATCTACATTTGGGCGTGGTTACAAGATACAGGCACATAAACTTCTACAGTTTACTGATTTTTCCATGTTGCCATGGACTAACTTTGAGAAACACTTTATATCACACAGATAACAGGTGGAATACTTGGGACAGGAGTTCAAACACAGTTCTTTCTCTTCTCTGTCACAATAAAAATATGTACAGATTAAGGCCACAGCCATGGCACCAACCCTTCTAACAACTGAAATAGTAAGGACTGATGACTCCACTCTCCCCACCCTTAGTTTCCTCAACCATAAAACTGAAATAATAATAGCTCCTACACCTCTCACAGGGTTGTTGAAAGGACAAACCAAGAGGTGAATGTCTGTTAAGCACTTCCCACAGAATAAAGCAAAGAGTAAATTTTCAATAAATATTAATTAGCATCTCTATCATCAACTTTATGACATAACTACATCTTAACAAACAGTGGCTGATACATATCCAGGCACCATTCTAAGTGCATTACAAATATTAACTAATGTAATCAATATCAAGAGCTTTAAAATGAAAGTATTTTTTCCTGACCCAACAAATCTACTTCTGGAACTTAATCGTATGCAGACAACAACCATTCTTTTAGGGATTCACCATGTACAGTCAAATGTTAAAAGCTGTACATTAAAGAAACCTGTTTTACTTTGACACAGTTGAAAACTATGTGCAGAGTTTTTTAAGTCTGAAAATATTTATATACAATGTTCAAAGCAGCATTACTTACAACAGCCAAAATTAGAGCAAACAGAATACTCAAGGAAAAAGTGGATAACTATAGTTTACCAGTAGGATATAAAAAATTCACATTGCAGGAGAGAAATTAAAATACAAAAGCTCATAAGTGCAAAATGTAGATCATAATACAATATTATGACATCAGGTTGATTTTCTATATGTAGAAAAGTAGACTATATATGGACTATAGGACAACGTAATAAAACAAATGTTAACTGTTCATCTGTGGGTTGTTGGATTACAGATATTAACTGTTCATCTGTGGGTTGTTGGATTACAGATATTTTGTTCACTGTACTTTGTTGTACTTTCCAAATTTCCTTCGCTAAGCTTTTACTTTAATAATAAACATGTTATCAAAATAACCTCAGTCCCTACATGGTCAAGGAAAAATATGTATATATTCATTCCATATGTTATTAGAAAGTTACTTATAAACTGTAAAACAGATGAGTCATAATAAAAGCTGACCTATACATAGTAAAATTCCACTAAGTAGCATATGATTCACACAGAATGCTAAAAGCTAGTAAACACACCTCAAAGTTAACACATTATATTCTTTGAGCTTCTCACAAAATCCAGATAACAAAAAAGTGGCAGAATCAAACCAGAAATATGAAACAAATATCTACTGATCTACATGAAGGAATATTTGTTAATCTCAACATTACCAGGGAAAAAAGTAAGTTTCAAAAAGGTAAAGGCAGTATGTTGCAATGTCTGTAAAATTTATAACACATAAAAAACTACTACAAGCCGGGTGTGGTGGTGCATGCTTGTAATCCCAGCAGCTCTGGAGGTTGAGGCAGGAGGATATTGAGTTCAAAGCCAGCCTCATCAAAAGTGAGGCACTAAGCAACTCAGTGTTACCTGACTCTAAATAAAATACAAAATAGGGCTGGGATGTGGCTCAGTGATCAAGTGCCTGAGTTCAATGCCCAATACCCCTTCACCCCACTCCCCCCCAAAAAACACCACCACATGTAGTTTATGCATGCATATACACATATCATAAAAATGTAAAAGCATACAAGAGAATGATACCCACTAACTTAAAGAAGGGTATCAACATCAAGAGAAGCAGAGGAGGAAGCAGGAGGCTTTAGCTGTGGCCTTGAAATTCCTTTTTTTAAAATGCACCAGAGTATTGATGTTAAAAATGGCAAAGCGTTAACATCTGTGGAATCAGGGGATACTCAAAAGTACTGTACTTTTTCTGAATGTTTGCAGTAACTCATAACTAAAAATAAAACTTCGAAAAAGCCTTATTATGTTTTGGCTCCTAACTCCATATTTAGAGTGATTCAGAACAGGTGCAGGCCTTCTGTGCCTCTTCTGTGGTCCTGAAATCACTCCTGGTTGTTGTGCCTTTCCCTGAGAATAAAAGGAGCAGCTATCCAGCAGAGAAAAAGAATCCCTCTCTCTGTGAGACATAGACACAATTAGTAGACATCCTTAGCCAAAGGGAAGCAGTTTACAGGTCAGAACAGATCCCTGCAAACTGAGGTACAATGAATGAAGTGAATAAATGAGATTGTCCTGAAAACCCAACTTTCAATATTATCATCAAAATACCATGAAAACCATGTAGGTACATTGGGCTGTGAGCAAAAGAGCAGAATGCTAACATTTATACAAAAAGTCAAGGAGAGAGTGGGTGACAGCACAATCAGAGCAAACTCTCACCTTCAGACACAAGCCCACGCAAATCCCCAGCAGAAACTGCACTAAGTTCCCAAAGGGCCTTTCCAAGGAATCAGGTGACAGCAGTAATCAAGTGACCTGTCAACTTCGAGCACTGTACCTATAACTCATTCAGCTCCTCTCACAATTATTATTTTTATAAGGTACGTCACATCTAACAATGCTCACAAGCATGGGCTTGAAATCGGGAAAGCTAGGCTCGTAACCTAGCCCTGACCCTCCACTGGTTACAGGACCGTGGTAGACACTCAATCTTTCAGGGACTCAAGATCACTGTTTTCTAACTTGCTAAGTCTTTTGTAAATCAGTAACACCTGGTTAGCAGGACTGTTGGAAGGATTAAATTGTCGGAAGGTGAAGTAAATAAAATGCTCTCCACTGTACCTGGTACAGTCCCCCTCTACCAGGCACCAGCCTGGAGTCCACAAAAATTGGTGATTGAGATGGTCAGGAAACCAGCACCGCTACAGGTTACAGACTCAGGTGCCAGCCAAGTCTGTACTTTAGCTCTAGAAATCAGGACCAACTATGTACATTGTAGGGACCTGAATAAAATGAAAACACAAAACACCTTGGTCAAAAATAAAGAATTCTGGGCTGGAGTTGTAGCTCGGTGGTAGAACACTTGCCTCACAAGTGTGAGGCACTGGGTTCAAGCCTAGCACCACATAAAAACAATAAAATAAATGAATAAAGGCATTGATCCATACACAAAAAAAAATAAATAAATTTAAAAAAATAAAGAATTTTTAAAAAATGAAGAATTTTGAGATGGTGACTAAAGAGGCTTAAACCAAGCACAAGGCTCTGGTGAGCCCTGTGATTCTACCCTGTAAAGTCAGTCCTGCTACAAGTAAATGTACCCAGATACATTGCAGACACTCAGAAATGAGATTCAACCAGAGCTGGGCTGTTTAGACTCATCCAAACACCTGAAGCATTTGAGGTGATATCACAGCATAATTACAGGGGGCTACAGCCTCCAAAATAAGCCATTAGCTATGGGTTGACTATGGCCTGTCCTCTCTGAATTCAAAGAGGAGTTTAATACCCAAAGTCTTTTATAAATGGATTAAAAGGATGGAAACTTATTCCAACCATGGTATTTACAGGTGGGGTTTTGGGGAAGTGATTAGGATTAAATAAGGTTGCTAGGGTGTAGCCAGCATAATTAAATCCTGGTGATTGTATGAGAAGACCTAACTGACACAGGCAAGCATGATCTCTCTTGCCATGTGATACCCTGCAACATTGCAGGATTCTGTCAATAGAAAGGCCATCAGTCGAAGAGGCCCCTTGATCTTGCACCTTCAGAAAAATGAACCAAAACAAACATCTTTTCTTCATAAAATATCCTGCCTCACATATGTCATAGTAATGGAAGGCTAAAATGCCATCCTTAATTCAATTTGTAGGAAATATCAGGGGAAACTCCCTGATACTTGTTATCTACAATGCAGTCATCAAACCTAAGTCAGCCTTCTCTCTAATGGTAACTTGGCAGAACTGAGTCCTTGAGAAGGAGGGAGCATCAGCCAGCGTGCTTAAGGCCCCCACTTTAATGTGGCAGTGGCCAAGGAGCACTTTTTAGTACCCATTTACTTAAGCATAGTGGAGTTGTCCCTTGGTACTCCGAGGGAGCAAACTTTTGGACACCCACCCTCTGTTCCTGCAAGGATACCAAAACTCACAGATGCTCAAGTCTCTAAAGGGGCATAGTACTGCATAACCTAGGACATCCTGCCATACACTTGAAAGCATCCCTATGTTACCTATACCTAACCCAATGCAAGTGTTATTTAAATAGTTGTTGTATATGTTAGAGAATAATGAATAGAAAAGTCTATACATGGTCAGAACAGATACAAATTTTTTCAAATATTTTTGATTAATGGTTGGTTGAAACCATGGATGCAGAACCCTGGTATACAGAGGGACAACTATACTCACATGAAACATGTCATAAAAATTTCAAGTGCATTCCAACAGCTCTAATTCCAAGCTGCCCGAGCCCCTGCCCAGGCTAAAAGAGAACAGCTTCCAGTAAAGGAAGGCAGTAAAGAGGGCAGGTCCTAAAGCCACAGTGCCAACTCACCTACCTCCTACCTAGCTGCATGAACTTGAGGAAATTATACAGCATTCTTTAGTCTTAACTTAGTGCCGCTACATGTGAAAATCACAATGTTATCTTCTTACAATAAATGCTCAATGAATGTTTACTGAGTTTACCCTCTTTATTAAATCTATTTTTCATTACTATAATGAAATACCCAAGGCAAACTAACTTTATAAAGAAAAGATGTTTATTTATCTCAAAGTTCAGGAAATTCAAGGGCATGACAGCAACATCAGCTGGGCTATGGTGAGAGCCTCATAGTGGATGGCAAGAGTATGTGGAGAAAAGATCACATCCCAAAAAACTAGGAAAGACAGGGAGGCTGAGGTCCCAACATCCCCTCTGAAGTCATACATCCAATTGACCTAAAAACCTCCAATAGGCCCTGCCTCTTTCAAGTCCCACCACCTCCACATTACCACAGCAAGGCACCAAATTATAATACATAAACTTAACCCTTCCTCTTCCCCTTCCCTGTCCATATGCCAACCAGCATGTGGCTGGGTATCCTTCAGAATGTAAGCTCCTACAGGACACAAGTCAGTCCCTGTGTGTCCCCTCCTCAGTCTCATATTATACTACTGGAGCAATGGAAGCTCAGGAGCCAGACTTAATAACTTTGTAGTAAAGTTCCCACCTAATCCCAAACACCTAATAGCATGGATTTTCTTAAAACTGCTGTGTGTTTCACAGGTGGTAGGTCTTTGTTTATCACATTCACATCTTATAAGTTACTAATAAAGGAAGAATAATGTGACTTGCACAATCCAGTTGATGTTAAGACTAAAAAATGTTTGACCTATATTACTTTTTTATTTTGTTGTTATTGTTGATGGACCTTTATTTTATTTATTGACATGTGGTGCTGAGAATTGAACCCAGTGCCTCACACATGGTAGCAAGTGTTCTATCACTGAGCCACACCCCAGTCCAGACCTATATTACTTCACAGTCAATCATAATAAATACAATTTTTTAATGTTCACAGTCACTCGAGTTAAAAACAGCACACTTTATCAATAAAGAAGTTCAGTTCATAGGTAACTGAACATCACATAAAATCACAAATGTGCCCTCAATCCTTTTTTCAAATGGGCCCCTTTAAACCTTCTTAGCTAGTACCTATGGACTCTGCCCTTTGTAGCATATCATGAGTTTGTCTTGGTTGGTTGCTTAACTGGTTTTTATCCTGTCTACAGTGATGGATTTATGATGATCCACCCAAGTCTCTTACCAGATCTTCCCCACTGACACACAAATTTTTATCATGGCAAATACAAGCTGTGACGAAGAAACGAGGCCAACTTCACCAGTCAATACAAAGATGAAATCTCATTAAATTAGCCATAGTAAATCCCAAAAACAATATGCAGATGCAATGAACATTAACTGACTTAGCAGCCCAGATTAATCAAGCGTTTTTACTTGTCACAATTGCAAGTTTTACTTCACATTATAGTTTGCAATAAAACAAAGAAATACATGACAGAAACAAATTAGAAAGCAAAGAAGCACATCAAAAGTCGCCTCTTTCCTTATACGCCTTCTTCAACCAGTCCAGCCAAATGGTCCCCAAGAGTCACATACCTACCAGTCCTGCCACCAAAGGGAACATCAAAACTCACCCCTTATGACTTTCAGGATCATGCACAAAATAAGTTCCATAAATATTTGTTGACTGGGTTCGTGAGAATATCAGAATGTGGATTTTATTTTATAGGTATTAAATAATCCTCAAAGATTTTTGTGACTTCCTGCATGCTGATTACCACTCCCAATTTTTCCATATATTGAGACTAATCTAAAAGGCAATTCAATACTTATCACTAGGTAGTCATTCCACAAGAATCGTGATATCAGTAACACAATCACAATAATCACAATACACTAACACTTTACATTTGCAAAGCAATGTGCTGGTTTTTGATAACATCCCCTCCATTATCCCATTTAATCATCCCTGGCTCTACATGGAACATAACCAATTTTATTGTTGCTGTTTTGAGGGCACTATGGGGAAAAGGGTCAAATCCCAGTCAACATATGAGTCAAGACAAAAAGAAAACTTTGGACTGGGAGAATCTAGAAGTTCAGGTCCAACCTCCCCCCAAAATCTGGTAAATGTTTTTCTGCTTCTCCATCCAAAAAGCTCTGCTCATTGTCTTACTAGTTCTACCTGTCAGAAGGGAGGGAGAGAGTGTGCAAGAGAAAGAGAGACAGAGATGCTGGTATTGCCTGCTGAGACAAAGGCCAAATTTTTACCCATTGACCTGACAGGTGTGAACATGGCCTGTAAACTCCACTAGGAAAAGCGGGAAAGGCATGTGGCCTCCTAGGAAGATGCCTGTGCCAGCTGGAAAACAGATTTTTATGCTTAAATTGCCAACCCAAGACTTAGAAAGTGTATCTTGATAAAGTTAAGTGTAAAGGATACATTCTGCATTCCCCAGAACAACACACCTAATCCAAACAAGATAATATCTTGTCTCTGTTTAGAAGCAGATGAGGAAAGTAGAACTGCCCCTCCCATCTCACACTCATTCCATTCAACAAATAAATATCAGCCCTAACTACATGCGGGGCATTGCACCAGCTGACACATATAATTATTTAGGATTTGCAAGTTACCACTATTTCCCTTAAGTCAATAAAACCTCATCTTAAATGTTATGGTTCTATCAACTGCCCTTGACTGTCACCTCTGAAAACCTTTAAGAAATCAACAGCAACCTCTAAGATCAGAGAAATCCTTCAATTGTTTTACTATCTCAATCCTATTAAAAGCTGCTAAAAATAGTACCTCTACCTTTCTCTTCCTTTCCACTCTCCTCCAAATAAGAAAGGTTAAGTGATGACACCCTGCCCAAAGAAAAATGGACAATACATACACACAGCACTCCCCAAAACAACAAGAAAATGGAATACTGGTTAAAGAGAAAAGACATACACCATCCTACCTGTCAGATGCACGGTAAGGGCACTTACTCTAGTCCACTCAGTAAAACATGGAGTCCACCTTGGAATGAAAGAACTTTTTTTTTTTTTCCTGGAAGTAAAAGAACCTGGGAATTGATTTACTTTACAAATAAGATCCCAAATGCAGTCAAAGAAATAGATTTTTATTTTTCAGAAATAGGGCTTTTAATGAACACCATACAAAATTACGCATAAGCAAACAAGTCGTGTGAAAGGCAGGAAGGATGGCAGGAAGGAGTGATATGCAACATCATTCTCTCTGAAAGTTGACAAACAAAAAAGTAAACACAATAAAACCACCTCAGGAGGGCTGGTTTTTGTTGTAAGATTTTTGTTTTTGTTGTTATTTTGTTTTGTTTTTGTTTTATTTTGCACCTCCGGTTCACTTACTGGTGAAGGATTTTCTTAAAATTTTTTTTTCAGGGAATGCCTGGCACACTCATAAAAACTGAACTATTTCCTTTAAGATTTCTTCTCACTTCTAAAAAGCAGTTGATTTTCCTGGGACTGTTTCACTGCACCTGTGAATTTTTGAAAGCAGGTGAAAGTGACAAAATAATTTTTTAAATGAAAGCAAAACTAGGGTGGCACCACAGGTAAAATACATCAAGTCAAAATTGAAGCCATTGATTTGGACACAAAGTTTTAGTAAACTGGCAAAGAATTAATCCACTTTTAGGCTAATTTCACCCACAAATATTCATCCACTTTCCCTCAGACCAAGTCTAGTTGGAGGTTTACTTGAGTAACCAGACTTTTCAACACAGTTTTCACTAAATGCTTGTTAGGCTTGGCACCTTAAAGACAGCTCTGTGATGCAATTTGTAAATTCAAAACACATTCGGTAAATAAAATGATCAGAACCACCTGAATCCCTTTTAGCACTACTTATGTATTAAAAATTATTTGTCAGTAGTATAGATAATATCACCCTTTCCTATTTGGTAATTATCCTCAACAAAGTTTGACTTTTATTTGGACATACTGCAAGGAATAATCATAGTACTGTTTAAGACAAGCTGCAAATTAATCATTTAACCAGAAAATAATTGTGTAGGTTGCATTTGGCAATCTCTTAACCATTAGGGCACCTTGTATTTTAAAAGAATATTCATAATCAGATAACCCACTTAGCCAGTTATGGTTGATAACATCCCTTTATCACCAAGGTAGAGGAAGTTACTACCATCAACAAATGAACCACAGAACAGAAATTAAACTCAGAATTTTTTACTCAGCTCCATTCACAAGGTCATGCCTTAGCTGCAGTCACCATCCTTCCCCACAAGTTCATCAAGCTATGAAGCTTTAGGAGAAACATTTTATTCATGTAAACTGGAAGAAGAAAAAAAAAAAAATCCCAAATACACAGATAAGTAGGAAACAGCCCTTGCCCAGCATTTCTTGATCACAAAAGCATTCAGTCTTTCTCAGTACACCCTTAAGTGTAATTCCTAGAAGGCACTGGCAGGCAAATCTCTGCCAGGTCAATCTGCAGTAGAAAACCGAGAGTGCATGTGTCCAGCAAGATGACAGGAGGGTCAATGTTTCAAACGTCTACTTCGGCTGGCAGGGCAATAGCGGTTCGGTCTATCACCTAAACACAGTAATTGTAAAGGATCGAACACAGTTCATGTAAATGAGAATCCACTTGACCACAAACGGGCAGCTCTGGGGAAATATAATTTCTGGTACAAAACACGGTGCTTGCATAATTCCACAAACACACACACACACACGAGTCAATTTTTACCATAACGTTCAGTCTCCACATCTGGCTGACACTTCCCACCTAAACTTCTCAAGTCTGGCCTAAAAGGCAGCTAGGTTTCAATCCGTACACTGGGAAACCGGCTTGCACCACCGGACCCATGCGGCAATGCCCCTACCCAATCCTGCTCTAGCCAGGTTGCAATGTAGTTTACTCCTGACTACTTTATGGTAATGTGTATTTAAAATCCCGCCGCGACCGAGGTCATTGCTTTAGAGATCTAATAGCAACCAAATGACCGGAGCTGCTGGGCACTTAGTGAGCCATTCTGGTTATGGCTCTTTAATAGCACCTGGAGTTCTGCAAAGGGAGAGCGGAAAACTCCAGCTTCCCCCGAAAGTCCGCCGAGGGGAGCGCAGAGCAAAGCTTGGAAACCGACCGATGGTAAAGGACGCCCCACCGCCGTCACGGCCCCATCGCTCAGGCAGCCCCGCGCGACCCTCGCCCAGCAGCCTCACTGGACCCCGCCACACCTTTACCTGTCAGCCCCACCACCCAACCTCCTGGCTGCTGTCCCTCCGAGTCCCAGCTTCAGAGCCGGCTGCGGGGAAAAGAACCCCAAAGGCATCCCATCCCAAAGAAAGAAAGCAAAAAGGCTGCTCCTATAGGCGAGGAGCCATCGGACACTGTGCGACCCGGAAAGCGACAAGCCACCCCTGGCCCGCACCTACCAGATAATCCATGTACAGAAACGCCTCAGTTATCCGGAGATCAGACATCCGGCAGCCTAAAGCATCCGGAACGGCTCCGAACCCGGAAAAAAAAGCAGCGTCTCTGGCTGCAAGCGAGCAGCTCCTGAAAAAGCCAGCAACAGCGAAAATATCCGAGAGCTGCCGAGAAGCCGAAGATTACACAAGGGGCGCGGCGATTGGCCGGGAGGGCGGGCACAAGGAAAGGAGAGCGCTCATTGGCTGCGGCGCCTATAAAAGGCAGGCCTCTGCGGGCGACAGAAGAGAAGCGCGGGAGCGACCAGGGCGCAGGTTCCTGTGTGTAGGGGGAGGGGCAGGGGCGGGGGCGGGGGCGAGGGCGGCGCAGGCGGAAGAGCGAGACTGGAGAGCGGAAAATAGCTGTTGCGGCCGCCGCCTGAGTTCTGCGTGTTTCCACAGCCTTTCAGTTGGGGAAAGCGGAGTAGAGCTCCAAGCCCCAGGACTAGACAGCCTCGTGTCCCCGCCCACCTCCAGTAGGAAGCAAACGCTGTGCGTGGGAGACGTGGTTACCAGAGACTTGCTGTCTCTGCCCCCAAGTGCTTTTCTAGGAGCTCTGTGGCCTCCAGACTGCACCACCAGCGTAATGTTTAGAAGGGTGCTCTCTGAACAGGCACCTTAAACACTATCTGGGGTCAGAAAGAGTCCCCAAACAATAATCTGATGAAACTGCTAAGGCAGGCAATTGCAGCCTGTTGTCCCTGCGGATCCGCACAGGGCCCCGCGCAGCCCAGGATAACCCAGTTGCAATGCCAAGGGAAACCCTGGAGAAATCGCTTTCCTTGGGAAAGTGTGCTCCCCAAACGCCCAGAAAGGAGAGGTTGATCAATTCTTCGCATGCTTTTAGTCCAGTTACATTGAGCATAAATTCAATGCCCCTGGATAAAATGAGTAATAGAATAAGCAGCTCTCTGGAAGGACCAAAGTAATACAATATTTGTGATCCTATCTCAGTTGAAGAGGCAAAATTATCTATAAGCAGAAGTACTTGAGACTTAACGCCGTTTCCTGGTAAATAGCTTGGAAATGGGTATTGGGATTTCAATGGTGCATTAACTGAAGTGGATGAAGAGCCTGAATTGGGCAAGTGAACATTTACTGCAGTATTTATAATAGCAATATTCAGAGGATTTGTTAACAGTACATTTATAAAATAAAGCTTTATATTGCCACTAAAAATTTATTTATGAAGGTGGAAAATAGCTGTTGCAGCCGCCATCTGAGGCTGGGGATCAGTGGTAGCGCGCTTGCCTGGCATGTGTGAAGCACTGGGTTCCATTCTCAGCAATGCCTATAAATAAAATAAAGGTCTAAGGTCTATCAACAACTAAAACAAAATTTATGGAGTTTCATGATAAGTTCCCTAAGTTGTTATAAATCAAATGAACAAAAAAAGAGTAGATGGAAATAGTTACTTTATGTTGTTTTTTTCTGGATAGTAAGATTTGGGAGACCACATCACAAAAAATACGTTTGTTTTTATTTTCTGCAAGGCACACCTATATCATTAGGCTCCTGTGATTTAAATGTCCCCCTTAGGGAAAACGCAAGGTGAGGGGATTGATCCCACCTGTATTAGTAATTAAAGCTTGCACAGCAAAGTTTTTCAACTGAAATATTTCTGAAGCAACTACCTGACTGTACAAATGTGTTAGGGGTTGGATTTTTATCCCCACCCCACTCTAACAATTTGACACTTTCCTTTTTGGTGTCCTGAACTAACAAATTTCCAAACAAGTTTGCCTGGGGCTGCCAGAACAGTTCTGTTATAACCATGGAATTCACTAATCAGAAAGAGCACGCAGTTCTTTAGACTGATTCAGGTTGGTGAACCATGTGATTTGGGGTGTACTACCTGATCTCCATAAAATTGTTTCCTCAGCTGCAAAGTGACAATTCCTTTGCCTGAGAGATTTCGAAGTAACTAATGGACTATGAATATTCACGGTTGTGCAGCCTTGACTTTGTTGATCCGATTTGTAGGCAAGGGTTATATGTAAATAATATACTTCAGAAGAAATTTCAGTGAGTTTTTTTCCTACTTGGGGGATAACAAGTCGTAATTGCTTTAAACCATGAGATCCAATTTTGATTTGACTTGGCATTTCAATAATTCAAACACGTGGGTTTAGAAGAGATTTTTACCGGGATTCTGGAGGTGATAGACTTGCATAAATTTAGTCTTAGTCATAATGGTTGAAACTAATTACAAAAATTGAAAGTCTTTCAAACTAGCAAAAATAATTCAAACTGCCAAAGAACCATTTTGTTGTTATTTTGTTTTCCTTCTCCATGAATAAGCATATTGCAAATAAGGTAAAGGACATGAGTTAGCAAACAGACACCTTTTGATCCATTGTCTTAGTGACAAATAATGTCTTGACTACTGCCAAGTCAGACTCTGAAGAGACCTGTCTGTTTTTAGGCAGGTGAAGATAACAACTCAGAAGCAATTGGCTTCTACCTTTAACAGCTAAGCTTAGAAGAAGACAGTCCCTGAACTGAAGGTCATTAAGCTAATAATGTTTCATGCTGCCTCTAGGAATCAGTCAATGGGCCCAAAAGCAGGAAGATGAAATAATTTATTCAAGAAAAGTTCCCAAAGGTTGTGCCATGGTACTTCCTTTATTCCATATCATTTGCACATTGATCATGACTGTCATCTATGAAAACTTTGTGTTCAGTGTGAAATGTGGTTTTTGTTTTGCATTTTGGAAAAGTTCTTGCCAAAACAAAACAAAAACCCTGAAGCTTCAGAACTCATAGAGCACATTTTTCCAATTAGTTGTCAATCTTCTGGGATGTTGATGTGTTACTTCTATAAAGAGGAAAGAGCTAACATGATTGTGTACACATGAACAGATTATTCACAACCCACTACATGAAGCTATAGTTATAGCTGATAAGGTTAGTAGCCACAAAAGTAATCACCTCAGTGTGTGCTTTTGAAAAGAGTACACAAAGGTTAGAATGCATTTTTTCAACATACCTTACTATATGCCAATTAACAAGTGGTCTTGCATAAGACATAATCTCATTAATCTAGTCCTTCCCTTGCTTTCAGTAAAAAGAATGACTCTCTTCCAGATGCATCAGAAAGCAGGTGTAAACTCATGAGGAAAATGCATTACTGCACAGGTTGTAAGAGGCTATCTCTGTTGCTTGTCAAAAAGCAAGGAGAAATTATTTTGACAGTCCATACTCTACAGTTCCATGAAGATTGCTAGCTAAGATTTGGAGGAAATTTTTTTGTTAACATGTCAGTTGTAGGAAACAAAACCAAGTATGTAGTTAAAATTTAGTCTCCCAATTTCTACCATCAGGAAAAAAAAACTGACATATTAGTGACTATTTCCTTCTTCTTTTTTGCTGTTATTGTTCATTTGCTTGGTATATAACAACTTAGGGAAGAATACTGTCTTTAGTAGTTTTGTTTCATGTATACTCACTATAAACTTCACTATATCATGAAATGGCCCATAAATGTTTAATGTATATATAAAGCTCTATTGTACAAATGTACATTGACAGATTATCTGAAATACTAGTATTATAAATATTTCGATGTTTGCTTATAAAACTGTTCATAACCCATCCTAAAGTTGCTGCACAAAAGTCTCACTCTGTTCACAGAACTATGAAATCTACTCAGTCAAGAGGCAAGGCAGTGGCAGAGAAAGAACTTTATTTAATAAGCCGGCTGATGGGAAGATGGAAAGGATGCTTTTCCCTAAAGAACCATCTTGCCAGGAAGCTTATTTAGGAGGCCATTTATGTAGAAGATGGATAATCAAAGACTGGTGAGCACCTTCTTCAAGGTGAAGGTTTGTGGCCAAATGACCCACATCTGATCCTAATTGCCAAGTCATGGTATGTTTTCAGTTCTCACATCTCGTGAACAAGATCATTATTTCCTCAGGCTAAACTTATCACTTACTAGTTTGCCCACAGATAGTTCCTGACATAATATGTGGTAAGTAGAGTAGAGGGGTAGCTGCCCCAAGGCACAAAACTCAAGGCAATAAAAGAAAATATATTCACCTCATTATTGTGGGAGACAATGGTCAGGTGAAGTTATAGAGGGAGTCAGGCACTAGATCTGGTCTCAATTCTAACTTCACTAGAGTAATTCCTGGAAATGAAATTACTAGTATGAAGGGTATGAGAACTTTTCAAAATTATTTTTGTGCTGGCCTCCTCTTTACCCTCAACTTCAAAGTACACTTGATTATCTTGTGCCATCTTTCTCTTGATTGAGTATATTATTCCTTAATAGCTGAGAGATGGTATAACTCTTTAGAATAACTCTTAAGTCATTGACAGTCTTTTTTCAGAAAAAGTGGAAGTGTCTAGACCAAGCACTTACCACCTCCAATAACTCCTGTGACTTCAGAATTCTGTCCTGTGCCCTGTTCCCTATTTTTCTATGTAGTTGCCTGGACCCTCACCTCTGATTGAATCCAGTCCCTATCTTTGTTTCCTAAACAAAGGATCACAGTGTATCAGAAGATGAACCTCCTCAGAATGGTACACTGCCACATGAAGCTGCAGTCATCACTTGGCTCATAAATGGAAGAGGTCAGAATGAGGTTGAAGGTTAGACCTGAGTAGGGTTTCCTGTTCTTAGCATAGTGGCAACTCAAACTGGAAGGAACCTTGGCTATAATGACTGACCTTCAGTTTTAAATCTAAAACATCTCCATGTAGATATAAATGTTTGTTCTCCTGCAAGTAGATATTAACATCTCATGTGTTTATTTTGTAAAGCTCGTGATCTAGCAGTCCTAATGAACATTTGCCACTACTTAACCACATGAATTTGTTCCTTCTGAGCTTTTATTCACTTAGCTATGGTAAAGAGGTGAACTAATCACTAGATGATTAAGGATCACTCATGGGTCTAGAATATTATGCTCCTGGTTAGGAAGAAAGGAATTATCCTAAAATGATGACACCTCTCTCATAAAGAATTGAATGGGTCTTAGAATGTTCAAGCAATTAAGACATTTAAAATGAAGAGTAACCCTTTAAAGTAATGAATCATTATACTGGGAAAAGGTAACCAGACTCTCAACTACTATTCAGACAATAAGTATCAGGAAGTATCAGTATATCCTTCTCAATGCCTCTCTAGAATCATTTAATCTCTCACATACAGCCTTGAATTGCTGATTGTATAAATTCCAATTTCCTCTGTAATAGATTACCATGAATGTATAGACTTAAGACAACACAAATTTATGCTCTTACAATTCTGCAAGGTAGGGGTTCTGACTAAGTCTTTATTGGGCTAAAAGCAAGGTATTTTGTAGCTGGCTCCTTTTTGAGGTACAGAAAATCCCCTCTTTGTCTCTCCCAGCCTCTGGTGGCTGATGGCATCCATGAGTTGTGGCTGCATCACTCCTTTCTTTGGATCACATTGCCTTCTGCTTTTCTGTATTCTGACCTCCTTCAGCCTTGTGATGTTTGTGATTGCATTTAGGTCCAAACACATAATTCAAGATACCTCCTCCAACAAGAAATGTAATCACATCTGCAAAGTTACTTTTGCTGTATAAGAAAATACTCACAAGTTCCAAAGATTAGGATCTGAGTATCTTTGGAGGACATTATCTGGTATATCACACTGATCTTATACAGAAAAAGAAATACTTTCATAGAAATCCAGGGTGACTGGCACAGTTTACTAATGACTTGGGGTGAGGAACAGGAGTTAAATTTTCGACTTTAGCAATGATTCTGGCCTCTTTCAAGATTTCCATGTAAATAAACCTTAATCCAAACTAGCACTTGACTCAAAGCACCTTCAAGGAGGTGAAAATTTCAGAACAAGGAGACTACAATATAAGGCTAATGAAGAGGTGGCCATTATGTGCCAGCTAAGTAATGATTTCTTCTCCAGGCATGAGATTATGAACGTGTAATTAAAACCGAGGAACACAGGCACATGGGTACTGTGAACAGACTAAAATGTGCTCATTCATTCCACAAACCTATTTAGTAAGCACCTACTATATGCTAGGAATGCTAGAGAAATAGGATCCCTGCTCACACAGGAATTAGTCTCTATGGATAGAGACAGGAAAAAATCAACCAGTGAGAAGTACTAAAGAATTAAAGAGATGTGCTAGAAGATAATAGGGAAGCTATACTCTATACTAGCTAGTCACAGATGGCATCTCTGGATTGTGCTAAGCAATATTGTTCAATAAAAGTTTTTGCAATTAATGGAAATTTTCTAAATTTATGGCTAATGAGTACTTTAAATATGGCTGGTGGCCACCATATTGGACAATGAAGATGTGAAGCTGAAAATATGGATGTTTTCCATTTAAACATTGAGTATTGAGACCTCCATAGTGAAATTTCTAATTTTCTTTGCTCACTTGCTCTACATTTATCATTTGGATGATTTCTACATTGAATACCCCCATCCTGATCCTCACTCCAAGGTGCCAATAAAGGAATAAGAAGTGATCCACAAAGAGAATTGAATGCAAGGTGCCAGCATTCAAGAAAGCATATCGGAAAACAGAAAGTGGATAGAAAAGTGGCAACTGACATAATAGTGAAAACTGAAGCCTAAGTTCTAGAAAAGGGAAAACCAGCATGGAAACTCATTCCCCTGCCACCTCAGGATGAGAGACATCCAACTCTCTGAGGTGGGAGACTGAAAATAGTGAAACAGCTTGGGAACTTCTAAATATTTTTTTTACAACTTTGATTTTATTTATTTATTTTTTTATGTGGTACTGAGGATCGAACCCAATGCCTCATTTGTGCTAGGCAAGTGCTCTACCACTGAGTTACAACCCCAGCCCCAGCTCAGAAACTTTTAAAAGGAGTCGTCGAGTCCATTGACCTGCTTCACTCCAGGCAGCCAGACCTCCACACCAGTGCAGACCAGAAGGTTACTCCTAAGGTTAAACAGAGGAGGGCTTGAACTTGGAGCCACCACTACAATGTAAAGTCGAAGGTAGAAGGCAGCTAGAGAAATCACCCAAAAAGATAAATGTAGAGCAAGTGAGCAAAGAAAATTAGAAATGTCACTATGGCGGTCTCAATACCTAATTAGATGTTCCAAAAAATTTAAAAAAAGGCAATGATGGGGAAAAATGATCAAAGTTCTAGTAGGCATTTGAGGATTGGAAGATTATGCAGTTATATACTTGGAAAGAAACCAAAGTGGCCAGAACAATTGATGGGGGAGGGACTCATTACCATTTTAAAAATAACACAACTATTTAAAATCATTCTGGTGGAAGCACCATGCCAGATTTGCCATCAAGTTCTACTTAAAATTACAGGAGCAAAAAAATAAATAAATAAAATCCAACCTGACACTACTCTGGAGTACAAAAAAGGAGCATAGCCAGGTCATGTCAAATGACTGTAATAACCTTGATACCCAAACCAGATAAAAGACATTGAGAAATTATATCTCTGTCTCAGTGACAAAGATGAAAAAATATTGCAAAACAACTTAGAAATAAAAAAGGAAAAAAAATGAATTAATTTTGTGACTAATATGGGCTTATCCCAGGAATGTTTGTATTCTTAATAGAAAACCAGTCAACTCTCCACGTTAACTGATTCAAAAGAAAAGTCAGGGGCTAGGGATATAGCTCAGTTGATAGAGTGCTTGCCTCGAATGCACAAGGCCCTGGGCACTCAATCCCCAGCACTACAAAAAAAAAAATCAGTTATGTGTGTGTGTGTGTGTATAATAAAAGCAATAGGAAATATTCAGTCTCCACTGGTATTAGGGTTGCCATTAAAGAACACCATAGATTGAATGACTTAAACAACAATTTATTTTCCTACAGTTCTAGAGGCTTAAAATTCAAGATCAGGGTTCTGGCAGGTCTGGTTTCTCCTGAGACCTCTCTCCTTGGCCTGCATATGGCAGCCTTCTCATTGTGTCCTCACCTGCTCTTTCCACCAAGCACTCTCACTGTCACTGAGTCCAAATTTCTTCATAAAAGGACACTACTTATACTGGATTGGGGCCCACCCTAATAGCTTCATTTTAACTTAATCACCTCTTTAGAGGCACTATATCCAAATACAATCCCATGCTAAGGTACTGGGGGTAGGGGCAGGGCTTTAACAAATATTTTTAGGGGAACACAATTCATTCCAGAATACTACTCATAGTTTGCAGTCTAAGAGCAAAAGGGAACTTACTCAGACTGATGCTGAACATCTATGAAAAGCTTACAGTAAACATACTCAATTGTGAAACATTTGAAATTGAAAGTGTGCTTTCAAGTCAGAAACAAGACAGGGATACCAGCTATCATGGTTTTTCATTCTATATCGTACTGTAGATCCTAGACAGGATAATCAGACAAATAAAGTATAAATAAAGAATGGAAAAGAAGAAACAACTCATCTACAGGTTAGCATCTGCATGTCATTTTTTAAAGTTAAATTTTTGCCAATCCTTAAAAATCAATATAAAGTTAATTGTATCTCGGGTCACTTAGCAACAAAGTTAGGAAATGTGTTTTAAAATGTTTTTTTTTTAATTTGTAGTTGCTTATGGACCTTTATTTTATTCATTTATTTATATGTGGTGCTGAGAATCAATCGAACCCAGTGCCCCACATATTCTAGGCAAGCGCTCTACCACTGAGCCACAACCCCAGCCCCTTAAAATGTTTTTTAATGACCTTTAAAGTAGAAACTTTAGAAGCCTCTAAGAATAATTCTTACCACTATAAGATTTGAGAGAAATTAAAACCTAAAGAGAGAAATACAATAATAGTCAGAATTGTAGAGCACATCATCTGGAAACATTTCTCAGTGACCCTTAATTGAGGAGTATGCCTCAATGTTCTGTGTACAGTGGTTAAGAGCATAGATGATTTAGTCAGTCTGTCTGGGTTTGAATCTTGGCTTTACCTCGTTCTAGTTCTGTGAGCCTGAAGCACATTGCTTAACTTCTCTTAAGTTAATGCATTACCCCACTTTATAGGTGAGGAAACAAATAACCTACATCACTGGGTTATTGGGATTAATAGTTAATGTCGTGCACTTAGAACAGAGCCTGGCATGCAGTAAGCATTATGTAAGTGTTGGATGCTGCTGCTGTTTTTGTTCTCTCTCTCACTAGTCTGAGTTCCTTGAAGGAAGAAAACACCGTCTCATTGGATTATGCAGCTTTAGAGTGTGCTTCAGTATGTGGCACATACTCAAATGTTGGCCACAATGTTACGTAACACAAAATAAACTGGTAGTCAGAGCTGGGGAAGATCCACGTGTCCCAAAGAGTGTCATATTTAAAGAAGTCTGAAGTATTTGAAAAGTATGTATGCCTTAAATATTAAATACCCAAGGCATGTTCATAACAAAAATGCCCAAACATGATCCATAGCAATACTTGTAAAAAATACTTTTAATCATCCAAATCTTACCTCTGAGCCATTTAGAAACCTTTGTTCACCAATTACCTGAGATTATCCCAGCACACCTTGATTATGGTATCCAAGCATGGACGGTCTAATGTTCAGTGTTCAACTCATGGCATCCTGAGTTGTCATCCCTGGTGCATGCAGAGTACCTCTCTCAATTCGTTGGCTTTATCCAACTACTTCCATTCCATTCCTCCAATAGTCAATGTGCCTAACTTGTAACTCCTACTTTGTCACCTCATCCTTGTCTCTGGCTGAACAACAATCCTTACATATGATGTAAGATCATCCACTTTGGATCCTATGGCTGGTTGTTATTAAGTTAAAAAAAGCTTTTTCCCTGCCACAAAATCATGAGCCTCCATCTTCAGGGAACTTTATAGCATTCCCTTTTCACTTTGAGGTCGTTTATCCATTTATAGTCCAACATTATTTTCTTCTTCTCCTCCTCCTCCTTCTTCTTCTTCTTCCTTCTCTCTCTCTCTCTCTCTCTCTCTCTCTCTCTCTCTCTCTCTCTCTCTCTCTCTCTTTACTGGAGATTAACCCAGGAGTGTTGAACCACTGACCCATGCCCCTGACCCTTTTTCTTGTTTTAATTCAGAGACAGAGTTTCACTAAATTTCTGAGCTTGGGCTTGAACTTGTGATCCTTCTGTCTTAGCCTCCTAAACCACTGGGATTACAGATGTTTATTGCGTCTGGCTGGTAGTCCACCTTTTGTACATGATATGAAGTTCAGATCTATCTATGTCCAACTAGTTATCCAGGTATCCAGCCCTCTCTGCTAAACAATTCATTCTTTCTCCCAGTGATAGGTGGTACTACCCTTAACCTGCATGAAACTCCATATATATATATATATATATATATATATATATATATATATATATATATATATATATGGCTCTTCCTCTAATCTCTGCTCTGTGTCATTGATCTATTTATTTTATGCAATTATAGAGTATATCTCTCTGGCTTCTTTCTCCCTGTTTCACCCCACTACAGTTCCTTTTATCTATGTTGGCTTTATCTCCTGTACTGCAAGAAATAACTTTTGGGAGGGAAAGGCAGGGTATTGGGCTTGTAGATTCAGGATTCTCTTTAGCAGAGCAGGAGGAGTAAATCTGAACTCCCATGTTGGCAAGTGTGTTCCTTCCGAAGTGCATATATCATGACACAGTCCTGGTCCTCCTTTCTGCCTTTTTTTTCTTCCAACGTGTCTTTCTACTCAGTAGTAGTATGCATGGCCTATAATGACACAAAAACAAAGGAGAAAATCCCTTGCAGCTGAATTTTTCTTTCTAAATAAGTTATTTTAAAGTTAAATCCTCCAAAAACAGTTGGCTTTTAAATCAATTACTTAAATTTGGAACCATTGCTAGTTAGAAGGAAAAGAAGCCCTAAATAAAATAACTTGCATAAAAGTTATTAATTAATGAATAAAGGGGCTTCTTAGAAGCAAGGGAATTCACAAGGGCATGACTTTCCAATGACTTCTTCACCTCCACCATGACCATGACGTCTGCATCTATAGGTTGTGTTTAATGCCTCTTCACATGCACTAATTCATCATAATGCTTTGTCCTTGAGAGCTTTACCTTCTAACAGGAATTTATAGTGTCACTGTGATATTTTTCATGCACTTTGGTGGTGTTGAGTGCTCTGAGGGAATGAGAGCTAGAGGAGGAGAGAATAAGCACATCAGTGAATCACTCTTCATACAGTCAACACTTTACATTGTCCTCCTAAGTTGAATGTTCTGGAACATGCTTATTCCATCATGGCTTTTTATTTTCCTTGTGCATGTGTAAGTTACAGCGCACCTCATGGTTGACTGATTATGCACATCTAGTAGTGCGAGACCTGGTAGAAGGAAAAATAGGAAAAACACCATGGAACACCATGCTAAATGTTATATCATGCCTCCAAGGAAATCGTTCGGAGGACAGAGGATAATCTGGAATTGGTAGAAGTCATTTGGGCATTATAAAAGGCATCATAATGCTACAGCTTAAGAGGTTGACCACTTTTATTAATAGGAAATGAAAGAAACTGTGAACCAAGGCACGTCACTTCATGGGATTTCAAGAGGTCCAAAGAGTAATTGCGAACTTACAACACCATGATCATGTGCTGTGTTGTAGCTAATTAATATACTTCTGATTCAGTTGATTCAAAGGATAAGATCAAGCTTTGGCAGAAGACAAATGTAGTTTTCAATCCCAGGTGCTTTATTAGCTATGTGAGCTTAAGAAGGATATTTAATCTCAGACTGTTACCTCATCTTTAAAATGGATATAAAATATAGTTAACTGTTGTTAAGATTAAACATGAATATACTAAACACTGGGAGCTGGCTGTCCTTCTCTGTACTGGATGCACTGGAGGCACTGTGTTTCCATAGACAGTACTTCTGAGTTGGTCTTGAAGTGGAGGAATCCTGCTTCACCTCCAACCATTTAGGGCCACAGGAAAGTTACTTACCTCTAGAGTTTAAAATGTTGATGAAATGAAACAAACTAAGAAAAGGGGCAAACTGAAAAGCAATAGATGCAGATCGCTTTCATTGATTTTTCTCTGGCTTTTACTGGTATGGCCCATAATAGAATCCAAAGAAATCATGAACTGAACAATCTAGTAATAATAAGTTGATTCTGTATGCCACTAACCTCTATATTTTGTGCCAAATATATGAAAGCAGCAAAAATATTCAGTAGGAAACCCCATATTACAACTACAGGAAGTGATTAACCATTTCATTTGGTTTACTTGGCCATTTCCACTGGTGAATATGATATCTGTCCTTCAGCAGGTGAATAAAAGCAAGTAAACATAGTGTTCACAGATTGTCTCTGACAGATGCCCATGCACAGAAATTCAGAATTACTGCACTTCACTTTGGTTGGCAGAAGTATCTATTGAGAACATAGAATTAGGTAGAGCTCTCATTATATAGAAGTGAGAAGTAGAAAAAATATTATAGAAAATGTTTTAGAAGAATTACTTTAAATCTCAAATTCTTGTTATAAATGTTCTCCACATATTACTTTGATAATATCTAGACTCTTAGATTAAATGTTCATGTCCAGAAAGTATCAATATGTAAGCAATACTTTGAATGAACCAAGAAAATACATTTTGTCATATGCCAGTAATCCTCACCATACCCCAACTTTTAGAATATAGAGGGAAAAGAAGAAAAATAAAAATGTTCCCTGGTGCATAATTAATTGTACAGCATCTTATTAACTAATACTAAGTGAGAATTCAGTTTATGCCCTTTAAAAAGGTATTATAACCCTGATGTGATACTCTTTAATGCTCAGTCCTGGTATAGCAGGATTAACAATTTTGATTTGCTGCAGGATAAACTATTGTTCTTTTACCACAAAAGGACACTTCAATAAGTTAACTATTTTTTTATGGCAAGGAAAGAAAATTGTACTAATATCCAGACCCTCTGTAGCTTTTTTTTAATTAAGAAATTCAGTATTGAATTGTTTCTCCAAGCCTCAACATTGGTAGGAGAAGTAATTAACCATCAGGGGATGGTTGGTTTTTATGAGTGGTTGGAGAAGCCCTGGGACTCTATTTCTTTTTTGAACTCTCTCAGGAAAAGTTTACAATTATTAGTATGTAGAGGAATATCAGTCATAGTTATGAGTGGTATTGTTCATAGGGCATTTCACAGCACAAAGCAATAACGAACCAGTCAATTTTCAGGATATCAAAAGTCATTTTATAAAAATGATTTGACATGCCACAAACCTAAAACTTAATGAGTTACTCTCTAAATATTTTATATGGGGACCCGTGAAAACACTAACCTCTTTGCATAAAACTGCTACCAAGCCTAATGCATCTCATTAAAGGTAAAGGCCCTTGCATTGAGTCCACAGCAGTCAGTTGGTCAAAATTTCAGGTATAGGTACGTTTATATTTTGCAGAGCTGGGAACATGGCTAAATAGGAGACCAAATTAGAATGTCTGAGTCTCCTCAAGTCTTTTCCTTTGTGGTCTTATTTGATACATTAAAATCTTCATATACCTTATGTAGAATGCAGCACAGATTGACCATAAGCAAAAATTTGCATCATGGTCTGAAATTCTAAAACAGAAATTGACACTGCTGGGCAATGGAGCAGAAATGGAGGAAATGCTGTTCTGTATCTTATCAAAAGTGATAAGCTCAATTTTCTGAAAATCTAAAACATACCTTGTATTGAGAAAAGAGAGAAGGGTAAGAAGGACTTGTTTAAACTTGCAAGTTGATCCTGAGTGATACCCTACCCTTGACAACATCACAGATGCAAGCCTGAAGAAAGAGAAGTCTCTTCACTGATGAACAAGATCCTCCTTTTGTAAGGGACAATTCAGGTCATGTGCATTTTTAGTAAATTAACAGATGTTTTTGATAAATCTGAAACTTAGAAGGATTCATCATGGTCATTGTGTTTGACAAGCACAAAATTAAGTAAGTTAGATAATTCCCAAGGAAAAAATAAGCTGCATAAGGAATCTATGAGCTGAGTGAAAACTGGGTAGTCCCTTTTAGCATGCAGACTGCTTCTGCTCAGAAATGGTTTCCACTGAAAGAACCACAAGTATGAACTTGTATATGAATTTATACGAGTTTTCGATCTAAAGCCTCATAAAATAAGGTAGTTTAATAGTTGGTGTAAAAATTTGCATCATATTCACAGCACCAACTAATTAAAGAAAAACAATTGTTAAATATTCCTGTGTTCTGTATAATAGGGGTTCTGGCATGCATTGAGTCACAAAAAGCCAGTACCCTGTTCCTGCAAAATAATTAGTTAACATCATGGGTTCTGGAGACAAATTCCATGTAAGTTCAAACTTGCGCTTCATCTTTTAAGGGCTAAGTGATTTGGGACCAGTTATTTAACCTCTCTGTGCCTCAGTGTTCTCATCTGTAAAATGTTCTCATCTAGTAAAAGGACCTACTCCCTTAGAATTGTTTTTGATTAAATTAGTACACATAAAGTTGTAAAGCATTTAGAATGGTGCTTGGCACATAGGAAGCATTGGAAGCAATTTTTTTCCCCACACATGATTCTCTGGAATTACTTGGATCATAACAGAAGGACAATTAATGTCTAAATTTCAGAGCCTGGGAAAGAGGTGGTACAAACAGCCTTGAGATAAAGGACTTGGTTTAGTGGAGGGGATGGGATATTTTATGTGACTGGAAAAAGATTGGTCTTTAAGACAAACAACATAACCATAGTGGCAGAATCAGGCTGTGAGAACACCTTGCCCAGATAAGATGTCACTGGTCAATGGAGAGCTTGATTGTCATGGCTGGGAAGTTCAGCTTCTGACAGGAAATCATTATAGTTTTCTCAGGGAATGTTTTAGATATAGAATTGGATTGAAGGGGAATAGTCTAGAAGCATCCCAATTAAAAGACATTGAGACCCATGCAAGAATCAGTAGGGGAGATAACTGCTATGTGATTGGACATGGGAAGAAATGAGAGGAGGCACAGCTTATCAAAAAGTGATAAGCTCAATTTTCCAGAATCTGAGGAGCCTCCGCTGTGGAGATTTTTTTCTAGAGGAGATAGGCAGGAGTGGGCAGATGGTGTGTCACACTCTAGCAGAACACAAAGGGGAGTTTAGGAGCTGGCCTTGCCCTTTGTATCTGAAGGTTTCCAGATCATTGTTTACAAAACTAAGAGAAAGGAGGGGGTCAGACTTCTGAACATACAAGGGAATGTCCTGGATATTGGAGCTCTGTTCAATACAGCTGCTTGTAATTAGAACCACCTGAAGGATTAAGTGCTTACAAGGGCTAGTACTAAGGCAGAACATGAGCCACAAATAAGCCCTGAGTGGAGGGTCAGCATAAAAAGCCTTACAGCCATTTAGTATTCTCTTTTCTTTGTATGCACTTTGTGTCTTTTACCTTAATAAATGGACTGTTACATAGTATACAGTATTCCACAGGAGTTAACTACACCACAATTGTCAAGCACTTAGGAAGTATTTAGAAGTGCTGCTTATTCTCCTTGATTCCAGAAGAATCATGATAGAGTAGGAAGAGCCTGAACTAAGCAATTTAGGCTCTTCACTCACTGAACACTCCTTGAGGAAAGGGTTGAGGTAGGAAAGAGGAGGCCATTTTGATGGAGTTGGGCAGGTAGATTTATGGGCAGGAGGAGGTAGGGAAATCAACAGGGATGGGGAAAGCAGAACTACCCATAGAGGAAGACTTTGTGCACCTTCTCTTCCCACTAACCACCGTAATTGTTCTGAATTTCATTTTCTTTAAAGAAGCAAGGGTTGAACTATTTTATAAATATAGGTTTTTCACTAATTTGTGTTCCTTGCCCAGAGACACTCTCAAAAACACATTTGTTATTGATTTTGCAAATAAAGACACTGGCTAAAAGATAATTTGTTCTATGATTTCTGTAGCACGGTAGGAATTGCTATAGGACACTTGTTCATCACCAACCCTGAATGCCTTCTTTCCTTAATACGGCTGTTAGACTAAGGTTGTCCTCCCCACCTTCCCTTCTCTGACCCACCATACTAACCATATCATTCAGGTTCCCTTACCATGAGAAACAGCAGCTGGAGATAAGGAGGTCAGAGTGGAAGAGAAGCTGTTCTTCTATCCAGCTGTGGCAGGGTGTGGCAGTGGCTTCATCTCTCCATACCTATGGCTCTCATTGATGACCCTCTTCCATGGATGTAACTCAGTGGACTATGATGATATTCATTTCCTCTGTGGGTAGTTCTGCTTCCACCATCCCTGTTGATTTCCCTACCTACTCCTACACATAAACCTACCTGCCCAACTCTATCAGAATGGCCTCCTCTTTCCCATCTTAACCCTCTCTTCAAGAAGTGTTCAGTAATGAAACCAAGCTGATACAATCAGATATTCCCGATGAATGTGTAACTTCATGAAGTTTTATCTTATATGGGCATATTTTAAGAATTTAGGTATGTAACTTTATGCCTGAACCTTGTGTTTAGCAGGAATCTTCTTAAATGGTATGAGACATGTTGAAATAACTTAGTTTTTGAAGGGAAACTATGATGTCAAATTTGTTTTGATTTTTAAAGATATACAAATTACCTACTTGAGTAAGCATATCAAACATTCCAAAACAAGGCTAAGTGCTGCTACAAGTAAATAGAATAAGGGGTTTATTATAGGGTGAAGACCTTGCACAATTATGGGAACTAGTGGAGGAGTCTTTGGAGCTTGTTGTCTCTGTATGTTGGCCAGACTAGCAGGTGGGAAGAAAAGCAAAGGTGAACTTGAACCCCAAAGGACAAGCTAGAACCTGTGTGGATAAACTGGAATCCACTTCTGTAATGTAGGTAAGGCTGGCTCTCTTCGCTGAATCTCACGGACCTCTGGCCTAGGATTTGGAGAAGCTGGGAGAGATCTGGTAGTAGCAGGAAGAACTGTGGGCTCAGTGCTGCCTAATGTAGGCAAGGGCAGCAAACATCAGCAGTATATGAGCTTCCTGCACCTTACCCCAACTTCCAGAGGGTAAAAAAAACTTGGCTGCATGCCACTTCTGATTTGTTAATCTTTCACAGGTTTCTCTTGCAGTCTCTGATATCTTAGGGACATGGAGGGATGAGAATTCTAGAGAACAGGAAATTCTCCAGCATAGGAAATTTGACAAGAGTGCAAAGCCACTCTATACTTTAATCCATATGTACCTCCTCAGCCAGACTTAGCCTCTAAATAAAAGAGTGACGAAATCAGGCTTCAGCCCCCAAAGCCACAACTATCACTGCCACAACATCTGGCAAAAATGCCTTAACAGTTTTCCCCAAACAAGAAAAATCCCTTTATCACCCCATATTTGGGTAATGTTCATTCCTTTTTTCATCTGAGTCATACTCCTATAACTTATGCTGAGATATAAAGTTATTTGCAATTGTGTAGGGGAATAGGAGGAGGGAAGAAAAATTATATATAGATAGATATAGATATAGATATATGTGTATATCTATATGAATATATTCAAAATAAAGTATAAATACTCATAACTAACTTTTATTTTCCTTGTTTTTTTAGCCAGTGACGTGGTTTTTGTTCTCTCACTATTTCGTATTCTTTACCCTCAACAAGTACTTTATATTCTCCTGGCTTCCTGGGATGACCCACCCCTTCAGAATCCTGAAAGATCTGAGCCATTACAAGCCTCACCTGGATTGGGTTTTGTAATTTTCTACCAGTGTATTCATCGCAGGGTGTGTATATTACTTTCTTTGGGCTGTCATACAAATTGCTACCAACTGAGTCTCACAGTTCCAGAAGTCAGAGTCTGAAATAAAAATGTCAGCAGGTTTGGTACCTCTTTGGCAGCTAAGGGGGAGAAGAATCTGTTCCAGGCCTTTGTCCTGGCTTTTGGTGGTGGCTGGAAGTCCTCAGTGTTCCTTGGCTGGTGGCTGCATAACTCCAGTAGGTCTCCACCATCACATGACCATCCTCCTTCAGTCTCTTCTTTCCTTATAACGCCAGTCAAACTGGACTAGGGCCCAACTGAATTGAACATGACTTCATCTTAAGTTGATTACATCTGCAAAAACCCTATTTCCATATAAGGTTACATTCATAGGTACTAAGGGTTAGAACTTCAACCCAGCTTTTTGGGAGAAGCAGTTCAATATTTAGCAATATAGGATACTTACATGGGCCACAGAAAAATCTCCTGTGTATCAGACATATTCCTCCTTTGTAGTAGTGAGTGGCCTAAATTCCACTTATAGTTTGGATCAATTATCCCAACCAGTATACAACCTTTTTTTTTTTTTTTTTTTTGCCTGCTGATCAACTGCATGAGGAATACAAAGTGGCCGTTTTCAATTTAATGAAAACTTTTTTTGTATTCCCTGGTAGAAGTATTCTTCACTTGGGAATTAAGGAGTCTAAATCAGCAGAACCTAAAATTACGGTCTGGAAAACAAACTTTTGCCAGTACATCACGAAAGGTAATAGTAAGAAGAGCCATTCCTATTTACAACCTTGATTCAAAAAATCCTGGCTGTGGGAGAAAATGCAAGCTGACTTGCTCTGCGTGTTGCATCCTAGAAGATATTGCCCCAGGCCTACGAGGAGTTGCCATGAAGATGCTGCCATAACAGTCTTCAAAGGCTGTTTCATCATTTGTTTAGGCCACTTGCTGTAAGGTGATGGGGATGGTGATAAGACTAATAAAATCCAAGACCATGAGCTCATTGTCCTCCCTTGCTTGCTGTAAAAGGAGCCTCTTGGCCAGAGAAATACTGTGTAAAATTCTATCAAGGTGTAAGGCATTTCATAAGTCCCCAGATAGTGGTTTTGACAGAAATGTTATAGACAGGAAAGACAAATCCCTAGCCACAGCGGAAATCTATTTCACTAAGAATCAAGTGCTGCCAGTGCTATGAGGCGAGTGGCCTAATGTAATCAATCTGCTACCAGATGGCTAGCTGGTTTCCCCCAGCCCCAGGCCTGTCCCCAGGGAATGGCTATATTGGGAGTTCAGGGTTGGTCTTTGCTGTTGGGAGGTTGGGCACTCAGCAGCAGACTTAGCCAGATCAGTTGTGGTGAGAGGGAGTCCGTATTGTGAGCCCATACATAAACTTCATCCCCATCATGGTCATAGCTCACTGGGCAAGGGAAAGGGTGGCTAGGGGCTGGGGGGAGGCCAACTGACAGCTACAGAACAGGTCAACTTCTCAGATAAATTAAGACTCTCTCCTGACCTTGCTTTTTGAGGAGCATTGACATGAGACAGAAATATCCCCAAACACTGCGATGCTATCTAGTCACATACGAGTTTCCCAGACCTCTTTGTCAGCAATTTTCCAGTCATGTTCCCTTTCAGTCCCTGACTCTCCACCTATACCTTCAGCCTTTTTACCTTCCAGAGGAAATGAGCAGCCAGATGCAGTGCTCAAAGTTCTGCCCACTTGGAGGAGAGTTTTCTTTAAATAATGTCCTCCACAACCACCCTGAGATGGGGCTGCAATGCTAAAGTCACCTGCTTGGGGGTGGTGTTGGGAAATCATGTGTATTATCTAATTTTTTTCCCTCTGTGATCAACTAGCCATAGAGAAGCCCCAAGGATTTAGGTGAAGGTTAAAAGGAAGGGGCCAGGGGTCTCTAGGCCACTTTCTTATGCAGTTTGCTTCTATCTTCAGTACTGCTAGGGACTGAGGAGCCAGGGGAGGGGGGGGGGCATCTGGGGAATGTCAGGAGTCTTAAAGCCTGGGTCTCTAAAGTTACCCTTTCCAACTTCTTTCCTCCTGAAGGGGACAAGATATGTGTCAGCCATGGCCTGCCCCTCCCTTCACCCACTACTGTTATCCAGACCTTCATGCCTCAGTCCCTGACAGTAGAGTTCTACAGGGCAGGGGGAACAGCTCCCCTACGGGTCTGGTACATTCTGTAACAGCACAGATTACAACATGCTTTTCTCTCTTTTGTTTTGTAATCCCAAGAGAGCTTGGAGTTACATTGCAATAAAGTCCTTCCGTCTTGATTTGTCCCTTCAGACATAGCAACTCTGTCACTCTGCCCTTCCCAGACAACCTCACATGGAATCATGTGTTCTTCTTGCACTATCTGCTGCTGCAGATCATGTCTCACCCCTACGTGTGTCTGGCCTGTGGGAGGCCCTTGGGTCTGGCCAGTGGCAGGAAGTACTTGCTTAATAGACGGTGAATGTCCACCGAATGGAGAGTGGGTACTGTTTTCCTTCAGCATCTTAGAGGTTCATACAGAGTTAACGCAGGACTCACTGCTTGTCTGAGCTAGAGGAGGTGAGACATGGCAGAAATGGGATTTCTACTGTTTTTTTTTTTTTTTTGGTAGAATCTTTATCTATCATGAGATGCCAACACATGGAGTGCTGGGTTTTCAAGGTGTGCAACTGGAGCACAAGGCCAGTGAACAGGTCTGCACCTGCTCCTAAGAATTCATTGTCTGTGGAGTCATTTCTGCACACTTCCTGGACCCTGAAATCTTCTTATCCAAAGTCCATTCTCCTTAGATCTGCCCAGGTAGCTTCCATCTGCACTGCACAATTTTCTGTGAAAAATCCTTAGAAGGGATTGGTAATCTGAATAGAGAAGGATGGCTGTCTCTGGCTATGACTTTTAATTTTTAAACAAATATTTGAGTTTTTTTGGTACCTCCAAACTGTTAGCAATAAACAAGTTATCACTTTTGCAACTTCTCCAGAGAGGTCTACTTTCAGCCAGAGATCAGGTTTAGGTCACAGTCATTTCTTGGCATCAAATACTAGTGGCCTACTTATCTTGAGAAATAAGAAAAGGTCCTCCATGTTCCTTGTTCCCCGATTCTAAGTTCTGGCTTCTCCCCAGAGCCCTTGATTGGTATATGGTGAGCCTGGTTTATTCTGACATAGGATGGGTGCTTCCATATTAAATTGTAGTTCCTGTCACCCTGTATGTTTTATAGCTAAGGTGACTGACTTCAAATGCAGGCTCAGCAAAGCCTACATAATACGATTCTAGGAAAAAGAAAAATGGCTTACTCCCTAATTCCATTCACTTTGAGTAAACATCTTAACCACTATCTCTACTCCCAACATTTTTATTAGAAAGAATAAAAGTATGAGACATAATGAGAGGGAGTAGAGAAAAAGGCCCATAGACTGAATCATCATAAAATTTTTAAAAGAGAAATCCAGTTTATCAGTATATTACTTCTATTTTTAAAGTTTATGGAAAAATTCTTGCCACATATGTGTTATGGCAAAATAAAATGCAGGCATGGAAAAATGACTGACTTTAAAAATAGCAAAATACTTGAGAACCCAGCTTGGAGTCATTAGAGGTAGCAGGCTGGGGGCAGTTTATAAGCTTCTGTTTTTAATTTGCTTAAATAGTCTAGTGCTTGGCCAGAGCAGCCATCCAGCTGCCTTAGCAGAGTGATTAACTTTTCAGCTTCTCCCTCCCCGCCAAATATACACAAAAGGTGCTGGAGCATTGGGTTAGGACAATGTTTGGAGTCATAATCCTGAAAAGGAGAGGCCTTCTACCTCCTGTACTGAAGAAAGTTCAGAACTTCTGACAATGTTCTCTCAACTTGGAGCTGAAAGCCTCTTGAATTCTGCTTAATTCAAGCCTCACCTCAAGAACATCATTAATGTAATGATTCTTTTGCTGCCCAGAGTGACGTGGAGTCACATTGCTAAGCCCCATCATGGAAAAACCAAAATAGGTAGGGACATGCATCATGCAGAATGGTATGGGCATCATGTTCTTTCTAAATGATGGAGGCAGGGCTCTGTGATAGAGTGCTAGTCATTTATTCCAAAAACACAGAAGACCTCCTGAAATCCAGGGTCTGGACCTCTTGTGGACAGGATACAGGCTTCCTGCAGAATACAACACTTTGCATATAGAAATAAAATTGTGCATTTGATGTTTCAATCTCAAAGAATGAAAAATTGAAGTCTAAGATTAAAACCAAATGACTGGCAGAGAATTTCAGGAAAAAAAAAAAGATCAGATCAGAATGGTGAAGAATAGCATTTTAGAATCAGGCCTTCATTCATTACACACTTATGTAACACTTTCTTTGAAGAATGCCTTCTGAGGACTAAAAGAGAATCAAGCCCAGATTCTGACCTCAGGGTGCTTGGTTTTGTTGTGTGTTCAGTTGCACACAACTGGAATATAAAGTACAGAGTGATGAGTGTCATGAACAGATATGAGTGAGACCCTTCCCGTCACAGAACTTTAGATCTAGAAGAATTTTCAAGAATAATTCAGTCCTTTCCTTTTATAGATAAGAAAACTAAAAGATTGTCATGTGTCAAATTTATACTGATAAATTTGGGAGTGAGCTGGGATTTGGACCCTGGTTTGGACTTTGCAGAACAGGTGAGTCCAGATAGGGGGAATAGTAAGGACCAAAAGCAGGGCTGAGTCAAGGCACTGAGTCAAGCATACTAGGGCCTCTCCCCTGTTGTCTATATTGACTGATTGAGGTCCCTGTGGACTCTTTAAATATTCCAAATGTCACTCTCGGCCAAGGCACATCTCATATTCTGCTCAGCTAAATCAGTGTAACAGGAGGAGAAAAAGTTTTTAATAATGAAGTAGGAGGCATTTAATCTATTAGCATTGAGGTAATACTTGATACAGCACAGCTCTCTCTAAAACAATCACAAATGGAGAATGAATGTGCAAGAAAGCACAATATGGTCTAAGCAGTGTAAATGGAAAAGTGTCAAGAATCAGCTGAATGCAACACTGTAGTTCCATTTATAAAGTTTAAGAGCAATGCTAGGTGAAACTTCCATGGGTGGTAAAATTAAAAAGAGGAACAAAGAACTTTTACCTTTATGGTAATCAAATCTTTACTCCTAGAAAGAGGAACATGCGGGGAAGGCTAAGGGACACACAGGGGGCCTCTGAGTACAGCAATGTTCTATTTCTTAAACACTGGCAACTTTATGAGTGTTCGTGTTATAACTATTCATTATGCTATATATCTGTTTTATGCACTTTCCCATATGTTATATTTAACAATAAAAATTAAAGCAGACTGAAGCTGGGTTTCTATTTTGAAGGCTGGAAAGTAATGTAGACAGGTCATCAGGCTCAGTGAGCTGTTGCATGCAGAAAATAAGGAGCCTGGGAACAAAAGTACTAAATGGCTTCAAAATTAGAAACATGGAGACCAGACATATAAACCACTGCTGGGAGAACAGTCTTTGCCAGCCTTTTACTCCCACAGAGAATGGTCATTGTCAAGAGCATTATTGCTTAACACAAAGGCAAAGAAGACACCCAGCATTGCATTCTAACTCTCCTGGGAGATTTGAGCAACCCAATGTCTTAGCATATCACACAGTAAGGATTTTAATAATACATGGACTGAGAAAGTTTTAAAAAAATGAACTCAAGAATAAATCATTGATTTGGGAGATGATTGATTTTTTTTTTTTTTTTTTGTCATTGTAATTATTTTTAAGTGTATAATTCAGTGGCGTTAAGTACATTCATGGTGTTGTGCTACTGTTACTTCTATTTCCAGAAGAATCATTGATTTTTTTAAAGAGTAAAATTAGAACACAGGATCTCACATCTGATATCCCTTTTTGACTGGATTAAGGCAGCAGGGATCCTGGGGTAGACCTAGCATGGTGAGATAGTGGGGGCAGGGGAAGACAGTGCTGGGGGTGTTTTTTCTCTGACTGGACTGCTGCAACTGGTGCAGCCTAAACTCTCACCTGCTGCACTCACTGCTCTTCATATTGAATGGCAAGGCAAGGACACCAGACACCACATCCAGCCTTTCCCCAGCCCTGCTGGGGGTACACAGTACAACTTGCCTTCATAGGCTGGTCTTAACAGAGAGCGGTCTGTAGAGGACAATGTCAAAGGAACTGCTGTGCGCCACAGAGGTTCTTGTACCCTGGAGCAGTTGCTGTTGATTCTATAAATCTACAGGTTTTCTACAAATGCTCTATACTTTCTGCAAGCTGGGGTAGACATTTTAATACTAAAGTCAATAAAGTCTTAAAACTTTTTTTTTGCTTTATTTTGAATAACCAGACACTCTTGGTAGTGATGAAAGCAAGGATGGGAATCTCTAATCTAGTGAGGTTTATTTATTTTTTCTTTCTCCTTTAATTTTGCTACATGTAGACCCTGACATCATAATAAGGACACAGGGCACAATATAAAACAATCTAAACCCAGATGTTGATGGCAAACTGATTTCGGTAAGTACTGATTTATTCTGTTAAGAGCTTGTTTCAAAAGTGGGGAAAATATTGGGATCCTAGAATAGTAGTCACAGCCACCAGCGGAATTATCCCTGTAGGACTTTATTGATAGGTAGAAATTATTTGCATGTAACCTTTTTATCCATTCCTTTTCCCTTCTTGCCCTTTTCTTTTGTGGCCCATCATCCCTTGTTCCTATTATTTCCCATTTTCTGTGTTCCCAGGAACATCCCTCTCAGATTAGATTTCCAGGACTCCCCTTTAGAATCCTTTGGAAACATACAGTCCTACTAGTTATCCCATTTTACAACTGCATTAGGATAAAGAAAAATCTAATCCAGACTAGATTCATTATTATCTTTCCTTTTAATTATAAGACAAAAAAAAAAATCATTTGTACAGGCTCCTGCAAGCATATGCTCCAATCATTAGTCATCATATGCAGCTCCTCCTGGATAAGCTATCCCTGAATGTTAGCTGCACCCAAAGACTAGTTTATTAGTTTATCAAACTGTGTTTGGTTATCAGTTGGGATAGTGCTGATTGCAAATATTAGAATAAAGCTCAAACTGGCTTAAACAATAAAGGGAAAGTATAAGGTCTATAGCTATCGACAGGAGCTGAGCTGGCTTTGAGCCAGCCAGGTACCTGCTCTTGTGAAACTTCATTTTACAGATAAAGACAGGGACAGACCATATGATAGACCTTGCTTTTACATTCCTAGTAGCGACAGCCTTCCTGACAACCCTACTGTCAGGAGTCTCTTTCATGATAAATGGAAGCTGAAAATGCTGAGTGCTAACCCTGTTCAGTCTCCCTTAAAGCTAAGATTTGGATAAACAATCACATTCTGGCATTGCAACTCCAGTGAAAGTATGATGTGATCAATTGGAAAGCTTTTCTCCTCTGTAGAGGTTCAAGTTCCCACACTTTCTATCCTTTTTTGGGATACAGAAGAATGTCTCTAGGTGTCTTAAAGCCATGAGAAGCCACCGTGGATAATACTTTGCAGATGGTAGAGCAAAAAAAAAAAACTAATTCCAGGTTCTTGATGACATAGTTGAACTACCCTACCAACTGTGAAATTAATATCTTTGAACACTTTAGTTACTGAGTGTTTAAACTCTGATTTATGCAACTTTTTGCTGGGTATTCTATTATTTGAAACTTGTTACAGATATCTAGGAAACAAATATATGCTCCAGTAGATTTCAAGTATTGGTCAATGTTAGGAACACAATAAATATCAGAGAGATTATTTCAAGGTATATAATTACAGAAGGCTTCCCCAAGGTGACATTTGAGCCTGTTGGAGCCAGCCATGCAAAGATCTGGGAGAATGAGTCCTTTAGATGAGCAAACAGTAACCCTCAACATCTTAAGATAGTAATCATTAGGGTAAATTTGAAGAACAAAAAGAATAAAGAGAAAGAAGTGCAACAAGCAAGGGAAAGAGAGTACAAAGTAAAGCCAGAGGAGTGGCAAGGGACATTTTGCTTTTTAACAGAAGCCTTCTGGAGAGTTTGCCTTACCACAATAGGAAAATTCTGGTTCTGGGTAACTGCTTGAAGGGGTTAGTTTTAAGTATATGAAATAGCAAAGTCTCTATGCATAAGCAGCTACTTGCTCTTCTTATTAAATGTGGTGGCTGTGCCTTGCAATCTCCTTTATACTCATGCCCATCCAGTCCCAAGCTGTTGGTTTTCAGAGAACTGTACTCCCCACTCATACTCTAATCACAGAAAAATCTGTTTTTATGAAAGAACCTTGTCACTCAGACAGGATTGTTGACTGAACCAGGGATGAGAATTTGATCTAAGCTTAACTTAAGGTCTTTTTCTTGGAAACGTTTGGAACTGGGGTCAGAGTCAAGTTGGCAACTTGTATGTGGTCAAAAGCATAAGGTAAAAAACTTGAGTGATGTAGCAATATTCTTGTCATTTAGGGGAAAAAAAGGTTGTCTATTGTGAAAGGCAAGAATAAGGGAAAACATAAGAAATGATATTCAATCCTGGTTCTGGTTAGTTCTGATAGCCCAGCACAATCTTTTTCTTTCTCTTGTCTATCTCAGGTACCCTCTTTGGGAGGGGACAGGGAGGAATTGTCATAATTGGAACCAGGATTATGTTGTTGAAAATAATAAACTTTAAAATAGGGAAATAGCTGAGTAAAGTCGATGTGGGAAGCAGCAATTATCTAGAGTGACCTGGAATGCTAATGTTCCTGATATGTGGTAGCAAAGCAGTTGACTGATCCTACTCTCAGGAAAACCACGTGCCTATTAGGATTTAGCAGAACTCAGTAGCTAAAATTTATTTTGTTACATCTTTAGAAATAATTTCCAGTTCAAACTAATATGCATCCAAGTAAATATAGAAAAACAGAATCTTTTTTAAGAAAATAAAATTTTTAGCTTGTAACAAGTGATCTGAGACCACAACTGATTAGGTAATTGTATTGCTAAATTGCACCAGCTAAATACTGAACAGCATCCTAAGATCAGGACACTAATTTGGAAAACTTGGGAAAGGGAAATATTATTACTCACCTCCTTTCCTTGCTTTATCTGATTCTTAACTTTTGAAACTTTAGTACCATTGCCCTATACACATTCTTCTGCTAAGAAGAAAATTTCTCTTTCTTCTACTAACTTTATCATAGTTTCACTTCCTCTTTATGGTTTAATTTTGAGCTTACATTCTGAAACTCTTCTGAGCATTTAGATTTAGATTAGGTAGCCTTCCCAGTAGTTCTTATATCACAGAGTTTCTACATACATATATAGTATTATAACTGTTTACTTGTCTCTCTACATTATCAAACTCTAAGTTGAGAACTGGACACATAGTAGGTGCTTATAAATAGTCTTGAATAGATAAAAAGTTATGAATTTTGAGATAACATATGCAAAGTTGGCTCACAAGCAGTCTATAAGTAGTCTTCATTAGTTTTTAAAAATGATTAATAAAATAATATTATAAAACAATATGTTATGGGCTGGGGTTGTAGCTCCGTGGTAGAGTGCTTGCCTTGCATGTGGAAGGCACTGGGTTCAATCCTCAGCACCACATAAAAATAAAATAAAGGTATTGTGTCCATCTACAACTAAAATTTTTTTTTAAAAAAACAATATGTTGCATATATAATTTGAGTGGGACTAACGATGTGGATGGAAATATAGGTAAAATATAGGTAAAACTTAACAATCTGATCAACCAATGAGAGCAGATGTCCAGTCAGAATAGAAGCCAGCTGGCATGCTGCATGGGTATGTAATAGCTGATGGTCAGGCCAAGACAGAGCCCTTTGGAGGAATCCTGAGATCATGGTACTTTTTAACTGGGAGAAATTATTAGTCTTGGCTCCAAAACTTACTGTAAAGTAAATTTACTTACAAAAAATATTTGACTACATCTATGAAATATTAAATTGAAAAAATTTTGATTAAAAATTACTTGCCAATAATATTTTTAGCTATAATCCAAGCAGTTATGTTGAGACTATTCATATTTAAAAGATTCACAAAATAAAATAATATCTCTTCTATTTACAAACATAACCATTTAATAATAATTATTTCTAATAACATAAATAATAACTTTAAGAATAAATTGAAGGTATATAAAGCATATCAAAACTATGCAATTTTACTGAGGATTATAAAAATACTCAAATAAAAAGAGAATCTGTGCTTTTAAGTAATTCTTCAATATTGTAAAAAATGTCAATTCTCCCCAAATTGTTTTGTAAGCTTTTTGTAAATAAAACTGAATTTCAAATAAAAGGCCAAAGATAACTTCACACTTTTGGTAATTTTCTTTCTTTCTTTTTCTTTCTTTGTTTCTTTCTGTACTGGGGGTTGAATCCAGAACCTTGCACATGCTAGCCAAGTGCTCTACCACTGAGCTATATCCCCAGCCCACTTTTTGTAAATTTTTGGTTGAAATATTACATACAAAAAAGCACATTCATTATAAATATGCAATGAATGAATCAATTATTTTTAACTGGCTTTCATTCCAAAGTTTGAAATAGAATTGGAGATAAACACCCCACAAAAATTTTTATAAGAAGAAATTGTAATTTTGTAACTAATAATATACTATAGAAATCAGCATAAAGGAATAAAAAGCTGAACAAAAACAAAAAACAAACTCAAAGGTAGTGGATGGATTTTAAAAACAGTGTTGGAATGATTGTGATTAAAGTATCCAATGGAACATATCGATTTTTAAAAAAATAAGTGTAAATATATAAAACCAGAAAATTACCAGAATAATGTTTAAAACCCAGGATGAATAGGCATGACACCAAACATAGAAATTGCAATGGAAAAGATCAATACATTTGTCTACGTATATTTAAAAGTTCTCTATGCAAAACATAAAATTAATAGGCAAATGATAAATTAAATAGTTTGCTATCCTGATAATGTCTAAGATGGTATCTTTGGGAATGAGGTGTACTCTACTGACTGTATGTTCAAAGTTTGGATGGGTTGGACTTAAATATGAATTGCCCCACAGACCATGTGTCCTTATTTGGGTTTCCTAGAAGTGTTGATCGAGAGGAAGTCTTATACAAGTGACTTATTGAGGAAGTCCTCTTCAGTGATACCTGGAGGAGTAAGGAAAGCAGAATAGGACATGGAAGAAGTTAGGCAAATGTGAAGTTTATTTGTTAAAAGAGGAACTTGAGATAAATTTAGTAGTTTACTTGAGTGAAGAATGATTTCATGAACTGGGCATCACTCAGAATCTGAAGAGGTTCAGAGAGCTCCCTCCCTCCCTGAGCAATGTGAGCAGGAGTGTTTATAAACAGCAAAAGAAACTGACTTATAAAAGTAGCTTCGTTGATTACAGTTGGGCATTCGCCTTATTTGCACATGGTATGATAAGATATTTGCCTTATATGGACATGGTCCAATCCATTGGTAGCCTGTGATTGGTAGAATCTTGGTTGCTGTAATTGGCTGGGTTTCAGATATTTGTTACAAGAATATCAAGTTGCAGTGTGCTAAGTTCCAACTCAAGATATGGAGGCAGCTTTAGGCCAAATTTACTTTAACAAGTTGGGGGGTCACTCAGCCCTACTCCCCTGAAATATTTGGGACAAATAGTATAGAGGTTTCTCACCTTGGGAGCTGGGTTTTTGCATGCGGCTCCCCAACAGTCAATCAGTGGTTGTAGGCCATTGTGGTGTTTGAGACAGACTTCCTTTGAGAATAATATTACAGAAAAGGTGCAGCAATAAGATGTTAGCCACCCACATTCATAGTGGCTGGAAGATAGAGCACCAAATGAACGAGGAGTTTGGGTGATAGCACTGGTAACATCTTCTGCAATAAGTCCCACCGATTAAGTAACCTCTTTGAAGCTTGTAGTCCCTTATATGTAATGAGTTAAATTGAATGGAATCTATGGAGTTGGAAGGGAGATCACAAGACATAGTTTCTTTCAGGAACCCATGCTTTGTTAAAAGCATGCAAGTGTTAGCATTTAGAGAGTTTTACAGGTCTTGAAACTAATAGCAAGATGGGAAAGTTAAAAAGACTGGCAATAACAAGTGAAGAAATACAACTGTCTGAATCTGAGAAGTTTTCTCATTGTACATTTAGAAATGGCAACTTAAATGAGTTACCATTTATTCCTATTGAAGACAGAATTAAAGATAGGGCTCAGTGTGGACCAAGTGTACACATAGTAATAAAGAGGCATTCCCTATGTTCATGTTAAGAGTAGAAATTGATCAGAGAATGTATTAGAAATCTATTTGAAGTCTTTCAAACATGAAGCCCTTTCTGAACTGTGTGTTCTGACTTCTAAGAATTTATTTGTGAAAAATTTGACCAGATACTTAAACATAAAAGGAAGAGTATAGTATTATATGCATATTGAAAAATTGACAGTGACCTTCAATGGAAAGGGACAATAATGGCAAAACAGTTACTACAAACAATAATGGTATGGATTTTAAAGACAGTGTTGAGAGTGTATTTACTGATCTGAGGGCTGGGGTTGTGGCTCAATGGTAGAGTGCTTGCCTTGTACATGTGAGGCACTGGGTTCGATCCTCAGCACCACATAAAAAAATGAATAAATAAAATAAAGATATTGTGTCCATCTACTGATGTGAAACTACATTCCAATTTTAGACAGAGAAGCAAATTAAAAGGTTGTATGTGTCAAGACAATAAGATTGATTTTTTTTTTTTTAGAAATTTTTGGTATATACTAGTAGTGATTACCTTTATGTGATGAGTTATTTTTGCCTTCTTCAGGCTTATTTGTATCTTTCTGATCTTTCTGAGGGGAACAAGTGACACAACAACTCTCACAAGTCCCAGGCTTTTTGGTGGGAGCTCAAAACTGTAGGTATGATCCTTATTTGAAGATAGTCTTTAACCACAATTTCTAGTTATTTTTTGTTGCTAGTTATCTCAAACATAAATTTGTAAGTAAATGTTTGGGACATATTTAAAGAAAGAATGAAGACTGGTTCAATTCAAGCAAACAGATTTCCTTAAACACATAAACAAAAATCATTATGAGTAAAGAATGTACATCTTCACTGAAGGAAGAGAAAGAGATATTTTGCATAATAAGAGTAGTTGTTGGGCAACTATCAAAGAGCACTGCTTTGAAAATTGATTTACACTCATTTGACAATTATTTCCTGAATGCACTCATCTAATTCTGTCCTTAGGCTCATTTCACATTTGGCAAATATACTGTTATCAGTCAGAACCCTGACAGGAAACAGATGGCACAATCCTAAAGGGTAATTGAGGATAGTTTAGTTTAAAAAAAAAAAAAAAACAGTTTACAGAAAAGAGGGCAAGGCTCAGGAAAGCAGAACACCAGGATTATCAGCATCTGAGACCAGATACCATCCTTATGTTGAAAGAGAAGGTGGGAGGAGCTATTATCAGAATCCTCAGAGGGTCATATGAGAGAAGCAGAGAAAGGAACAAAAGTTGCTATCCCATTTTTTTTAATCAGAGCATTTAATTATACAGAATAACAGGTTTCCTTGCGGCATACGTGTACACGCAAATAACATGCAGTGATTGTATCCATCCCCCCATCACTCTCACTGACCTTCCACCTCCTTGATCTCCTTGATCTCCTTCTACCTGATCCCCTTCCTCTTCTTTAATAGTCTCCCTATTCTCTCACGTCATCCTTTTCCCCCCATAAATCCAGATATGAGAGAAACATGTCATACTTGTCTTTCCAAGTCTGCCTTATTTTACTAAGCATTACAATCTACAGTTCCATCCACTTCCCTGCAAATGACGTGGTTTTGTTCTTCTTTATGTCACTGTGTATATATGCCACATTTTCTTTATCCATTTATTGGTCAACAGGCACCGAGGCTGATTCCATAACTTAGCTATTGCGAGTTGTGCCATGATAAATATCCAGGTATCTCTGAAGGTGCTGACTTTAATTCCTTCAGGTTAAACTGCTGCAGTCCGAGTGCAGCAAAATAACCGGGGGGTGACGAACAACTTGTGTACATTGATACAGCAGGAGTGGGAACCGTTTATTGTAGGACAGGAGGGGTATATATATATTCCACACAGCTTATCTTAATTAACATAAACTAGATACAGCAGTCAACCAATAAGGAATCTCCACACTTAATGGCTCGCTGGCATTACTTCACAAACCACTCCCTCTGCAAAATGCCAGGCGCCATCCTGACTTGTTTACAGACCCTAACATTATACCAAGGAGTAATATAGCTGGATTATATGGTAGTTCATCTTTTAGTTTTGTGAGCAATCTTCATATTGATTTCCATAGTCAACATACTAATTTTCATTCCCATTGACAGTGTATAAGAGTTCCTTCCCTGCAACATCCTTGCCAGCACTTACTGGGTTTTGTGCTCTTGATGATTGCCATTCTGACTGAAGTAAGAAGGACTCTCAGTGTAGTCTTGATTTGTATTTCCCTGATGGCTAGAAATGTTTAACATTTTTTCCCTATAATTATTGGCCATTTGTGCTTATTCTCCCAAAGTGTCTGTTTGGTATATTTGCCCATTTATTGTTTGGGTTGTTTGTTTTTCTCTGTGTTCAGATTTTGAGTTCTTTATTCTGGATATTAATTCTCTGTCAGAAGAGTAGTTGGCAAAGATTTTCTTCCATTCTGAAGTGTCCCTTCACTTCATTATTTCCTTTGCTGTGCAAATGATTTTAGTTTGATGCCATCCCAGTTGTTGATTCCTGCTGTTATTTCTTGAGCTATCAGAGTCTTATACAGAAACTCCTTGCCTGTGCCTATGTTTTGATGGGTTTCCCCTATGTTTTCTGCTAGCAGCTTCAAATTTTTGGATCTTATATTTAGATCTTTATCCATTTGAGTTGACTTTGTGCAGGATGAAAGATAGGGATCTATTTTCAATCTTATACATATGGAGATCCAATTTTCCAGCACCATCTATTAAGGAGGCTGTATTTTCTTCAACATATGCTTTAGGGACCTGTCAAGAATCAGATGGCTGTAGCTATGTGAGTTGTCTCTGCGTCCGCTAATCTATTCCATTGGTCTCTGTGCCTGCTTTTATGCCAGTATCATGCTATTTTTGTTATGTGTTCTGTGGTGTATTTTGAAATTGGGTTTTCTGATGTCTCTAGCATTGCTCTTTTTTCTGATGTGAAGAATTACCAAATTCTTTTTGCTCAGAATTATTTTGGCTATTCTGGGTCTTTCTTGCTTCCACATGAATTTTAGGATAGTTTTTTCTAGTTCTGTTAAGAATGTCATTGGCACTTTGCATTAAAGCTGTAAATTGCTTTCAGTTAAATGGCCATTTCAACAATATTAATGCTGCTGATCCACATACATGTGAGATATTTCATTTTTCCAGTGTCTTCTGCAATTTCTCTCTTTGATCATCTCTAATTTTCACTGTAGCAGTCCTTCAACTACTTGATTAGGTTTATTCCTAGGTATATTTTTTAAGCTATCTTGAATGAAATTGTTTTCCTGGTCTTATAGGACAGCTGTCTTTCAGGTGTTTTCTCAGTATTTCAGGCAGCTTCCATCTCAGGCACCTTCTTATCAAACACAAGTTTCCACAGTCATCATTCCATCCTAAGCAATGCTAAATGGAAGTAATGTATTACTTCTGTTCACATCTCATTGGCCAAAGCAAATCATTCAGCTCTGCCCATTCTTAAAGCAATGCTCCCACTTATCCAAAAGGGAAGAACTGGGAACACTGGTTAAAAAAAAAAAAAAAAAAAAAAAACAGGCAGTATTTTGTTGTTATGCTGCAGTCAGTGAATGAGAAACAAAATTAATGGACCATAAGACATTCTAGGCCTATCTTGTCTAATACAGTCACCATCAGCCACATGTGGCTATTGAGCATTTGAAATGTGGTACATCTGACTCAAGATGTGTGGTAAATACTAAACACACCTCAGACTTTGAAGACTTACTATGAAAAAAAAAAGAAGATAAAACAATTTGTTAAGGATTTTAAAATATTGATTGCATGTTGAAATGATATATTTATATTAGATTAACTAAAATATATTAAAATTAATTTTACCTATTTTTACTTTTTAGAATGTAATTTCTAGAAAAGGTTAAATTACATACGTGGATTGAGTTGGAGCTCACATTATTTTACTATTCAACAGCCCTGCTTTAGTATTTGTAACCCTGTGGGTTTATTCTTTACAGAAGGAGGTGAAGAATTACCAAATTCTACTAGAATTCTCTATAGAATGACTCCTTACTTTAATTGACCTTGGAATAAGTAGCTACTTTTTTATATTAGTGTCTGTTTCTTTATATAAATTCAAGATGAATTTTTCTTCTCCCTTCTTTTCCATAAGGGTAAAGTATAAATGATTCACAGAGACCATTATTCTATGCAAAGTGGATTTTTTAAAAAATATTTCTTTAGATGTTGATGAATCTTTATTTTATTCATTTATTTATATGTGGTACTGAGAATTGAACCCAGCTCCTCATACATGCCAGACAAGTGCTCTTACCTCTGAGTCACAACTCCAGCCCCCTTTGTACTGTCTTTTTTATAAAATGTTGCTTCAATGTAATTCAATTCCATTAAAACAAAGGGAGCCTTTCAGTAAATATATTACTTCTCAGTTTCCTATTTTCTCATGGATACTAATCTTAGTCTTCAACTATGTTTTTAGTTGAAGAGACAGTACAGGGAAGGTCATTACTTTTTTCTTACATTATGTAGAGCTGAAGCTGTAAATGTCTCAAGTTTTCTTGGAAGTTTGGTCTAACAATAACTATTGAGTGGCCTGTGCCAGAGATGTTCCCTTCCTCCTTGCAAACCCTGTCCTTCCCAGGACCTCTCTGACCTGGAGGCTGACCTGTTCTGTCTCTACCAGGGAGTGGTCTTGGCTTTCAGTCATGCTCAGCTAATGGAGAGTTCTGACAGGAGATTGAAAGGAGGGAGGAGGGTTAGAGCCTCTGTCCACCTGGTTCCTTTCTGGTGAGGTAGCTTAGGGCTCAGTTGAGATAAGAACATTGCTACAAAAAAGCCAGGAAGAAAGGGTTTAATGTAGAAATGAAAGTTTGAGAGGTGCTAGGATGTGAAGGTATGGGACAGAGAGTCAAAGGATTGGAGAAATAATCATGGCCATTTTAGCCAGTGCAGCGGCCCCAGGGTTTGCAAGAAAGAGTTCACAGAAAGTCTGAGAATCATGTGTGTTTGTTTATTTGGTGGGACCCAGAAAGAGGAGGTTGTAAAGAAGTCTGGAAGCTTCTGCCACATGCCTGAAGGTGGGCTTGAGGCTGAGTTGAGCCTCATCAGTCCTTGGGAAAATGTGCCCTATAAGAGCAAGGAGAGAAGAGGACCAGCAGGGGCTTTACCAAAGTAATGGTCATTCCTTCATGTCCATCTTCCAAATGCTACATGAGTTCCTCTCTTTGGCAGACTCTACCCAGATCACTGTAGGGAAGGGGATCCCAGGAAGCAGCCATAAAGAGGAGCAGAGGAACTATGGTGATCATCATAGGCATAGCTGGCTGTGTCCTCTGACCACTGCCACTGCTGCCTTCAAGGGAGCCTTCTGTTCATGACCACAGGGTCCTGTGTTTGCCTCCACTCCTGCTTTGAGCCTAGGAGTTGTAGCAGCACCCCTGTTCCCTTCTGAAGGATCTTGCTCTGAGTGTGCCATCTATGTCCTGTTGTGAACTGGAATGTCACTTAGTCAACTGGAAACTTGTGGGCTGCATTCAAACAATAACCAGCCAATAACCAAAGCACACAGAAGACCAACAGAGTGAAAAGACATTTGCTTACTTATGGGAAAATAAGACAATTCTTCCTATCTTTCTGTCTGATATTTTAAAGAGACTTTATTTTATCTTGCATGAAACAAACTTATTGTAACATGACTAAGGTGAAGAAGAAAGTTAGCAGGATATAAATCAGTTATGTTGCAGTTTATTTTCCATCAAAGAAATGTCAAGATTCCAACCATGCACTAAGCTCAGCACTCATCAGTTTCTGGTCTTCCAAATTGCATGCTATACTTTTCTCTAAGGGAAAGCTGAAAACTTCCTCTGCTTCCCCACCTGTACAATGAGGGACTTAGACACTAGATTATCTCAAATTTCCCTTGTGTCCTAACATTCTAAGAGCCTATGAGTTTTCAGTCAAATTTGTACAATACATAGGAGAGATAAATATATAAAGATCTTTTTGAAGTACTGGGATGAATATATTCTGAAATAAATTTCACCTTGTCATTTGACCTTGAAAATTGGGGATAAACATTTTTACTACTGCCTTTGAGAGCACTATGTGGAAGAGTGAATTGTCCTAATAGCACTTCAGCCTAGGTCAAACAATATAGTCCTTGGTATAAATCCAGCCTGCAGCCTGTTTATGTAAATAAAGTTTTATTGTCACATAACCATGCTTACTTGTTTATATCTAGTTATGACTGCTGCCTCAGTTCAGTTGTTGCAACAGAGATTATCTGACTCAGAAAGTCTGAAATATTTACTATCTGTACTTTTAAATAAAAAGTTTGCCAATCCCTGGTGTAAGCAGTTCTTTTTAAGTAAAATTCCCTAACCAGGTTTTTCAAAAGAGATATACCCTGAGATCCTAACAGTGTGTGACTTCAATTACAAATACATGTCTGTTTTGAGAGTATGAAAATTATAGTATTTGGAATGATACTGTAGAAGCAGCCTGGCAGCCCTAGAAGCTAGTCTCAATTCTGTTCTTTACCAGCTTTACAAACTAGTGCAAGGTGCCTTATCTACAGAAAAGGAAGGATCCTGATATATGAAATTAGGAGATTGAACAATGTCATACAGGTATAGAATTTTAAAAGTAATATTATTGCCAGGTGCAGGGGTGCATGCTTGTAATCCCAGCTATTTGGCAGACAGATATAGGAGGAGAACAGGTTCAAGGCCAACCTGGGCAAGTCAGTGAAAACTTTTCTCAAAATAAAAATTTAAAAGGCTGGGTTCAGCCACCATTAGCATGTGCAAAAAATAAAATGAAATAAAAATAAAGTTACTCAATATTTTTTTTTCCTTCCATTGTCCCTGTAAAACCATTCCTTTGACAGAACTTGAATCTCTTAGGTAGATGACATGTTAAGAGTACTGAGAACAGCATATAGGAGAATCCCAGCGGCAAAATTTGGTATGATGCAGCCAGGGAACAGAGCACACCAAGTCCCTGTCCAGTGAGGCCTCAGGACATCAGAGTGCTTGGGCCATGAAGAACTCTGCTGCGGGTTCTACAAATGAGCTCTGCAAGGAAAGCTTCCAACGGTGCAGTCCAAAGGGGTTTGACCTCTAAGTGAGGAACAGACAAACCTGTTGAGCAATGCCTGTGTTTCCGCAAATGTTAAAACTAGGTCTAGAAGGCTTTAGAGACACAACCTAGAGAAGAACCTCAGGAACAGACGAAGGTTTAAAGAGATCATCTGTATGGATTTATGTTCAGCACAAAAGGGGATTGAAATAAGACAGGAGAAAATAAGTCTAATTCTCTGGCTCTGCAGTGTTCAAAGTCCACCTACTCAAACTCCCACCTCTCTGCTTGAGCTGCAGTTGAACAGGTAGGAAGAGTCTTAATGATTAATCAGCACAAGCACAATGCTGGTATAAGGAAGGGACTTTGTTTTCACTTTTATAGACACCAAGACCCCAAAATTTGGGGCTCAGATAATTTTTTGTATGCAGATTAAGAACAAATTTCTGGGTCTCTGACTCCTGCTCTCCTCTTCTTTTCTACGCTGCCCTGCTGTTCTAGAACCTAGAACTTGGCTAGACCACAGTGGACCTCCTTTTACCTACTGCATAACTTTGGCATTTGGGAGAATTCCTCTGTATTTTGCTTCCTCCTCTGTAAAATTTCAGAATTCCTTCTCACCTTTCTGATAAAAATTTTGAAACTCAAATGTGATCACAGATATAAAATGTGATCCAGTAGATTTGGCAGACTTACTTTCCTACATAAAATCCATCTCCTTCCTCCTGATTTTCAAAAGTGACCTGTCCAGGTACAGGGAATAAATCAAGATTAAACCATGACCACCATGTGGGCTCTGTTCACTTTTGCCAGAGGTCAGATTGGAGATTGTCATGTGGCCTAAAACTGGTCTCTAAGATCTAGAGAAAAGCCCAGAATGGGATGTGGAATACTTTAAGGCTCTGCTCAGAATAAAAGTCATGAGTGTAATGTGAAGAAGAGTTTTTGTCTACAAAGGATGCCCTCATGTGAGGTGTGAAGTGAGAAGGGAGATGTCATGGTGAAACAAAACAGGTATCAGCCACAGACTCATTCACTTATTCAACATTTATGGTGTGCTTTACATGTGTTAGGATAGGGGTGCAGCAGAGAACAAAACAGAGCAAAATCCCTGGCTACAAGGAGGTCACATTGTATCAAGGTGTGGGTAACAAAATAAGGATGTACAATATATAGTATGTTGGTGATAAGTGTGAAAGAAATAAATGGAGCAGGAATGGGAATATGAATGATTTAAGGGGTTGAGATTTGAGATAGAGTGGTGAGCAATGCCTTACTGGAGAAGGCAGGAGGGAGTGAGCCATGGTAGAATCTGGAGTTGGAACAGCAAGGACACCAGTGTGGCTGGAGTGGATTGAACAGAAAGTGTGGCAAGTGATACTGAGAACTAGGTCAGTCATGCAGACCTTTGAGCCAGTGTAAGTCCGGCTTTTACTGTGTGTCACGTAGAAATCCACTAGAAAGCTTTGAGCAGAGAGATGGTGTGATCAGGTCTTTTTTTTAGCAGAATCATTCTAGAAGCTTTTTAAACAGACCCCAAAACAACACAAGAACATAAATGAACCACGTAGGAGAATATTTAATAAATGAACCATACAGATTAATATAGGTGAGAGTCACAGGTGGCTTTCACCAGAGTGGTGGTTTGGAAATATAAGAAGTGGTCCAGATTCTGGGTGTAAGACAGAGTTGGCAGCTGTAAAAGATAAGGTTTGAGGGACATGAGGATAATTCAAGGTTTTTAGTTTGAGCACCTAAAAATGATGGAGTTGTCATTTACTGAGTGGAGAAGATTGGGGGAAGAGCAGATTTTGGAGGAAGAGCAGATTTTGGGAGGCAATGTCCAGAACTTGCTTTTCCTATTGGTCATCAAAGTGGACATGCCCAATAGGTATTTAAATATTGCATCTTACATATAAGGCATTAATTATGTAGAAGAAAAATCAGAAATGTATCACAGGAAAGCAACTGGCTCACTGAGCAAAATATAGGACTATTTCTTCAATCCTCATTGTTGAAATGGGGCTAACACCCAGTGTTGTGAATGTTGAGGAAGGTTAATGGACCTAGCACAGGACTGGGAGTGTACGTGGATCAGTGGCAGAGCACATGTTTAGCATCCACGAAGTCCTGGGTTCAGTTCCTAACAAATAAAACAAAACAAAAATACACAAAACAAAATCTTGAGCAACAAGCAGCAAGTAACAGTATTAATGACTTATTGTTCCCACATTACTTACCTAGTAGAGTCAATAAGGAATTAAGCCACCAGACTTACCATTCAGTTTCCTTGTCCTAAGAATGAAGAAGACATGAATTGTTTTATGGACTTCGTGACTTATAATTTCTTATAACTATAGTGTAGGTCTGGTATAAAGATTTAATTTTTTTTTAAATTTTGCCGATGAGAAAAGGGATGCAGAAGTAACTTTCCCAAAGTCACACAGCTAGTGCCATCTTTGAAGATCAGGTTTTTTTCCCCCCAGTATTTTTAATATAACAATAACACATTTAAGGACATTCTCAAATATACTTAACCAACACCAATTCTCAAAAGTGTTATTATTCTCAAATAATTTTTAGAAAGAGATTCTCCCGATGCAGGTTTCAGAAAACTAAGGCCTAGACTAAACAATTCTTACCTACAATAGGAACCAAAGCAGCAATCATGGCTGTTTCATAATCAATGATGATAACTCCTGCCCCAGGCTTTTGTCTGTTGAAAACATCACATCCACTTGACAAATTGAAGCATGGTTACCCAACACTTTCACTCTTAGATTGATCCAGAGTAAGAATAACAGATTTTCTGTTTAGTCGCTTATTGATCAAGGAAGTACCAAATTGTGGTTTGAACATTTGTGCTGGAAGCTGTGAAGAAAATTTAATATAAGGACATTGTGTGCACAACTCTTGGAGTTTTGATAGTCTTTAGAGGTCATGGGTTAGCAAGTGGTTGTTGAATGGTGATGGCTAAACTATGACTCTGCAGACAACAGCTGTGATGAGTTCCATACGTGGACCCTTTTACTTAGGCTAAATTCAAAGCAGGCAAAGAATGTGTGCTCCTTTTCTTCCTTTCATCCCCACCCCATGCCCATCCCTGAATCTTCTACAAACCTGTTACAAAGTAACCTTAATTCTGCGAATGTTTAAAACTCTTATTCATGATTAATACAATGAAAACCAGCACAACAATCTGGAAGAAAAATACAATAAAGAGGAAAAGTTCTTACTGGAGAGTTCATAAAAGTTCAAAAGATACAATGAATCCCAAAAGATGAGTAAACACACAGGCCAGGAGCCAACAATTCACAGAAATGAGTCAAGCTTAAAAGGCACCAGAAAATGTTTAGACTCACAGACTCACTGGTAATCACTGAGATAAACTCAAAGAAACAGCATCACTGGAAAAGTGACACTATCAATTATTCAGACTTTTAAAAATAAAAAGATATAAAACTGTAGCTTAGTGGTAGAGCACTTGTCTACCCTGCACTAGGCCCTGGGCTAGATCCCCAGCACCACCAAACCAAACCAAACATCAATAGTGATCAATGCCACTGTGTGATGAAATCAGGATTTCATGTGGTGGCAAAAATTTTCAGGGATGCAATCTGGCAACATACATCAGCTGCCCTACAATGTCATAAACTTAGGTCCTGCAATTCTTTTCTATTTGTGTTTCTGATCAGATTATTTCTCCAAATACCTTAATGCTTACGGGGAAAAATTATTTGTTAAAAATTAAAGCAAAATTGAAAAAACAAAATACCCAACAACAAATGTTTGAATGATATTTAGTCATACAGTGTTCTCTGTCATCATGGAGTGCTTAGGAAAAAGTTATAATAATGCAGAAATCATGATAAAGGGAATAAAGGCAAGATATAGAATCTATACAAGATATTCTGATCTACATGAACTATTCATGCATAGAAAAAATACATGTTATTGTATTTCCTTTTAGTGTTCACAGTGGCTAAAATTTTGCTCTTACTGTAATAGGCAACTGCTTGTGTGTTTGCATGTGCCAGATCCTGCACTGGGCCATTTAAAAATTTAACCTCATTTAAGCATTAACCATAGAATGATAGTTTCTTTAAACTTTACCATAAATGCTTTTATATTTTCAGCACAGACTGCTATAAGTGGATGACTAGTGCTTATCATTTTTTAAATAACCTTTATTTAATAGTATGATTTTGCATATCATAGAACTAATCCACTTCAATTGTGCAGTTCAGTGATTCCTAGTATCCTCACTTAGTGGTGCAATCATCACCATAATCTTGCTTTAGAACATTTCATTTCCCCATTACATTTAGTTCCCCATTTCTACTCATGGTCCCAGGCAACCACTAATTTAAATTCTGGGCCTACAAATTTGCTTTTTCTGGATATTTCATATAAATGAAATCATATAATTTTTGGTGTGTTGGCTTCTTTCATTTGGCATATTTTTTAGTTGTCCATTTCACAACAACTGCCAGTAGTTTGTTCCTTTTTATTGCTTCCAGTTTATGGACATACCAGCTTTTGTCTTTCCATGCAACAAATGGTGGACATTTCAGTTATTTCAGTCTGGAGATATTATTAACATAGACCCATTTTTCATATGGAGACACTGACTCCAACTGGCTCAGTAACTTCCCCCAGATTGCGCAGCTACACAATGTCAGAGGCAGGGTTTGGTTCCCAGCTTACCCGACTCCACAGCCCAACCACTCTAGTTATTGGTAGAATCAGGTGATGAATGTTTTTCCTATACACTTTTGTTTCTATACATCCTCCATAAATATTTTGTAATTTAAAACTTTGTAAAATGTCTTTAATTGTGACAAATAACAGTATGATGTAAAATACGGTAGTTACATTTGGTGGGGAAAATGTGTTATATTCTCTCAGTAAAACTTTCAAATTTCAGTTCTGCACATAGGTTCAACCAAGGGTGAGGACTGTGGCAGCAGGCTACCCCAAAACTGTCTACAGATTAACCTGCAGCAGCCTCTGGACGCTGCACTAACACAACTATGAAATGACTTTGAAATCTGGGCTTCTGTTTGAATCCAAATAGAACAGAGCCGGAACCAGGTGAGTGACAGGAGTCAAGACTCCCTCAGTGAAAACATTTCTGGCCCAAGCCATCTTTTATGAAGTCAGACAGCTGAACAAATCCTGAAGTTTTGATGATTCATTTGTCTTTCAATGTTTGGACATATTTTACTAACTCTAGATATTTTTCTATGTCTTTAAAAGCAGTAATTCTTCATACATTTTTATTGTACTAAAATATACCTAACATAAAATGTATGTTTTTAAGTCTACAGTTCAGTGATACTAAATATATTCATAATGCAATAATCGTGCAATAATCACCACCTTCCAGCCCACAGTTCTGGTTTTCATTTTGTAAATCTGAAACTCAACACCATTAAAAAAAAAAATCCCATTTCTCCCTCTCCTGGTCCCTGGCACTCATCCTACTATCTGTTTCTATGACTTTGACTATACGCTATACCTCATATAAGTGGAACCATACAGTAGTTCTCTTTTTGTGACTGACATTTCACTTAGCACAATGTCCTCACAGTTCATCCTTGTTGTAACATATGTCAACTTCATGCTATTTAAAAAAGCTTCATATTTACATACCACATTTTGTTGTCCATTCATCTGTCTATGGATATTTGGGTTGCTCCATGTTTTGATAACTGTGAATGGTATTGTTGTAAACAACATAAGTCTTCTTAAGACTCTGGTTTTAATTATTTAGATAGGTCTCAAGAAATGGATTTGCCAAATCTTATGGTAATTGTATTTCTAATTTTTTGAGAACTGTTGTACGGTTTTCTGTAGTGGTTGCACCATTTATATTCCTACCAAGAGTGCCTGAGGATTCTAATAATTCCCCATACTTGCTAACACTTGTCATTTTAAATTTTTTGATAATAGCCTGTCTAATGGGTGCAAGGTGGCATCTTACTGTAGTTTTTTTATTTACAGTTCTCTAATGATTAGTGATGTTGAGTGCCTTTTCATGTACGTATTGGGTATTTGACTATCCTCTTTGGAGAAATATTTATTCAAGTCATTTGTCTAGTTTTGAATCGGGGTTTATTGTTGAGTTTTAGGAATTTGCTACATATTATTTTCAACTATTCTGCAGGTTACATTTTTAGTCTGTTTATATGACCTTTTAGTGTTCCAAGTTTTAAAGTTTTCATGAAATCCAATTTGTCTAGTTTTTCTTTTGTTGCTTGTATCTTTGGTGTTATGTCTTAGAGTTATTGCCCAATCCAATGTCATAAAGCTTTTCCCTTATGTTTTCTTGTAGTTTAAGGTCTTACATTTAGATTTTTGATCCAGTTTGAGTTAATTTTCATATGTGAATTTAGGTAGGGGTCCAACTTTACTCTTTGCATGAGGATATCCTGTTTTCCCAGCACCATTTGTTAAAGACTGTCCTTTCCTCACTGAATCATTTTGGCAGCCTTGTAAAAAATTATTTGATTGTATATGTAAGGTTTATTTCTGGGCTTTCTATTCTACGCCATTCATCTATATGTCTATTGTCAGTACCATTGGTCATTAGTAGTAAGCTTAGAAATCAGGAAGTGTGAGTTCTTCAGCTTTGCTATTTTTTTTAAAGAGTGTTTTAAATATTCAGGGTCTCTTGAGATTTCATGTGCATTTTAAGATGGCTTTTTCTATATTGGGATTTTGATAGGTATTGCATTGAGTCTATAGATCACTTTGGAGAGTATTGACGGCTTACCAGTACTATATTTCTATTTATATCTTCTTTAATTTCTTCAGCAATGTTTTAAAATTTTCATTATGTCTTTCACCTCCTTGATCAACTTTATTTGATGCTAACATAGGTAGAATTATTTTTATAATTTCCTTTTATGATTGTTTATTCTTAGTATATATAAATGCAACTAATTTATGTATGTTGACTTCATATTCTTCTAACTTTGAAATTGTTTATTAGTAGTTTCAATAGGGGTGTGTGTGTGTGTGTGTGTGTGTGTGTGTGTGAAATCTTTAGGGTTTTCTACATATACTTTGATATCATCTGTGAAGAGAAGAGTTTCTTCTTCCTTTCCAATTTGGATGACTTTGATTTATACTTCTTGTCTAATGGCTCTGGCTAGAATTTTCAGGACTATGTTCAAGTGATGAAGGTAAACATCACTGTTCTGTTTCTGATCTTAGAGAAAATGTGTTCAGCCTTTCACTATTGAGTATGTTTACTGTAGGTTTTTCATATATTGCATTTATTATCTTGAAGTAGTTTCTTCCTATTCCTAGTTTTTTTTGAGTATATTTATCATGAAAAGAGAGTTGAATTTTGTCAAATGTTTCTCTGAATCTGTTGAGAAAATTATATGCCCCCCCTTATTCTGTTAATATGGTGTATTACCTTGATCTTTTTTTTTTTTTTTGTATATTGAACTATCCTTGTATTCCAGAAGTAAATCTCACATGGTATGTACTTCTCATTTGCTGCTTAATTTGGTTTCCTTGTATTTTGTTGAGATTTTTGCATCAATGTCCACAAGGAATATTGGTCTTTGGTTTTCTTTTTCTGTTGTTCTTTTTCTGGTTTTGATATCAGGGTAATGATAGCCACATAGAATGAGTTAGGATGTGTTCCTCCCCTCTTCAATAAGTTGTTTTGGAAAAAATTGAGAAAGATTATTATTAGCTGTTCTTTATTTGGTAGAATGCACCAGTGACTTCATGATTTCTATAGGTTTTCATTGTTAGGAGATTATTTTGCTACTAATTCAGTCTCATTCGAAGTTATAGGTTTGTTTTAACTTTTTTTATTTCTTCAGGATTTCATCTTTATAGGTTTTGGATTCCTGGGAATTTTCCCATTTCACTAGGTTATTCTATTTGTTGTAGTAATATTGCTCATAGTACTGTTTTTAAATCCTTTTTATTTCTGTAGAATCAGTAGTAGTATCACACTTTTATTTCTTATTTTAGTAATTTGAACCTCCTGTTTGTTTTTTTCTTAGTCCATTTTATTTTTTTGTCCATTTTATTGATCTTTTCAATAAACCAATTTGTTTTGTTTTGTTTTCAGTTTCACCTCCATGTGTGCTAATCTTTATTATTTTCTACTTACTGATAGCTTTGGGTTTAGTTTTTTTTTTTTTTTTTAATTTTCCAGTTCTTTATATTATAAAGACAGGTTTTTTATTTGAAATCTTCCTTGTTTTTTTAATGCAAACATTTATAGCTAATGTATTTTCCTCTTGTAATTGCTTTTGCTTTGTCCCAAAAGTTTTTAGTAGGAAGTATTTTAGTTTTCATTTGTTACCAAGTATTTTCTAATTTCCCTCTTCAATGTATTGGCCCACTGCCTTCTGCCCTTCAAAGTTTCTGATGACAAGCCTGCCAATAACCTTGTGGAGGCTCTATTGCACATGAAGACTTGCTTCTCTCTTGCTGCTTTCACGATTCTTTGTCATTGACTTTTCAAAAATTTGATTGTAATGTATCTTGGTGTGTGTTTCTGAGTTCATCTTGGGAGTTTGTGGAACTTCTTAGATGTTTCTATGCATGTGTTTCATTGAATTTGGGAGATTTTCAGCTATTTTTCTTCAAATATTCTCCCTGCCCCTTTCTGTTTCTCTTTTCCTTTTAGGCTTCTACAATGCCTGTGTTGGTCTGCTTGGTGGTATCCCAGAGCTCCCTTAGGCTCTGCTATTTTTTTTTTCTTTTCTGTTCTTCAGATTTGATAATTTCCATTGTCCTATGTTCAAGGTCACTGATTTTTTTAAAATTCTTCTTCCTCAAATATTCCTTTAAATCCCTCTGGCAAATTTTAATTTTTCAACTCAAGAATTTCTTTTCAGTTTCTTTTTAGATTTTCTCTTTATTAACATTCTAACCTTTAGAACACTGTTGTTGTTTTTTTAACTTTGTCCATATCTTCTTTTAGTTAATTTGAGCATCTTTAAGATGGTTCTTCTAAGGTATCTAGTAGATTTGCCATCAGACCTTTTTCAGAGGCAATTTCCATTGAGTTGTTATTCTTTTGAGTAAAACATACTTTCCTGATTTTTTGTTTGCACTGGATTTTATTTTAAACTAGACATTTGAATCTAATAAGTGAAAAATCATTCCCCTTTCTCATGATTTGCTGTTATTTGTTTTGTTTTGTTTATTGGTTTTATGAAATCATTGTAGGCTGTATGTGCCCAGGATCAGCCTGAGATGTAAACTTAAGGCCTTCTCAGCTCTTTCCTGAACCTCTGCCTTTCCTTGGGCATGCATGGTCATTTTAACTTTCCTCAGATATGCAATTGTTTTCTAATGTCCCAGTTTTTAATGTCTAGCTCCAGAAAGTGGAAAAGAGGACCAAGAGGAAAGAAATTGGCTTTTAACATTCCCTGGTAATCACTTCAATTATTAGCAGGAGTGGGGAGAGGCAGAACAGTAATGGCTGCTGCTTCTTTGTCTGAACACCTGGGATAAGAAACCGCAATTAGTGATCAGAGCACAAATCTCTGATATTTGGATGAAAAGATTCTTTTTAACCCCATCCTGGCTTCTGCAAGTTTTGTGTTAGCTGTTCCAGTAATATGTATGCAATGTTCCAGCTGCCTGACATGGGATGAGGGTGGATGACAGGTGGCTACGACTCCAGGGCTAAGAGCAGAAATTGATTGAAATTAAGTGACCTTTACTATCTAGGCCATCCCCAAGAAATCTCAATCTTCAGTGGCTCTAAAGTTCCAAAATCATTATAGTAGACAAGTTTTGCCAGTTGTCTAGGTGGGTAGACAGATTTCTGGTGCTTCCTACTCTGCCATTTCCATTGAATTCTATTTTTTCACTATAGAATTTAACAGTTTTCTTCTCTACAAAAAGCCAAGTCTTGATTTTTTTAAAAAATGGTGAGTAGAGTATGGTATAAGAGGACTCTTAAAATCCTCTTTCTCCAAAGTTTTTTCTTTCTTATCTTGGTTCCTGCATACCTAGTCTATCAGATGTCCTCATACAGATTCCCAGGAACAATTAAAAAATATTATATGAATCTATTTGTTATTTAAATATTTCTTCAATCTTCCTTTTAATGCAAGTCTTCAGTTTTACTTTATTATCAGTATTAGCATATTTCCCATATGATTTGTTTTTCTTCCTTCTTGGGCTAACTGAGAAGTTTTATTCTTTCTCCCCAATTAGCTTGGGATTTTCTTGTCAATAAGGTGATACCCAGTGATGTTCAGAATCTTACAACATTTGTAGGTTTATTATGTGCCCATTCTTACTGCTGATATACAATATGTGGGATAGAAGTAAAAATGCTAATTTTAGAGCCTTGAGAAACCTGTTCACTGTTGTAAGTGTAATCCTGGATGACAGCTGCTTCCTGACCAGCTGAGTCCCTGTGAATTCTGCTGATGGGGTTGAGAGGAGTGGGTTCAGGACTGCATTTGAAGTTTGCTCCTGTGTGCAGAGAAGAGGTTTCTAAAAGATTCTTCTGAAATTTCATTTTCTGGTTTGTTGGCATGGGATATAAATAAAATTGACCAAAAGTCTGAGGTTCAACCTCAGGCAGAGGATGCACCCTGGCAGGATAACCATAGGGTAGGGTAATATTTCTTCCATCACACCTTATTTTTTAAAAAAATATTTTTCTTTTTATTTGTAAATGGACACAATATCTTTATTTATTTATTGTTATGTGGCGCTGAGGATTGAACCCAGTGCCCTATACATGCGAGGCAGGCGCTCTACCACAGAGCTACAACCCCAGCCCCCCATCACACCTTTATCAGAGGTATATAACATGGTCAATTCACTTATCAAACATATAAGAGCCTGATTTATTTATGTATTTGTTTGTTTGTTGATTTATTTATTTATTTTGAGGGGCATACCAGGGATTGAACCCAGGGTGACTTGACCACTGAGCCACATCCCCAGTCCTATTTTGTATTTTATTTAGAGATAGGGTCTCACTGAGTTGCTTAGCACTTTGCTGTTGCTGAGGCTGTTTACTATTGCTTGTGAACCTGCTGTCTCAGCCTCCTGAACCCTGGGATTACAGGTGTGCACCACCGCACCCGGCAAGAACCTGATTTATTAAAAAAAAAAAAAAAAAAAATATATATATATATATATATATATATATATATATATATATATATATATATATATAAAAACCTTAAATTTCCACTGAATAGCACCTATCTGGTAGACCAAGTCAATATCTTTTTTTTCCCTTGGGTTAAGGATTTTTATCTTCTTAAGATTTTGGATTATTGAGTCAGACCTCAGACCTGTAAAGGAACAACATCTTGTGATCTTCAAGAAACTTAATCTGTAAATTGGAAAAATTAATCACATTGACAGATAAGGAGGCATTTTGCAATTCAGAACATAAAAATCTAGCATGATTATTTGTCCTGTTCATAATAAGCTGTTCATCATTCCTCTCCTAGGTAATATTAAGGAGTTTGTAATCAAGTCATGAATACCCAGGGCTCCCTCCTCAAAAGGAATTCATTTGACAAGCCAGCCAGAGCATTCAGATCCACTAGGCCTGGCACACTACCAGGCAGAACTGGCAATCAGTCCAGCAAACATGGGGGGCATGAATGGGGCAAAACCCTGAGGAGGGCACGAGGATGATAGTCATAATTCCTGCCCTCTAAAAACACATGTATGCACACAAGTCTACAGAATTATGTCTAAATGGATTTCCCAATGTATGAATCCTGGGCTTCTGGCAGCCTGACAGGAAGTGACTGCACATTCATACACAGATAATGTAATGTAAATCTCTTGCAAATATATGTGGGGCCTTATTTATTCACATATAAATGTAATTATATAGCGTATGATTTAAGAGATAAGGAATAAGACTAATATGCAAGTTTCTTAAATGTGTTATTTTAAACTTAATAAAGAATGCAGAACTGGGAAGATAGTTCAGTGGTAAAGTGTTCCTGGGTTCAATCCCCAGTACCAAAAATAAAATAAAATAAAGCTGCATACTGATATTGAATTATCCCACTATAGTATTAATATATGCAAACACTATATATTAATTTTTAAAATGCTATTGTGGCAGGAAGACCTGAAAATTTTTTTTAAAGAGAGAGAGAGAGAGAGAATTTTTAAATATTTATTTATTTGTTTTGGTTTTCGGTGAACACAACATCTTTATTTTATTTTTTTATGTGGTGCTGAGGATCGAACCCAGCACCCCGCATATGCCAGGCGAGCGCGCTACTGGTTGAGCCACATTCCTAGGCCAGAGGACCTAAAATTTACCAATAAAAATGATGGTCTGAATCTCATTACTCATAGTTGGTTTGAGAATATTGGTCATTATCTTATGATATGTCTGGGTGTGCCATGATTTTCAAGGCACCTCTAGATAGTCAGACTCCTACTTGCTTTATGGAATATTAAGGTAGTGGTAGTGGAGTCCTCAGTTGGCTAGCTACCTCCCAGTCTCAGTGTAGACTGTGTTGTTGTCTGAATGATTTCCACTCTTCAGACGTGTTCTTGTTACCTTAGATAAGGTGTATCTTGCTGACCAATCTGTATCCTAGAAATGGGAGTTCCCATTTCTCTTGGGGACTGTACTCTTATATATGTGCCCAAAGGAAGCAACTATATGGTCTACAGAAGAGGATTTTTGTTTTGTTTGTTTGTTTTGTTTTTGTGGTCCTTGGGACTGAACTTGATGATGCTCTTCCACTGGGCTACATTCGGAATCCTTTTCTACTGTTTATTTTGAGACAGGATCTCTCTAAGTTGCTGAAGATGGCTTTTAACTTGTGATACTCCTGCCTCAGTCTACTGAGTCATTGGTTTTAGAGATGTGCACCACCATGCCCAGCAGAAGTATTTTGATTGACCCATTTGATGTTCCTAAACTTTGATTCATTTTTTTGTAAACAGTGCTAATAATCCCTACATGCTACACAACAGCATCACTCAGTTTTCTGAAAGCATTTGAGTTCTTTATCTTACTTCATGGTAATTAAAGACTCCCAGTCTAACCAACTCCTACCTTGTAGGTCCATTAGTAACTAAATTTCTATCTATCTGGCCAATTTCTACTCCTCCTTCAAATTTCAACTTGATATTACCTCTGAAGTTTTCCTCAAGAACTCTAGCCTTGCCTCTTCCTAGAATTAGTCAAACCTCCTCCCTATCGCTTATTGCCAGTATTCTATCCTGGCGTGTGTGTGTTGAGACACAAATGTTGCAACAGCCCTCTTGGAAATTCCTTAAGGCAAGGACCAAAACATAGAGGTAGGATCCTTCATGACACTGAATCTTTTCTAGAGCATCAATTATGTATATAGCCCCCAAAGATAACGATGAGCTTCTTTATCTCAGCCCAGTATGGAGGTGTGGGCCAGTGAGTGGAGACAGCCTTAGATGCGATCACTTTTTTCTCAGGACACCTACCCTGCTTCAGTGCAGCTGTTTGTCACTGCCAACTTGGGCACTTCTGATACCATTCTCCACCATGCCAAGGCCCTTGCCATCTTCTACTAGGTAAAAGAGATTATAGCATAAAATCTGCTTTTCAAAAGTTTTTATACTTTATCTTCTTTGATACTAAAGGAAAGCTGGAGCAGATCTGACCTCCTGACATGGGTGCTAAAACTGGGGTGAGGCTTCTGGATCTACTTAGTACCAAGTGCTCTCCTTTGTCTGACTTTTTGTCAAGCCATTTTTACTCAGATTAAGCACTTGGGAGGGTGGCCACCCCTAGTGATTTTAAATTACAGTAGAGTAGAAATATGTGAGTCTTGTTACTTTAGGAAATCCAGTTATTCTCTTAGTTCTAAAATAAAATCTGATGGATGTTCATTAGAGACTTGGTACTTAACTCTTCAAAGGAAGGAAGAAAGATTAAATGTTATTTATATACCTGGGACTGGCATAGGCAGAAATTTAGGCTTTGGGATAAGCAATGGTCTGGGGAATTTTGAGGGAGAGACAATCAAGGAAATTGCAACCCTTTGGGTTCAAACAGAAGCATCAATTAGAGGAAAAAGTTGAAACCTAGAGAATGTCTATTGTCTAATGCAAGGCTGATG